>NW_027397078.1:26454650-26787972 GCF_003265705.2 Callorhinus ursinus
GTGTGTGTGTGTGTGTGTGTGTGTGTGTGTGTGTGTGTGTGTGTGTGTGTGATATTTGGGATCATTTCCTCATTAACAACACTGGCAAGGAGGAACTGCTTTAGTGACACTCTGCACCAACTAAATTTTGTAGCAATAAGGACAACCAAAAATACCTTTCCCAGCAAAACAAGTGCCAAGAAAGGTCAAAGAGAAAATTGACCATATGACCACGTTACTACCACAATAAGATAAAATTGAAAAACTGAAAACAAGAATACATTAGAATATAGTTGTACTGGTGTGTATCATCTTCCATAGGTAATTCATCAGCTCTATCTGGATATGCTATATTGGATTTATAGTGATAAATTACACCAATCCTTTCTTGTTAAATCCATGTATAGTTATGATCAAATTTCCAGAATAACTTTTCTCACACAGATTTTATCGTGAAGAAGTGAAGAACTAATTTAAAAGACACCAACACTTGATTTAGAAACAAATTTACACAATCCCACACTAAAATTAAAAGTAGCATTTTAAGACCACCATAAAGTGTGCATTAAATGTGTTTACCATTAGGTAACACTGTCACATAATTTGAAATGAAACATACTCTGTAGTAATTGACTATGCAGAGTATACACCATAAACATACACAAAACCAGAACCTGACCAAGGAAAATGTCATGATGACATTTTCTTTCTCCTTATTGTAAATCTTCAGCACAGGACTAGAAAGCCTGTTTTCTCTTTGTGGAAAATCAATATACTTCAAAAGCAGAAGCAGGAACTCTTCTGTAACAAAACAATGCACTTTAATTATAGAAGGCCTTGGTTCCCAAGGCCTTAGTTTTAGCCATACTAGGAATGGTTTCAGATCTTGGTTGTGTGGGCAGATCAGGTCTCCATGGTAATGAAAAAGTAAGCCTGGGAAGTGTAAAGAACTGTAGTGCATTGCTCCCTGTAGAAACAGACAAGCTGAAATCAAATGCAGCTTCTGTATTTAGCGTTGACAAAGCCTGAAGCTTCAGTGTTCTGGTACTATACCTCAGGAGTTGCCATGGCAATCTTCTAAGGAAGGTGGGTTACGGATACCCACACCAATTAACTACTAAAATGTTAAATCAAAAGCCAGCTCTGGGTTCAAAGTAGTAATTTATTCACTAGTTCTGATTTTGGTTTTCTTAAATAGGACCTACGAGTTTAATAGAGGCATTATTGTTTTTACAAAATTCATATAATCTAATTAGAATTCCTTCTTAAAAAAATCCTAAGAGGGCGCCTGGGTGGCTCAGATGGTTAAGCGTCTGCCTTCGGCTCAGGTCATGATCCCAGGGTCCTGGGATCGAGTCCCGCATCGGGCCCCCTGCTCCTTGGGAGCCTGCTTCTCCCTCTGCCTCTCTCTCTCTGTCTCTCATGAATAAATAAATAAAATCTTTAAAAAAAAATCCTAAGAAATAGCCCTGAATAACTTTTATTCTTCTTCAATTTAAACATTGTGTAAACATTCTGAACGCCAATCAATTTAGCTTGTTAGCTTGGTAATAACAAGGAGTGTGATACCAACACATTTCTATTTTGCTTTCCACTTTGTAAAGTGCTTCTACATACAATATTTAAAAAGAATATGCAGAAACTGTGAGATTTTTACTAGAGTTCACTTTGGTAATGAATTTTCATTTCATACTATCTACTGCATAGTATAAGTGAGAAATTAGAAGCTGGAAACAGATGAAGGTGTGAATGTTGCATTTGTTAATAGTTCCTTTGCAAGGCGTGTGAATATTGACTTTTTGGATTTGTAAGAGGTGATAGGAAGTAATGTTTTATCATGAGAGAAAACTAAGTAACCCAGAACACCTCAGACTTGGCATCTGTGAAGGGGAACTGGGACGATCAGAGGATCTCCCGACTATACTCCTAAATCTGTGACTTTCCTTCCACTTCCTACCTCCACCGAAAGATTAAAAAATAAATAAATAAGAAGATCCTTTAGCTGATTAAAAAAAAGGCAGAAATATTTAGATTGTTTTGATGAAGATGGATAAAAGGGAACTTGGAAGGAAAAACTGCAATAAACTTGGGCTGCCACATGAGATACTTTTCAAATTGGTCTCAAGACTTAATTGTTTGCAAGTAGCTATATATATTTTTTCTAATATCCCAATATTGGC
Organism: Callorhinus ursinus; assembly: GCF_003265705.2. Taxonomy (NCBI): domain Eukaryota; kingdom Metazoa; phylum Chordata; class Mammalia; order Carnivora; family Otariidae; genus Callorhinus; species Callorhinus ursinus. The sequence continues at coordinate 26,456,810 of NW_027397078.1, forward strand.
ACAAATGAGCTGTGAAAGGAATCCTGTCAAACTTCAAGCTACAAAAAAAAAAAAAAGAATTTTGACTCACGGGGTAGAACTGTTTCACTGTTGACAGATGTCAAGGTACATGATTTTTGGATTCTGGTAAGTTAAAATTGGAAGTACACAGATTACAATCATTAGTAATAGAAGGTAAAGTGGTGTGCGGGTTTTTGCTACACTTGATGGAGCATATTAATGGTGAACTTCACTTGCTGTAATAAAACCTAAATATTTTAGTTTCTTTTATATAGGTCTAATGTGTGTGTGTGTGTGTGTGTGTGTGTGTGTGTGTATGTGTGTATACATATATACATATATTGAAAAAGTAAACATTTTGCTAAATTTTAACCAGAGTTAAAGTGATATATCTGAGGGGGCAATAAATAGTTGAGAGCATTCACTCTGCTGTCAGGATGTCTTAGCCTGAATCTCAGCTCTGCTGCTCACTAGCTGAGAGTCCTGGATCACGTTCTTTAAACTGTTTCCTCATCTAGAAGATGAGGACAATCACAGTATTTACTTCTTAGGGTTGTTGTAAGGGTTAAATGAGTTACATTATGCAAGGACATTAGCTAGTAGTTAGCACTCATTGAAAAAGTTAGCTATTATTTGGATAGATTGCTGTTCAAAAAACCCACGGGATTTAAACGAAATGCACCATACTACCGAGGTATTGGCTTTTCCTCAGGGAAGGCAATTCTATTTTAGTGTTTTTTTCCATGTGGAAAAATATTTTCTCTCTCTTCATGGGAAAAGAATGAAAGATTCAGATTTATGGGCATGCCTGGCTTTGCAGATTGTATTTCAGGTCCAGACTATGCAGCATACCTTTGTAGAAAGGATAAATCACTAAAATGTCTTTCATTCAACAGACAGGCATAGTTCACAGGAAGGAAAAAAGAGTTTTCCTGAGACACTAGTGAAAGTAAAGGACAAATACATGGTATTCAGTCATTCCATCCAGAGTGTCCTTGATATCATCTTTAAAATTATTTTATTCAAAGATGGATTGGTTAATGATGCTACAAACCTGAATGACCCAGGTTAATTGAGACTGACTTTAGAGTTGAGGGAGCAAGTTAAAACCTCTCCAATTTTCACCTCTTTATAATTCAAGTTATGTTCATCAAATATATTTCACTAAACAACTGAAATATGTAATAAATCATATTACTATAAATGGGATTTATTTCCCATATTAATGGGTATTTCCCTCTTGCAATTAGATAGCTTACTTTAAATACTAATGTGGCAAAGGATTCTAAGTATTTTTTCTTCAAGATGCAAACATAAAAGTGAGATATTGAAGACTGTTTTGAAGTAAGTGTCCTCTGTGTTGGTTCTTGCTATCAAATCCAAAAACATCACACACTTCAGCTTGGCGTCATGGTGAGCCATGTTACCTCTGAAGTCTTACAGCTTTCCCTTATTCCAGTTTCCTCTCCTTCCGTCTCTTCCACTATGTCTAATCTTTGATCTCAAGAACACAGCCCCCTCCTGAATCCACTTCCTTATCCAATCTGGACCACTCTGACAAGACCCTTCAATTCCCTCACCCTCTCGAAAATGCACTACACATACACTTTCCAGTAATCAACCATCTGCTTTCTTACTCCTGCCTGACCACTAAGCAATTCTGGAGAAAATTGTATATCCATGCTGACTGACACCATTCTAAATTTGTTTTCTGATTTTTGGTCATTCAGGGCTACTTGGTGGACCTCTTATTAGTGCTTGGTTAGCTCAATTTCCATTTCCCCATTGGGGGGTGCTTTAAACTTCCATTAGAGTCTTCAAGCCTTACTCTCTACCTGTTGATTTTCCATTAGCAGATAACTTTTTGCCTCCACATTTGCTTCTCTCATCTGAACTGCCGAAATAATTTTCTAACTTGAAATAAATTTTCTAACCCTATCGCTTGTATTCTCCCATACCAATACAACTTCTACACTGCCATCAGAGTGACCCTGCTGAAACTTACATCTGATTATGTCATCTTCCTAATGAGATCTCCATAGGCACTCCATCATGTGTTTTTTTTTGATACAATCCAAACTTCTGAGTATGGAATACCAGGGCCTTTATGTTCTAGTTTTAGCATAAAGTTTTGTCTCATCTCTACTCATCTATATACATGCCATATTTCTCTAAATTATTCTTTTTTTTCCCCATTTCTGCCCTTGCTGATGCTACTTTTTTCTTTCTTTACCACAATAGAATGCACCTCCCTCCCCTTTTCTTTTCCTCTTGGTGAAATTTTACTTATCCAGCTCAAATGTCACAGCTTTTGTGAAGCCTTGCCTTATTTCACAGGGTAGAAATAATCAAGACTTCTTAAGTGCTTTTGTGAAACTTAACATGTTTACCTTTTAAAACACTTAACACAAGGGCGCCTGGGTGGCTCAGTTGGTTAAGTGACTGCCTTCGGCGCAGGTCATGATCCTGGAGTCCTGGGATCGAGTCCCACATCGGGCTCCCTGCTCAGCAGGGAGTCTGCTTCTCCCTCTGACCCTCCCCCCTCTTGTGCTCTCTCTCTCTCTCTCTCAAATAAATAAATAAAATCTTTAAAAAAATAAAACACTTAACATGTTATACTGTTACATTTGGATGTTTTTCTCTCCCATTAGATGACAAACATTGATTATGTGATTTTTAAAAAATATCTTTGTTTTTCCAGCACTTAGCAGAGTGGGTACTCAGAACATTACAGCTGGTCCATAAATATTACTTGAATTGAATCACTAAAATGCATTTTAATTTAATGTCTAGGAATATGAGATGTAAGCTGAACATTGAAAGAAGAGCTCTACTGAAAAATTGGGCAAGGTGTTTTACCTCACTAGTTTTCAATTTTAGTAAGAAGATCTACATCAAGTCTTTGAGGTGAACTATGTGGCAGAGGAGAGAACCTTAGGAAGATAGGTCCCTGAGGTCAAAGAATGCTATTTATGGCACTGTTATGTCAAGAAAGAATGATCTAGACCTTATATGAAGTGATAGTCTAGCCACTGCTAAAGGGTATTTTCTTTGAATGACCTAGATTGTCAAGTTATTCACATGTCATTCATATCAGGAGTAGATGAAGTGAGTCAGAATCTTACTAAGACTGAGGGTGAGTTTTTAATTATAAATATAGCTACAACTATAGTCTCTAAAGGTCCTCTGTTGACAGAGGCTGCTTAGAAGGAACTACTGCAAAAAAATCTTATCACCTTGCTACACTGAGGAGATACTGGAAGGGGTTGCAGCCAAAGTACTTGATATGGATTTACTGCTACATCTAAAATTTAGTCTTTAAGAAGATTTTGAATGGCTAGGTTTCTGTACCAGAGGGATCAGAAAAAATAGATACTATTATGACATAACCATTAGTGACTATTTCACCATTTTAAAATGCCACATTACATATATATTCATCTTGGCAGTTCCATAAAATTGAGAATTTAACAGAAAAAGAGTAGCCAAAATTGACCCAAAGATTTGAGTGATTTACCCATGTGTTCATTCCTTTTTAACTTTTAGAATATAACATGATTTTATTTTAATAATCTTTGAAAGCTGGATTGAGATCACCTTAATTCTAAATAAGCATTCTCGAATCCCTAAAAATACCTGATTTCTTATATCACTGGATCAATTAAGTGGTTTTTCTAAAGATTCAGTCACTCATTAGAGACGACTATAACCATAGGAATTAGTATTCTACTTTTCTCAAACCTAATGGCTTATATCACTCATCTTTCATTTAATTGGGCAATGACTACCTGAATTACGAACTATTGGAGGTAATATACAAGCATGTCAGATACAGACAACCTCTGATTTTAGAAATTGAGCAATGGATAGAATAAAAGTTTGGTTAGGTAAATAAATTATTAATACATCATAATTCTACTTAACTTGGAAACCAATGGAACAAGTCATGATTGGAAACTCAAGGGCAACCTATTCCTTTTTGTATCAGAAAAGGATTCCAGATTGCTCCCATTCTTTAGTATAAGAATTATAACTTTATAGGCACAATACTCATCATTTTAGCTCTGCTAAACTCAATTGCAAATATAATAAAGTGTTTTGGAGTTTTTAATCATTGGTCAGATATATGCTGTGTTAAAAATATCTGTTTTATGACTGCTTTTATGATTCACCTTTGGGATGTTAACCAAACCCTGTTTAGAAGGTTTTTGATAACTGTCAAATAAAACAAACTGCAGTATGTCTTTTCTTCTGCCTTTTCTTTCTTTCTTTCTTTTTTTAAACTTAAGACACACAGTGAAATAGAATAGCTCTGCATTATGTGAAAATAGTTTAACTGGCTTAAAGCTCCTGGTTTGTTGTCAATCATCTCAATATAATAAAAAGATATTTCTGAATATCAGTAATGCAAAGAAATTCCTTACACATTTCATAAATTGAAGACTGTGATTTGATGTCATCAGCGGAAATATTAGTGATGTTTAAACAGCGGGTCACTTGTGTAATTTGGCTGTCTCATTATCACTCTTGGGGTGTATTTATTAAACTTGAAAAACCTGAAAGTTATTTATAAACTCACTGCTCAAATTAATAGATGGAATTGCTAAGTTTTGGCTGGAATTACCCATCTCTTTTTCATCATATTATAGTTGATCAGAAACTAATTCTTGGACACCTATGTCTTTCTTCTTCCAATGGTGTATACAATATTTTGTAAGCTATAAATCCCTAAAATAGTTGTATTTAGTATTTATTTAGTCTTGGTTCCATAACAGTGAAGTACAGGCTATAAATTTTGTTTAATACACACATGTTCAATGAACTATAAGCATGTAATTTTTGAAGGGCTAAATCTATTTCGTTTGTTTGTTTTTACCATCATCTATGTTATTACTCAGTAGGGAGATGTACAGCCCTCACTTTGTGTGAAAATCTCAAGGAACATGGACAATGGAACTCAACATTACTTTTCATTAAATCACACATTATAAAATCTTACCATGTATTCTCTAAAAACCATAACAAAGAAATCACCTTCAAGAAATAGCCTTGTCCTTTATACACAGACAGCACATATCTAGCACTGGACCATTATAGCAAGTAATCTAATAAACAGAAATATTCAAATGTCACCCCATAATCCTTCTTAGAGCAGAGACTGATAGTATAGATTTTTAGTACCAAGACATTATTATTTTATAAAAAGGCTTTAACATGAAGAGGTATGAATGCAACTTGTTTCCATAATTTGAAGCTATAGGGGATGTGAGTTTGGTTATAGTATAGAAATGCTAATTCTTAGGAAACACTGAATGCAGTTGACCAAGAAATATGGTTGATCAGGGATAGGACTCTGGTCTAAAACAATAAGTTAGCAGAAATCTCTGATATTCTTATTTCCTTACTCTTACTAACTTTTGTAGACAGCCAAAGTCTGGTTCTAATACTCTATCTTGACACATTCTGGTATTGATTGAAGGATGTAAGAACAAAGGATTAAAAATCTTGCAAACTGTCATAATGAGGTCACCTGATTTTTATATCCACTTTCCCCCTTATTTGTAGAATAAAACCTGGTGAGTCAGTATCTATGAAACTTTCTGAAGAGGAAAAAACATAAAATGATATAATGTAAGCTTTAGTATTTTTGCTTGTCACCAATATACTAACTATAAGAGGAATGCATTAAAAATGAGATTAATACACATAAGTAATTGCTGCATGCATTAAAACCCTGATAATTTCATGAATCAAAAATATAAAGACATGAGTAAAATGTATTTGGGATCTAACAATGAGCCACAGGGAAGAACTAAGTGGCACTCCAGACATGCAGGGGACTAGAAGAAGCCCTAGAATTTTGGGTTTTGTTTTTCTTTTTCTTTGTTTTTTTTTTTTTTTAAAGATTTTATTTATGAGAGAGAGAGAGTGAGAGAATGAGCAGGGGCAGAGGGAGAAGGAGAAGCAGACTCCCCACTAAGCAGGGCTCGATCCCAGGACCCTGAGATCATGACCTGAGCTGAAGACAGACGCTTAACTGACTGAGCCACCCAGGCGCCACTTATTTTTGTTTTTCTAGTGGTGAGGAGAGAAAACACATAGTCAAATATGGACCCTAGATGATAATAAATATTATTTTAAAACTTTAGACAAATACTAGTCTTCAATAGTCAGTAGTTTAAAAAAATTAAATTCCAGCAGTATAAATGTAAACTGTCCCAATAAGAGAGGGAAAGGAGATGCCGCTGAAGTTAAGGTAGTTACAAGGAGATTCCTTAGAAAAAGCTTCAGGTGAAGGAGGATTTCTATAAAAGATGGAAGAAGGGGCTACTAGAAACGAACAAACAGAAAATAATACTGATTCCTTGTAAGAAGAGTGTCAGGAAGGCAAATGTTCCACTGAGTCTTCTGAAAAAACAGGAGACAGAGTTTTTAAAAAAAATTTAAGAAAAAATAAATGACACAAGAAAGTAGAAACATATGGCTTCAAAAATATTTTAGGCTTTTCCTGCATGGAAAAAAGTCCTCACACTAGGAAATTTAAAAACAAATGCTTCTCAAGGTAAGGGACAACTAAGACCCACTTGGTGGTCTCTTTGGACCAGCAGAAAAATTTTAGGAATTGAACAAACTTTTTGGAAATTATTTTAGGGCCACTCTCAGAATCCCTCAAGACTTACTGCTTAAAGAGAGTTCTCTTATCCAAACAAACCAAACCCAGCACGGGTTCTACAGAGAATGAAATGATAAATCTGACATAGATACATGGAAACATTTTAGAATAGAGTATGATTGGAAGGAGTTTCATTTTTTAATTTCAGCTGAAGGACCAACATGGATTCGATACAAATGAAGCATTTTAAACTGGCTTTTCCTTTCTGGACAGTATCTCTAGTTTGGGAGACAAGAGGAAAGCCAAGGGCAGTGAGCATGTCCTTCATCTGATTAAATTTAGCATGATATCCTTATGAATAAAGTACTGTAATATTTCTAATACACTTGGTGTGGGGATACTAAAAAGAAATAGGGCATACAGATGAAGGTCACCAGGACAGTGAGTTATCTAGAACTCATGTCATAACGTTAAGGTGGTTATATATATTCAGTTCAGAGATGAGACAACACAAAATATGTTAGATAACAAAATTCCACTGTATAGTTTTGGACATGTACAATATACAGGGCACTGTGGTGAGAGCAAAAGCAAGGCCATTCTGCTGAAGAGATCTATGAAACTTTAGCGATGGAAAAAGCCATCAGGTTCAAGTGTCCCAACTAGCTTGGGAAGCCCTGACTGGTAGCTGGTTACTCAGCTCACTCTTAAACACTGAGTACTGGGGAGGCCACTAAACTGACAAGACCAGTTATTCCATTCATGGGCAAGTGCAACCACTGGAACATTTCCCCCTCATTTCAATCAAAAAGCCCCTATATACCTTCCACCTATCAAAGACTATCTTAGCCCTCTTCCACATGTCAGCCATTTACATACTTGCTCTGTGGTTTTCTAAGTTGCAATGTTAAGATCCATGAGTGGAAAATTTATAGAAAGTCAGCTTGCGTATCAATACAAGGGAGAATTTTTAATTAGAGCTGTCCAACATGAGTTGCTCTGCCTGGGGGCAGTAAGCTCTGAGTGCCTGAAATATTGAAGCAGAGTCTCAATAACAATTTTTCAAGTGTATAAAGAGTATTTCTGTATTAAGTGGGAAAACAAATATTTCAAAGTCTAAGTTTTATGTCTAGATGGCTAATTATTCTGCATATTTACATACAGCATGGCACACATCATACGTCTTCTCCAGTAAAAAAAACAATTTATCTATTAAATGAATTCTTTACCTTAATATAAAGCATTTAAAATGGGTTCTATAGTATTAACCAGAGAGACACTATTCGCTGTAGCACATACACAAAAACGCCCACAAAGGTGTTAGACATTTAAAGAAGCATTCAAAGTTAAGCTGAACTTTTCACTTCATTATTCAGCAAAGATGTTCAGCATTTGTACAGAATTATTTTTGGAATGGTAAACATCTTTCCTACCTCCAGTGCCAGGGCAAAACTCCTTCTAATTAGGTTAATAAAAGAGTCTTAGAACCCAGGATGCTAAATCAAGAGATGGCTGCCCAGCAAGTACACACAGTGTAAGTGGACAATAGAATACAAAGTGAGGGGTGGGGCTTACTGTCAGAGTTGGCAGCAGGGTTGTATTAAAGCCACAGTGATTCCAGGCTGCCCTCCTCCCTGTTCTTTTTAGAAAAGGCATGAAAAAAACCCCTGTGTGTTGGCATTGTTAAAGAACAAAGAGAAAACAGCAGAGATGCTCAAGGTAAAAGGTATAAAGTTTAAGTTCAGTGATACCAAGTTGTGGGCTATTTTCCCTCACCAAGAATCCCTAAAGTAAATGACTGTTTTAAGATTTCCATTTTCTACCTTACAGAATAGACTCTAAATCAGGCCAAAAACAACCACAACAATAATTTAAGGAAAAAATTATAGCTAAAGAAGCCAATAAAGTCGTGGATGAGAAAATATGGAGGTCTTAAATGAATAGATCTTAGGCATGAAGTCAAAATATTCTATGAATGATTTACCAAAAAAGAAATAGCACAATAAAAATATCACATTCAAAATCATGGAAGATTAGGGATTATAAATGTGGAAGAAAGTGAAAAATTGTTTAAAATGCTAAGGTCCAAGTTTCCCTAAAATAGACAATCAAAATACAGTATAATTTTCTGTATCTCAGCTAACATTAGGAGGTTTTTCTGATAATTAAGCTCCATGTTAGTTGTACTGTAAAATTAGGAAGCATCTTCTCAATCACGAAAGGAACACTAATCTGTGATCAGTATATTATTATGCCAGTATAGTATTAGGGCCACTCTAATATTATACTGACCATAGATTAATATTCCTTTGATGACTGAGAAGATGCTTCCTAGTTGCATAGTACAAATGAATGAAGATTGTTAGACATCTGATTTATGTTCATCAGTATAGCTGAGGAACCAGAATGCATTTTCCCCAACCATAATGTTTAAGGAATGAGTCAGAGCAGAAATAGCTCTAAAAGGGATCTCATCTGATTCTAACCAGTTTTATCAACTTTGCATAAGTTATAAGTACCTTAAAATGAACACAGAATATGTGCCATCTCTTAAAGAATCATTTTTATAATATTATTAATTGGTTAGTTGGGAAAATGACTGGCACAAGATAATAAAGACGCTGCATACTTTGTTTGTTCTGTTTCATGTTATCAGAAAGACCTTTCTTATTTCTCGAAGATAATTCATAAATTTTTGTTGTAAGTAGACTTATGAAGAGCTATGGAAGATATACTCTTAAGATAGTATCTGGTATGTAGTAAATAAACAATAAATGTCAAATAAATGAATATGAATAAATGAATACTTGCTTAGAACTAATTAGACTGCATATTGATACAGCAAACCCAAAGAACAAGATGGAGGCTTAGTTTACATTTTAGTGAGCTAAATCTAGATAATGAAATGTAGGGGACCCATGACTAAGAAAGTTAAAGAATTTGTAGCTCTGTACTGAATCCATGAGTTTAATAACTATCATTCTTATTTTCAAGTATTCTACAATTTTTTTGAAATAATTCAAAGTTGATTTCATTGGCATACTTTGTGCTTGTAATAGAAACACATGCATATGAAATTGTCATATTACATTCCTGAGTTAAGAACCTTCTAGAAGTTATCAAGCATGAGATTTAAATATTAAAATACTTTTTTATGACCAACTGTCACTTTTGCATTTAAAATATATAGTAATAGGCCCTTTTCCCCTTATCGAATGACAAGAGTACTTTTCCATTAAAGGAAAAGTTTCAGAGTATAATAGATGGAGCTATTAAAGACCAACTATTAGCACTAAGATGGGCCTATGGCCTAGCATAAGAAAGGCCAGAAGAACGGAGCTAGTGAGAACACTGGAAAAAATAGGAAGATGGCTTAGTAGAAGGGTTAGTGTTTTATAACTTAAAACCAAAAGCTCTAGGTAAACTCTGACCACCAGGCGCAGTGGTTGTGAAGCCCATCTCTGAGTTCTAAATTCTAGTTTTTGGAGGCTAGACTTGCTGTGCTTTCTAGCTAGCTGTCTCTGGCTTAGCTGTTTTCAGTGCAGAGCTTTGGGATCAGATGACATTACTGGAAGACCTTCATCAAGAAGGCTGGGCAAAAGTCTTATGGCACCAAGGCATTAGGCAGGTAGGCAACGAGCTTCTGATATGTGAGGATGGGGGTGTGTATCAGAGGGTGTTAAGTGTGCACGTACAACCATTGTCATTTCTTTCTTCTCACATTTCTCCTCCCATTGTTTTTGAAAAGGTCAATAGGTAACTGCTGCATTTTCTAGGGTGACATGCTGGGAATGGGGCCAGGTTTTGAGGCAGTATGGGAGTTATCTCATAAGATTGTTGCTTCTATTATAAACTATGGTCATTATCAAAAGAATTTCTGAGGAAAAACTACCTGAAAACCAACGAAACTATACCTCACCTCCCTACTCATGTGGAGTGACAGGAAAAAGATAGATGAGGAAAACAAATTCATACAAGAATTAATTTTTAAAACCTTAACTTTGAACAGAAGTTACCCCTGGAGAGGGAGGAGAGAGGGTTGCTTTTTATTTTCATCATTGTTTTATTTGCTTAGCAATAAACAAGTTACTACTTTTCAATTAAAACAATAAAAGAAAAACATGGGGAAATTGAGACACTTCCAAGCTATGTTGTTTGGTGCAATCCTGTTATGCCTTAATCTACCATCTTCCAGTAGTTGGTAACCAGAGGAGGTAGATGTCATATGCAGAGGGAAGAAAGGGAAGCACTTGGGATCTTCAGCTTCCTCTGGCAAGGGTGACCAAGGTAAATGGAGACTGAACTTAGGATAGGTTCTCATAAAATAAGCTAGAAATTACTCCACTTGAGAAACTGAACAATATGCTATTACTGACCTGAAGAAAAGTGGTGTGCTTTCCTGATGTGTGAAAATAATAGCACACGAAACTGTGGCTGAACCTAATCAACTTGCTTGGTCAAACAAACTGGAAATCCTAACTTGTCTTACCTACACTGGTGAGGGGTTGTCATTCTTTTATGTGAACTTCAGTTCTTAGCTGCCCACATCTTCTGCTGGTGTGACTCTGTAGCATCGAGAATTCATTCTTTCGCCATTTATATCTGGCTTCCTGGCTTAGTAACATTCCTGAGATTATTTTCCTGGCAGATGCAGGGCTATTGGTTATTCACTCAAGCACAAGTTGCAATATCAACACATTTTACAAAGGAAACAGGATGAAGCTAGGTGGCTTCATCCACCCAGGGGGCCAGCCTTCCTTCTGCAGACAGCAGATTTTGGGAAGAAAACAACTGCCTAGGGGTGCTGGTAGATCTGGTTTCCAACCATGAACTGGTTCTTTCACATGTCCTATTCTTGTGGCCTTCATCTTTGAAATGGGATTAAATCAGGAAAGTACGGTTTCAATAGTAGAGAAGATGACTCTTCTCTAAGAGTTAAGTGAGCCATAACACAAGGAGCAGTAATTCTAGTTATTTGCAACCCAGCTTAGTGGTGTCCAGCATGAAGAGGGTACGCAGAACATGCAGTACTGTCCCTCTCTTTACAAAATACCCAACATAAAGAATTCTGCGATGGTTTTATTCCTGTTTTATGTCACACGATGGATAAAACATTAACTTCAGCTTTAACTATTATATAATAAAATGGAAAAGAATTGGTGACAAAAGGGGTAGCTATTATTCATTCATTCATTCATTCATCCAGTGGTGTCTGCCCTACCCTGGGCCATATATCATTTTAGGCACCAGGTGTACAAAACAGGAATAAAATCCCTGCTCTTCAGAAACTTATATTCTGGTGGGTGGAGATGGAAAATAAATCAGTGAACATATTTGATATTATACTCAGAGTGATAAAGCGGTGAACATTATAAAACAGGGGGTAATATATCAGAGAATGAATGGTGGTGGTTATGGTGGTGAGGGGTCCTCTGGGTCAGACTGGGTTGTCAGGGTAGGACTCTCTGAGGGGAAAATATGTGAACTGAGACCCGCATGGTATCTATAAACACATATTTCAGTAAATAGATATAACATTATTGTTATTTGGAATAAAAGGTTTCTTTTGAGTTCCCAAATGTCCAGAGTCAAAAAGGAAAAGAATAGTGAGTGATAAGAATGTAAAGTGAGGGATATTTCTATTTTAGCTCCTAGGATATGGCTAATGTATTATATTGAAATGTACAAAATTGCTGATATTTCATCATTTGACCTACAAAAAGAGCAATTCATATGGTTCGACTCAGTAGCTGGAACTGAACGAAGTTAGGGCACGTAGTCAGGTAAATGTTATTTATTGAGGTTTACCAGTATTAATTCACTATTTAAGTATTATAATTGCCCTCATTGCCTAAATCCAAATATGCATAAAATCTACATAAATTACACAATTATAAAAAAATTATTGGGAGACTTACGGTGTGTCAGATATGGAAACTAATAAGTGTTTCTGGTGTTGCCTCATTTGATCCCTATATAACCTCATGTACAGCTACCACATGATGTAACAATGAAGACACTGAGGTCCAGAAGTGTTAAATAACTTGATCCATCATACCACTTGCAAGTGGTAGAGTGACAAAGCAAGGATTTAAACTGAGAAATATCTTTAGAGACTGTATTCTAAGTTCCGATCACTTAGTGTTTACAGGAAAATACACTTACTCATTTCAAAAGTCAACAATAATTATACCTAACTTGCTGTATTTTCAGGTTTACATAATATTTATCCCCTTTTAGATATGGAACATTTCATTAGTGTCAAGACTTAAATGATGTGATGTGATCTGGGGTATATGTTTGTATATACATATATGTATGTATATATATATTAAAAGAGTGCCACACTACTTGAACAAATATATTTGCAGATATAGCATATATAACAGTGGAGAGACTTGTGTGAATAGTAAGGACAAACGGTTTGGTATATTTTTTTCTTTATGATCTTAAAAACAAATCAAGTTAGTCTCAACTACTCATAGTTATTCCATTTCCCTTGCTATTTGGGCATATGATGCAATCCTGGCCAACGCAATGGGGAGCTAAGTCTGCTGGAAGAATCTAGGAAAAGTTTTCCTTGATCTTACAAACAGGACTAAAGATAGGATGCCCTGGATGCTGGTCTTTGGCTCTCGGGATGCTGTCTTATAGGAAGTGATGCTTAGAGCTGTTGGCATTACAGAAAAGTTAACTGAGAGGCCTGATGCTGCAGAGCCTCAAAATGCACTCCAGAACAACCCACTTCTGAACTTCTCAATAATATAAATCCAAATTATAACCAGTATCAGCATTTTAGCTAGACTCTATTTTTTATCTAATCTTCAAAATCAGAAAATATGGTATTAAGAGAACAATTGTTTACTACTTTCTAGATTTTTCTGTGTTCTTTATATATACTTGTTACATAACCAGCCAAGAATGATGCCCTTAAACTTCACAAAAGTGCCATATATAAGGTTCTCTGCTATTTTTTCTCTGACTTTAACGCACGTCTTTTTATTCACATTTCTCATACAGCTTTTCCATCTGCTTCCTTTAGACTTAAACTATAACTGAAGATATTATTGATGATTATGCCCTTCCAAATTTTTTGTGTTTGTGCATAATTGATCTCAACAATCAATAAAGCAGTAAAACATGATGCAACACTTATTTTCAACTTGCTCCTTTTTTCCTTTTATACAATTTCATATTCGGGGAATATCTTTCCCTTGCCCACATACTTTGTACCTGGATGTTCTTAAAAATAAAATTCATGGCTTTTAGAGACTCTTCAGGATATTACTTTAGGACCCTTAAAATGATTGAAGAGGATTAATCTATCTTCTTCTGCACTATATTGGTAGTCATTATCTAGCCTCTCTGCCTAGATAATTTAAGATATTAGGCCATTGAGCTGCATATTTTACACAGCTCTTAACTTACCAGTTTTGTGCAAAGGAGGTTCAGATTAAAAAAAATTACCTTAAAATACATTTCTCAGAAAATCTCATGTTGAAAGCATCAGTAAATATCTTGGCCGGATAAGCTGATGGGCATTGTAGCTACAAGATGACAGATTTTATCCACCCTCCCTCCTCTGGAAAAAAACAAAAACAAAAACAAAACACCCCGGGTTTTGCTTTAGATTTCTAAGACCAAGCTAATAAATATGTAAATTAAGTGAGAATACTTGTAGTTCATCTCTAAGACACCGAAAAAGAGCACATTATAACTTCATTGAGTACATGGAGGCACCAAGAATGTATGGCTAGTAAAGAGTATTCTTATAACTGCCAAGAGGGAAATCAGCAGAATTAAAAGGATAAAGCTTTTGAAAACCTCATCTAAACTGTCTAGTACGGCAAAGAAAAGAGAGCTATTCCAAGTAGATTTCAACCTGCATTAACCAAAACGGTATTTTAATGTTACAGCAGATGATTTCCGAATGAAGTTTATTTTTATATTTTGTCCACACCTTTATGATTTATATTCCTTGGAAGTTGCATAGGCTGACATAATTTATAATTTAATTTAACTGAGGTATTATAAGGCCCACATCTCAGTAAGCTTCAAAACTGCTAATTGGGATAATAGGAAATTACTTGTCTTCTCCCAAATGCCAGTGAAGTAGGTCAGGATAATTAATATGCAAGCTGACTTTTCAGTCAAAGGAAAACAAGATAGGTCTCATCTGTGTACTTTTAATACCATCCATCTTACACCAAAATGAGTTCAGTCTGTGAAAAATCATAGCATGATTCAGTTAAATAACTGAATTTCAAAATAAGAGAAAACATAGTCCAACCATGAGAACACAGATTGAAGACAGTTCTAAAGGAGGCTAAACTTACACCTCATAAGCAGTGAAATTAAAAAAAAAACAACAACATCTAAGTCACCGATTTAGGTACATCTTGCTTTTTATATTGCTTTGCAAACTTGTAAGCACTATATAATATATATATATTATATAAAGTTAAGGTAAATATAAATGATAAGAGAGGAGTTTGGTTGATGACATAATTCTTCATCCGTAAAGCAGAAAGTAGGCTATATTTTCACATTTTCTTCCATTACTCCTGCCCACTTGCCTGATTGCTTCCTCTTTTTCATTTCTTGGTAAACTATGAAAAAATATTTGGAGCTAGAGACACGAGACTTACTTCCCCTGCAGGTCTGTACTGGATTAGTGCAAATTCACTTTAGTAGGTCAAACCAAATGCTGGCCTCGAGCTGGACAGTTAGTAACACACCACTGCTGGGCTTCGTCTGTAACAAGCACAGGTGCCCGCCAAGCTGTGGGCAGCAGGGTGAGTGCTCCGTGTCAGAGGGCCTGCCACCAGCCTGGGACTGATGGCGTGGCCACGGCTTCTTTGGTGCCTCTAATTTTGGCTCTGTTGATATAACACCCAGCAGCTCAATTTGAGTAAGAAGCCTGGAATACGGGCTCCTAACGGCCAGCCCGGGGCCGTCACGAATACAACACCCTTTAACTAGACCTTAAGAATTCTTTTGAAAACACTGATTCTATAGCTGATTTTCTCAAATGACGTGTTCATCAAATGACACACTCCTAAGTGTTAAAAACAGTAATGCAGAAAGTCCGTCATTAGGAAAGTAAACATACATTTCGTTAAGTAAAAAGCATCTTCTACTTGGCAACCATGAAATGCACGGCTCTGCTGAGAATGGTCTGAAGAACACTGACACATCAAGTGGCAAGATTTGGGGGAAAATGCCCAGAAAGAAACGGGGCCCTGAAAGACAGTGCATGGCCTCCTCTCGTGAAGCAGATCCAACTGAAATAGCATCAACTGCCCCCACGATATTGAATCATAAAGACCAAATGTGCAACACTAGATTTATAGACACACTTCCTAGGGTTGTTCGGCCCTATTCCAATTGTTCCACAAAAAAAAAGAGCCCCCGCAAGAGATGGACAATACCGAAGAACTGCCCACTTGACTCATTTGGGAACCTGAAGGAAAAACCCACCAACTTAGGAGTGCATTTATATAGTAAAAATATATCCAACCAACAAAACAGCAAAAAAGAGACACTAGAAGAACGAACTCGAAAGCCATCTAACTACAGATGCTCTGTGGGCTGGGTTTTCCTTTCAGGCCCGAGGACGTGCCTTCTCCTCTCCGGTACTCCCTCACTCATGGCCAGGAGGACCTGGGAAGTCACTGGCTTAGGCGAGAAAGACAGCATCAATGACTTCTACCTGCGACCACGAGGAGATGTTTTCTGAACAGAATTCTCTAGTCCAGAGGGCTGTGCAGATGTCAACACCATTTATTTTAGCATGGCAGAGATAAAGTACTTTCCCCGCTATGTTGGTACAATACTGAACAAACCTCATACAGTTAGTTACAGCAGTTGTGCAGCACCTGGATGACCATCGAAACGAAGTTTCTAACTCAGCTTTAAATTTTAGAAAGCAATGGAATAATTTTGGTAAACATCGTAACCGTAAAAATGTATTATCATGCTTGCCAGAAGTCCTACAGAGGCCTAACATGGCTCCTAGATATTTCTTCCACCAGACTCCTCCATAATCTCTGATAAATGTGAATGCTGGCAGGCCTTGGCAGGTAACAGATGGCAATTACATTCTCCTGCACCGATAGTATACCTTTTGTAATGCTCCTCATGGAGATTATGGCTAAAATACACTTCACATGGAAACTGCTTTAACATATGAATTTTATTACAAACGACTCATATTTTGATGGTAGAAGATATAATTTAATTCCCATTAAATAATGCAATGAAGATCCATACCACAAAAGGAAGTCTACTGTATTTTCTTATTAATCATCTCCAAAGTGACACTCATTTTAAATAAGCCAAGCTTAACATGGCGATGAGGCTCCTGACCTGCTGGTTCTCTGTGAGCTTTGAGTTGTTTTTCCAGTCGTGATGAAGAACTTACAGTAATATATCCCACAGTCAAAGTTTTGTATACTCACAAAATGGGCTGATGGATATAGTCTGCTTGTATCCTTTAAAAAGAGAAATCTAATGCTCTAGTGGGACCAACCCAGCAACTGTGGTTTTATCAACATTGGCTTGGGACATCTATACTAACTGGCCCATACTTCGTTTTGAATAAAAACATGCAAACAGTTTTATACTACTACTTTAACACTATTTTTTGGGTGGTAATTTTACATTCAGGACTTACAGCCAAACCTAGATTTTCTTTCTAAGTAAAAAACTTGAGTTCTAGCCTTTCCCTTAAAATAGGCTGGGTTTCTGGACTGGTGTAGCACATTAATTATAAACAGATGCTTGGTAAGGCATGTTGGATAAAGAACTTGATAATTAGTAAACATATTCTTAATGCCAACAAGTCAGAGGATTACTTAATTGACTTTGTCTCTCTTAAGAGTTGATTCGCATAAATTGAGTTTTGCAATCTGCATACATACCAAGAAAGTAAATAAATGCTTTTGGCAAACTGGTTATTTCAGCTATTTGGAGTTGATAGGAGTGCTATTTGGAATTTCTTCTTGGAAAAACTCTTCTGAATTTTTCCTTTAAATCCTTTAATGGTGGAAAGGGAAGTTGTATATGTGTGTGTGTGTGTTCACTTACATATTCAACCAAGGTTCTGCTAACACCCTGCTTCAACCATTTAGTTTCTTAGCCCAAACTCAGGGGGCAATGACTGTGGACCAAAGGGATGATGCATGCAAGGGAGAAGAAAGTGGATAACAGGAGGAAGGAAAAGAAATGACTATCATTAACCTTAAAAGGCAAATGAGTAACTGGGGAAAACCATTTGCTCTAGCTTTGGGTGTCCTGGGACATAGGCTTCGTTATCCATCTTTTGTCCCCTACGTTACTCAAGTTCTGAAAGTAAAACACCAAGAGATACCTAACTTCCTGGGCAGCAAGACCATTATTTTAAGAAAAAAGGGAAACAAGATTCTATTTTCTTCAAATAAGAAGTTTGGAAAGGTTAGGACTCTGCGTACACAGGCTAAGGTCTCCAGCATACTTACTTTTGTCTCCTATGTTTTCCCCTGCCGCCTCCCCTTCCTCCTCCTCCTCCTCCTCCTCTTCCTCCACCTCTGTGGGCTGCACGTCATCCTGCGGGTCACAGGCACTAACCGGTGCGTTCAGACAGCAGTGGTTGAACCCGCTATCTCGAGGCAGAGTAAAACTTCGAGGCTTGCCCCCATTTCCATTTAACACTTGCATCCTCTCGCTCTCGGCCAAGGGGTACGGCCCATAGTGATCCTGTAGGTGGCACTTCTGAGTTGGAAGAGTGGACTGTCGCCTGTGCTCTGGGGAGATGGCCGCGGAGTCAGAGAAGACAGAATCCTCCAGGGGCAGAGTCTGAAGATAGTGTAATCCTGAGCTTGTCAGGGGCGTCTCGATTAAATCCTGCCAGGAGCGGCGCTGACTGGCTGTCTTGCGAATGGGGGACACCGCACTGCTCCCGGTCACTTCCTGTCGAAACTCCTCATGGGAGGACTGTGACTGGGAGGTCTCAGTGGACGAGAGCCGGCTGTGTTTTGCTTCCACGTAAGGACTGGCACAACTCATCTGTGGAAAGGAGCTTCTGATCAGTCTCCACAGAAATAACGGACCACCTCTGTCAGCAAGGCACACATTAGATTTCCACCAGCTAACATTTACCAGTCAAGTTAATGACTGGTCAAGTTTACAGACATCTCAAAGTTAGGCCCCGGCTGATCTTTTAAGGGACTGAGATGGGGAGTGTTTAAATGCAGCACTACCAGACTCTCATGAAAAATCTGACATATTAACATGCAAAATTTTACAATGAAGCATAAGAAAATCCGAGTGCTTATGTAAGAAACAGTCAGCAACAACTACAAAAAAATCTGGAGTTTTAAAAATCCCTATGCATTTGAAACCGTGAACAATTGTTGCCAAATTCATATTTCCAGATTTTATGGCGTTTGGGGACGAGGGAAAGGAGAAAGGCTTCTGGATGTGAAAACAAGATGCCTATAATCAGACAGAACCCCTCCTCTTCCTCACAGCTGAATGTTTGCTCCTATGGGCCCCAAGGAAAAGCTTTCTTAGGATCTGGTCAATATGTGGCACTTTGTAGAGAGTTAAAAATATAGGCAGGATGAGATTACACCCTGATGGGGATTGGCATTTGCCTTGAGCATGGGCACCACAGGGTACATAAACACAAAAGAAAAATGGGATACTTTTATTCCCGGAATTTCAAGTTTGGGAATATATAGCATAGCACAAAGCAGAACCAAGAAAAAGGCCTGGCATCAAGTGAATGCTGTAAAGGACTTGCAGGCACCCCCGCTGGGGACAAGGCTTACTCCAGCTCCGGGGGCTAACAGATCAGCCCGGGCCCCTTTCTGGCAGGAGGAGCCAGATTTATCAAATGTGATCCTGGCAAATGGGGCGGCAGCTGTGGTGAGGACAAGCCCAGCTGAGGCGAAAGCACATACAGCCCTTCTGGCTAAAGGAGGAGAAGTTAAGTGGCATCTTCTGGGGGCAGTTTATCTTCCCACATGTTAATAACATATAAATAGTTTCCCTCTTGAAATCCCCACACTGCTGTGATTAAGGAGCTGTCCCCTGAAGCTGCAGCTTCCCTTTCTTCCTCTTTTAGAAATATTTTAAAGGAATTATTCAGGCCCTGATGTTTTAGGGAAAGAGGGAAAATATGATATAAACTATATCTTGTCACTGACTTCATGATTTCATTTCTATCGCTCATCCTTGCATTCTGTTGCACTCAGTAAACTGAAGCATTTACTAAAGAAGTATGCATATATAGAGGAACAATTTTTAGGTAATAGACACTGTCATCAAGCGTGGTTATTAAAAATGTGGCTTCCCTTTTAGTTATTGGCCAAAAGTGCCCATGTGTTTATTTCAGAAATATTTATTAAGCACTTAATAAATAAGTGCCAGTGCTGTGCTAGGCCATGGGGATGTGTAGATCCATCCAACAGGGCCCCTGTTTGCAAAAGGTCCATAGTCTAGTCCACTGAGCTGTTTGTAGTCCCAGATATGATGATTTAATGTCTGCGTCTGCATTTCTTAAATGTTCCAGAGGTGATTCTTATGCACAACCAAGGTTGAGAAGTGTCCTCAAATTATATCAACATCTTGTGTAGTGCCTTTCTTATTTAAAATCTTCTAGAGTAATATGGAGGTGCAATTAGGTTGGCTGCTCTTGTCACCTAAATTCAGCTTCCATTTCCTATGTGGACGACTCAGTCCCAGGACAGGCAGAATTGACTCTTAAGATGCCGTAAGCAGTAGTATGTAGTCGAAACCGGGACACTACTGAGATGCTCTTAATAATTCTGATGGGAAATGGGCATAAATTGGGATAGTCCCAAGAAAACCAGGACAGTTGTTTTATCCCATTAAAAGATTAAAGTACAGTGTATACACAGAATAATTTACATACATTTAAGAAGTCTGGAGTACCGTATAAACACATACATTAAACCAGACCCCATGACTGTCTAAAAAGCTGTATGTCAAAACATGTGTTCTGGGGCGCCTGGGTGGCTCAGTTGGTTGGGCGACTGCCTTCGGCTCAGGTCATGATCCTGGAGTCCCGGGATTGAGTCCCGCATCGGGCTCCCTGCTCAGCGGGGAGCCTGCTTCTCCCTCTGACCCTCTTCCCTCTCGTGCTCTCTATCTCTCATTCTCTCTCTCTCAAATAAATAAATAAAATCTTTAAAAAAAGCATGTGTTCAATACAGATATATTAATTTTTATGAGTTGTTTCTGAAGGACACAGGAATGAACTTCATTAGTGTAGAAATACATAAGGTCCATTTATATATCTTTTTCTAAGAAAACTTGTTTTTCTTGCTGATATTTCCATGAAGTCTACTCTGACACAAACAGGATTTTTTAAAAATAAACCTGGGCAGATATTTATTACGCCTGGAATCTGTGGTGACTGTTTCTCTTGATTAAACAGTCTTTGCATACTTAAAATTTTTCCCCCCTTATTGCTTTTAGACTCCCTATTTTCCTTCCTCTTAGGAATACTGAGGTCTGACATGCAATTCACTACATAGTTGTTTTTAACGAACGAAGGGATATCATCGAAGAATCTGATGCCAAATTACATACATGCTTGTTGGCAACTTACAGAGGGAGGCCGTGGGTATGTATCGTAGGGCGGTGGAGGGCTGTCCTGTTTGGGTGTTGATGGAGTGTCTGCTTCTTCCTTGTCACTCTCACTCCAGTAATCTGTAAATTCACACACATCGAGACAATAACATTCTATTAAATGTTTCTAGCCATATTTTCAGGAACATACACTACCAGCTAACACAAGGAAATTTAAATTCCACTCCTACACCCTGCTCCCCAGCACCTCCTACTCCTACTTATTTTTGGCTGAGTTTTGAGGAAGAAGAAAGAGTACAATCACCTAATTCCAACCTTTAAAGCAAGCGATTATACATAGCTACAATTTTAAGGAGTTAAGAAAAAGACACTGCATAAGCCAAATCGGGTTTAGGGTGCTTTAGATTCTAGGCCAAATTATCCCGAACCTTCAATTAATGAATGATATCACATGATGCCTCTGAAAGGTGTATCATTTTACCCTAAAGATGAACACTCGAAGAAAAACACTATACACACACACACACACACACACACACACACACACACACACACAAACACTGCTGTAGATCTCTACAGATATGAACAGCTCTAAAAATAACGTTCCCAATTCTTTTTTCTGGCTTCAATTCACTGGTTATCTAACAATCGCTGTTTCCAGAGTCATGCTGACATGAATCTCTATAACACCATACTCCCACCTCTACTTGGAAACACATGGCAAATCCTGATTCTTGCCAAATGCAAAAGGGCAAATTTGCTGATGTGGGCCGCAAGTTCCAAACTTCCAGAACTACTTAAAAGGGTAGAAAATGTAAGCCGCTAGATTTGGCAGACCTCAGGCAAGAGGGAAGGGAAAAAACTGAGAGATAAATCAGTTAAGTGAAATACAGCACAAAGGCCAATAATCAGAACCTGTCCCACTAATATCTTAACCACTCTTAACTCTGGGTTAATTCTTTACAAGATTTACAAAGAAAAACCTACAAGTATTACCCATATGAATCTCAGATGGTAAAGGAAGAGAAGAAGTATTGAGACATATGTTCCTTATTCTTATGAAAATCCAAATCACAAAAGAACCATCATAAGGCCTAAATGATATTGAGATTTAGTTGAAAAATCATGGCACATACTTTTACAGGAACCCCTCTCCACCCAGGAATTCCTATACTGTAATATTTATATAAATTTTCCTTGTGATACTTATTAATAAATATAGCTAATATTAAGTACTTACTATATATGCTGAATAGAAATTAGTAGAGCTGGGATTTGAACTAAGAAATCACCTTACCCTAAACCTTGAAGGGACTCCTTTGTATGACATAGTGGGAGAATTTAATTTGACATATATTCACGATGCTTAAAAAATTTTTTAAAATATTTTTATCTATTTGTCAGAGAGAGAGAGAGAGAGAGCGCACAAGCAGGGGAAGTGGCAGGCAGAGGGAGAGGGAGAAGCAGGCTCCCTGCTGAGGCTCAATCCCAGAACACTGGGATCATGACCTGAGCTGAAGGCAAACACTTAACTGATTGAGCCACCCAGGCGTCCCTATACATGACGCTTTAAGCCCCCCTCCTCCCACTGCTCTATTACTCGGGCTATCATGAACAGCAATTCTTTAGCAATGGAGATTATTATATTCAGGTCTCAAAATGCAAAAACTTTGAAAATGCTATTCCTACTTCAATTACTCCCTTTGACTAAAAGATAAGCAGAAACTAGTTAATCTAAATTTGTGTCGGGTATTTACAATGGACCATGCTGGTGACAGCCAGTATACTAAGTTTCCCCTCAAATATAAATTGATGTAGTTGCCCAGAGATGTACCCAACAAACAATGGTGGGAAAAGCATGAACTATATAGCTGGGCAGATGTAGGTTCAATTCTTGGCTGTACCATTTACCATCTCTGTGCTCTTGTGATGGTTACTAAACCTGAATCTCTTTCAACATCTGTAAAAGGGGGCTAATGATAACCACCTTTCAGAGTTGTGTGTATGTGTGTATGTGTGTGTGTGGGTACTAAATAAGGTAATATATAGTCAAGTGTTTCGCACCTTGACAGCACTCAATAAATATTAGGACCCCTGATCTTCTTGGGTGGATTTGTAGGTAGCATGCTAGGACAGTCTGACCCAGATCACATAGGAGATAGATGCCTTGTGTTTATCTTCTTGGACATTTTTTTTTCTTGTAGCAAGTTTCAGCAATGAAAAGTGAATTCTGAAGTTCTGGGATCTGGGTTAGGTAGTTCTGTGGGAGCTTGAAATACTACAGGAAAGTCACTGCTGGAGGTGAAGGGATCAGCAACCGCCATCCCATCCCTAAGCGGTGGTTTACTAAGATCACTTTGTTTTTACCCTTTCCACTATTTCATGAAACTGTGGCACCTGTGTTGAGTTTCTCCTTGACCTCTGCACTGATACCTTGGGGGGTCTCAAAGAATTAGTACCTCCAGTGGTCCTTAGCATGTTGAGAAGGAGAGGACTGCCATTTTATACAATTCTCTATAGCTATCACTACAAGTGATAGATGTGGGAGATTCTCTCTCTCTCCTTTTCCCCCTCAGCTGAATTAGGAAGAATTCTAGTCCACTATTTGATGTAATTCTGGGTTTACTAAAAAGTACCATCAATCTATAGCTTTCTTGGGTTGCTAAAGAAAAGACTGAAATCCCACCTTGTAAATTAGCTTCATTTCTCACAGTAAGTTGTGTGTCTTTGAGAGAGCAATGCCAGAGAGGAACCTACACAGAAAATTCAATTATGGTTTATTTGGGGTTTATGTGGAAAATTACAGGCACACCGTTTGCTCAGAGGCTGAAACCAGTTTGATCTGCATTCTAAGAGCAAATTATTTTTTTTAGCTTTCTATTTAGCACAAAATAAATGGGAACTCTTAATGTCTCTTGTAGTGGTATTCAATTTTATAAGTAACTAATCATGAATAAACAGTGCTGTCAATAGAACAGGAACATTTTCACTTTACTTCTCATGTCGATATAAAAGGAAAATTTGAAAAAAAGAATGACTCTTTCATCTAAAACTACGAAAAATATAATATATTTCGTTCATTTTTATGTGATTAAAGCTTTAGAAAGACCTTATGCATGACAGAAAATAATGTGTCATGAACGTCTGACTTGAAGGTGGAAAAATATAGAAAAATGATTAGCAGACAATTAGCCAAATTGTGATCTTGGCATAATTTAGTGTAACCCTGTTTTCTCTAAGTACAACAATAAATAATGAAAGAGAAGCCCATATCCTTTACACTTCCATAGCTACAGACAGCAATTCACTAAGCTTTTATTTAAATCAATATAAGAGTCATTTCTAAGCTGCACTGGCTACTTAAATAAAAAGTGCTTGGCAGTTGTTACTCCTTTACATGTTTGTGAATGTTTCCCAAACCTCAAAGAGCTATATTTTGTATGAAGTTTAACTTCAGTACTGAGAACGGTTCTCGGGAGATGTCAAAGAACTGTAGAGAAGTGTGGAGTAGATACATGCATCCAGTTGCTTTCTCTACAGAATATACCATAAGACCTAATTGTGCAGAAGGTAGGAAGTGTCGTATGCTTCTGACCTAGGTCAGAGTGCCTGAGGAATATATACTCTATGTGGAAATCCAAATTACTTCAGAGATTCTGCTTGTGATGTGCTAGCAAGAGAGAGGTGAATTATTAACTATTAGCTTCTGCCAATGAATGCCTACCACTCCAGAAGGCACTAAAATATATACTCACATGACCAGGGCAGCATGAATCCATGGACTGAATACTTATTGGAACCTGCATGTGCAATATAACTTACCAGTTCCTTAATCCACAATGAAATTCGACTATATAACACCAGGTACAAAGAAAATTCACTAAAATCAAGACCATGCTAAACTTCAAAGTGATAAAATACAAGAGTTGAGCCTGAAAATCCAAGATTCCTTATTTATGTAAATTACGTTTTTTTCAAAGATTCATTTTTTTTTCTATCCGTACATTGCTCATTTTTAATTCTTGCATCTTAAAAGAATCAGAAACAAATCTGTATGCACCTATAAAGAACTCTTTTATGACTTTAAAAAAATGCGAAGAGGAAGGCTAGTATTTTTTTTAGTACTCTGAACACAATTTTAGGCCTATAAGTTAAGTTGAAGTATGAAAGGTTTATTCCTTAAAAAAACTTTTAACAATGAAAAAATGTGGCTTGATAACTGGCCTGACATTTCCTAGTCCTGGCTGGGATTTGCCTGTGCACACTGATTTGATGGAGATTGCTTCCACGTTATTTGTGGAAGTATCCATGCTGCTTCCACTCTCAGGAATGCTTTATTTCGTTACTTCTTTAACTCTACTTCCTTCTCATCCTGTGAGAACGAGTTCAAATAATGGAGTCGACATAAAGCCTTTTCCCATTCCCCTCCTGGAAGCAATCTCTCCAGCCGAATTTCCACAGAACTTGATTTGTACTTTCTTACATTTCATTTTCTGTATTATATTAAGAGTACCCTTTCTACTAGAATTCAGTGTAATTTCAGGCAGAATGGGTGCCTATTTCACCTTAATTTAATCAGAGTGCTAGTTGAAGGCATTACACAGAAAAGTTTCATATTGAATAAAATATCTTCTCTTCCCCTCTTTTGCTGACTTTGCATCAGGCTCATAATCACTTCTTCTAGCAAGTTATTTCCTCATTAATTCTGCCTCCTTCCCAGGTTTTTTTTTTTTAATTTTGCATCCACTTAGCAAATTTTTTGTCAGTTGTGCATTGTGCAATCATCAGGACTCATTTACTTTATGTTGCTTGTTTATTTTTCTTTTTTTGTTTTTGTTTTTCTCAAGCAATTTCAAGGGTGTATCTTTGAGATCCTCAACAAGATGATATATTCCTATTGGCAGGAACCATGTTTTGCCTTTTCTTTGAAATCTTCCTGCCCTAACTCCTAACCCTTCAGTGCTCTACCCGTTCTCATTCCCTCACCCAATGGCTCTAAACCAGGGGTCGGTAAACTAAGGCCTGCAGGCCAAATGAGGCTCTCTGCCTGTTTTTACATGGCCTGTGGATCAAGAATGGTGTTTAGATTTTTAAATGGTTAAGAAATCAAAGGAAGAATATTTTTTGAAATGTAAAAAATGATACGAAATTTAATCTCAGTATCCATAAATAAAGCTTTATTAGAGCCCAGCCACATCCCTCATGTGTGTACAGCTGCTTTCATACTGTAATGGCCGACTTTGACCAGTTTAGACAGAAATCTTACGGGCTTACAAAGCCTAAAACATTAACTACTTGGCTCTTCACAGGAAGTTTGCCAACCCCCTGCCCTAAACATTTGCTGACAGTTTTGGCTGAGGTTTTACTCTGAGAGGAAACAGAAGGTTTTTAGAATTTCTCTGATTTGAGTCTCTTTTGAGACTTCCAAAACCTGCTGATGCTTCCAAGGGATGTACAATAAACACTTTTTGGAAATGTAAAGCAACTTTGGGATGGTGACTGCAACTTTCAGTAAAATTTTAATTTTGCATCATGACATTGTCTTTTGTAAATCTGAGGTCAATACCGAGGCAAGTTCCGTAAGATTACAGAGTAACAGATGAACAGAACTGAAGAACATAACCAACTGAGATAATTTATGGAAGAAGGGGTCATCCATCTGAGCTCTTCGCATACAATGCACCAACAAGGACCTGAACTTTGGCCAATATTTTGGATCAATTACAGACTTTTTAAGATTTTTTTCCTCCTTTGAAAAAAAGACTGAGAGAGACAGCAATGAACTCCACACTAGGTGCTCCAAAATTTTCAGAGTTTATTCCCCATCTGTTTAGTTTACTAGACCTTACCTATAAGACGCTATGATTTGGATTCAAAGTGCCCAGAAGAGAAATAACCACAGCCTGGTGATTGCATGTTCATTCAAATGATAGTAGTGAATCACTATATAGGATAACAACGAAACAAAACAAAACCCCGTGACTCTAAAAAAAAAAAAATATTCCTTTACCTTGTTCTTGCTTAATCCTCTCTCTTTCTGCATATCCTGCAGTTAGCATATTGATTCTGTTAAGCCACCTGAAAAAAACAAATATTAAAATCAGTAATACTGCAACTTAATTTTTTATATTTTACTTCTTAAATATATTTATTTTAAGAATAAAGACGATGTGGTATATATACAATGGAATATTATTCAGCCATAAAAAAGAATGAAATCTTGCCATTTGCAATGACATGGATGGAGCTAGAGAGTATTATGCTAAGTGAAATAAGTCAGTCAGATAAAGACAAATATCATATGATTTCACTCTTATGTGGAATTTAAGAAACAAAATGAATGAAGGGAAAAAGAGAGAGACAAACCAAGGAATAGACTCCTAACTCTAGAAAACAATCTGATGGTTACCAGAGTGGAGGTACGTGGTGGGGGGGCTGGTGAAGGGGATTAGGAGTGCATTTGTCATGATGACCACCGAGTAAATGTAAAGAATTGCTGAATCAGTACATTGTATACCTGAAACTAATAAGACGGTATATTAACTATACAGGAATTAAAATAAAAAACATTATTATTATTATTATTTTTAGAGAGGGAAGGGGGAGGGGCAGAGGGAGAGGGAGAGAGAGAATCTTAAGCAGACTTCAAGCCCAGCATGGAGTCAATGCGGGGCTTGATCTCACAACCCTGAGGATCATGACCTGAGTCGAAACCAAGAGTTGGATGACTAACTGACTGAGCCATCCAGGAGCCCCCAAATTACAAAACTTAATAAAAGTATTTATTTTAAGATATTTAAGAATATAAGAAATAATTCTACATAAAAGATGTGTTCTTTGCTACTCTCGACACATGGAGTCTTCAATGAGCTATAATTTGCTGTAGTACAAATTGTTCCCACACTAAAGATGCTATTTTGATAGAAAAGTCTTAGGCAAACCTGTTCATATCTGTAATACAGAGGGTTTTAAGATGATCAGAGCCCTATCAATTCTGTTGCTCCAAATTTAGAAGCACTCCAAATATCGCTGCTGATTGTGTCTTCAGAGCAAATGCTCTTTTACAGTTACTTAATATCATACAATATATACTGATGAGGGAGAAAGTTATGGACCTTGCCTGTCAAAATAAATTTTAGTATGAAATATTAGTTTTGATGAAGGTCATTTAAGTTTAGTGATCCGGGGGAAACATGTCAGGAGTACTTTGGAAATTTGTCTCTAAATACAAGGGTATTAGGTTTTCTAAAGACAAAATGAACAAACATAATTTTAACCTCTGTTCAGATCCTGAAAATTTATTTCCACAACCAATAGTAACCTAAAAATAAATCTTTCCTCTCTCAGTAGTGCTGCTATTGCCAGTGTAGGGGCCTGCATTGTTTCAATTTCCATCTTTTGTCCCACCAGGTCTCTCCCTGTGTTCATTATTTCAGCTGTTTACACTGCATCAGATTATCAAATCATAAAATCTTTAAATTAACCTGACACTTTCCCATTGGTCCATTCTGAGCTATGATCCATATACTTTCCCAAGTCAGAAATTAAGGAAGAACCCCCCTTCCAAACTACCATAAGTTTGGAAACGATAGTATAGTTAACATCATTAAACTGTGGAATAATCTGAGCAAGATATATTTTTAAGAAAAAATTGTGTTTGAGAAATTTTTCTCCCAAGAATTTATCTCCTGTGTCAGATGGAAGATGATGTGATTTGAAGTGAGTCATATATTTCAGCATTTATGTCCAGTGGTATCCACTGTGCAGCAGATTCTTAGAATATCTTGAAAAGGGAGGAAATCTTTGTCTCTCACTGACAAAATCACATCCTGGAAATTTATGCTTTAATTTTAAGAATAAGTCACCTAAAGGCTCAACTTTATTTTGATAATACAATGTAATTATCACCTCAAGTATTTTTGGGAAGTGAAGAAGGGACTGGAACAGAAAGGGGGAAAAAAATAAAGATTGATCAAATAAATTCAGTAGCATAGAGTATACTCACACACTCCAGAAAATTACAAATGATAAGAAGTCAACGTCATGATAACCCTTAAAAATGACTCTAATCACTAGTAAAAAGTCGAAATTGAAATTCAGTCTATAGGTCATTTGTAGCGAGAAAGGGGTTGAATTTGTACTACAACTTTTAGCACTCTTGAGAAAGACTTATCTGGTGCTTTTTGGGTGAAAATGATGATAATAGCACTAGAGGAACATGTATTATTAGATTTTAATCTAGTACCTCATTTTAAAAAACATCACTGAAATTGCATTTTGTCAGGAGTTTAAAGAACAATGAGGTCTTTATGAGATGAATCAGAAAACTAAAAAGAGGCTTCCTTGATTTTTCAGTTCAACAAATTTACTAAGTGCCTGGTATATGCTGAACAATGAGCTATGTTTTGGGGGCACAAAAATGAATAAGACATAATTCCTGCCTTCAGTGCGTTCCAGAATTGCTAAATGTCACAAGACAATCGAAAATTCGACTACTGTTAGGAAGAAAAATTCTGTTCATGATAAAAACTCTTTAGAAAGCATGTGGCTTACTCAGGCCAGTGTGTACACACACAAAAGGCTGAACACTACACTGCTGTTGGTGCTGTCTTGGATAAACCTGTCCTTAAGGCCTCAGCTTGAAGAGGCTGACCTATATACTTGTTGCAGTATAATTTGGTATTTATGGGCCATTATAAACAGCAGATATATATGCAGTAACGGAGTCAAGAAATATTTAATGAGAACCTATGTCCGCAAAGTCCTGTTCCAAGCACCAAGGACATAGAGAGAAACAAAACCAAACGTCTGCCTTCACAGAGCCTACATCTTAGTGAAGGCAACAGACAATAAATAGGGATACAAATAAACATATGTCATGTTAGTATCAAGTGCCATTTACAAAAATAGCTAGGTGAAAAATTAGAAAGTCAAAGGTGCTAGGAATGGGGGTGGCTATTTTAAGAAAAACCTGTTAGGGATACAAGCACTGAATTTAATGATGGGGAAGTGCTTTAATATTAGGTCTACATTCAGCACCTTACTGTAACACTAATTTTTTTTTTAAAGATTTTATTTATTTGACAGAGAGAGACAGCGAGAGAGGGAACATAAACAGGGGGAATGGGAGAGGGAGAAGCAGGCTTCCCGCTGAGCAGGGAGCCCGATGCAGGACTCGATCCCAGGACCCTGGGATCATGACCCGAGCCAAAGGCAGACGCTTAACGACTGAGCCACCCAGGCGCCCCAACACTAATGTTTTAAAACAAGATAATATAGGTAAGGGGATATTGAGCCTAAAGGAAACATTCCCATGAAGTTGTCAATAACTAACAGAGAATAATATATTGAGAAGAAAAAAATGAGTAAGAACTATGGGAGAAATGTACAAAAAGTAATTACCAAAGAGAAATGGGTGAATCCTCACAACTGTAAGGACATACGTGCTGACATGATAAGGAATATATAGGCCAAATGAATTCAGTAAATAAGTTTCAGAATACTTGAGAAACACGATATTTTGTTTTCTTCCCACAGATTTCACAAAGACTGGCAATTTTTTTTTCATGTTTCAGTGCTCATTTCTGAGGAGGAAACAGATGGATGGGGGCCTCAAAAAGTGTTTTTGCAAATTACCTCACAATCAAACTTACAGCTGCTCAGAAAATAGAAGGTGAGATTTTAATATTCCACATGTTTATATATGTATAAATACATACATTTGGATATATGTATATGTATGTATAGATGGGTATATGTAAATTTTATAGTTCATAAAAAGGCATTTTCTATGCCTAAAAAGACCCTGATTAACATGTTTTGTGAATAATTAAGTTATGCTAATTCTTTGATAGAGGTGATTGTGTTCTAGTGTATCCATCTTGTAAGATGGGATAATGCTCATTTTTACCACTAATTCTGTTTGGTCATGATGTAAACATTTCATATTCATCCCAAGGGCACTAAGCTCAACATGCGATAAAAAAGATAGTGAGTAACTAGAATAGTAGAATTATAAAATTATTAAAACACAAAATAGAGCATTACAACCTGCCCCCTCACCCCATGAGCATGTGAATGAACATTTTCATTTTGAGAACAAATTAAGGAGAAAAGGCTCTCCAAGTTCTAATTGCCTAGTGTGAAATTTCAAAAATGGTAACATAAATCAAAAGAAGATTATGGCAAGTACAAGAAAGACTTAGTTCGCTTATTAATAATAACATATATTTTTAAAAGATTTTATTTATTTATTTGACAGAGAGAGGGAACACAAGCTGGGGAGAGGGAGAGGGAGAAGCAGGCTCCCCGCTGAGCAGGGAGCCCGATCCCAGGACCCTGGCACCATGACCCGAGCCGAAGGCAGACACTTAGCCCACTGAGCCACCCAGGCGTCCCAATAATAACATATTTTATCAAGTGTTTTGAACACTTGTTTGCCATTTCCTTGTATTCATTTCCTTGCTTTGGACAAACCGTGCCTTTACTCCCACGTGTCAAAAAACAACGATTATTTATAAAAGCATATCAAGTGCTCATTTAGTGTGCTTAAGCGAATTTATAAAGTTGCACCATTTTGTGCCTAAAAATATCTGGATACTGGGGCGCCTGGGTGGCTCAGTCAGTTAAACGTCCGAGTGTTGGTTTCAGCTCAGGTCATGATGTCAGGGTGGTGAGACTGAGCCCCGCATGGGGCTCCGCACTCAGTGCAGAGTCGGCCTCAGACTTTCCGTCTCCCTCTGCCCACCCTGCTCTGTCTCTCAAATAAATAAAGAAATCTTAAAAAAAAAATATCTGGATACTAAATTTTTAGGAGATACACAAAGAAAGGTAAATGGGCTAAGAGTCCAAAGTATATAAAAGGAATGTATATTGCCAGCAAACACTTAAATAACACTTACAATTGAACAGGGACTATTCTAAGCCCTTTATGTGTGCTCATTTGCTCCTCACAATAGTCCCCTGAGTGGAGACGGTTATTATGTCCATCTTTTTCAAGGGGCCAATACCTGGCATAAATTGGTCCAGTTCTATAGCCAAGGTCACACAGCTAGTAAGCACGACAGCTGGGATTTGGACAGTCTGGTTCTAAAGTCTATGCTCTTAATCACTATGCTATGCTGCCTCTCCCTAACTGTTGGCAAGTTATATAGGTCATATGGAAGACCTGTGGAAGACCTGTGAAAAGGAAAAATCTGAATCTTAAATCTAGTTTCTCTGACTCTAGAAATGAGAGAGGGGAAAGGAAGGAAAAGGAAGAAAGCATCAAATTCATAAAAGCTAAAGTGGAAACCTGGAGCAGAATGTTGTAGATGATGGGAATATATACATATATATATATATATATATACACACACACATATATATATATAATATGTATATGTAAAAAAATATATATATTTCTCACTCCCTCCCAGCAGCCCCAAATAACCATGTAGCCATCTAGTCACTTGGCAGTATAATCTTTTCCACTGATAGAAGAAAGACGACAAAAAGAAACACTAACTTTGCTTAGGACTGAATAATTGAGATGGATGTTGTGCCATAAACACTCAGCACTTGGAAAAGTTAGTTTTTTTGGGGGGTGATTATCTTTTCCCCCCACCTGGAAATAAATTTGAAGACACATTCTTGAAATGGACTTAAAAAATTTTTTTTTTTTTTACAGTGGATTTCTTTTTTTGTCTATATATGGATTCAGGCACATTTTTGGTAAACTTGATAAACAGTCAACAAGTTTATTTTGATCTTTAAAATGCTGTTCTCTGAAATTAGCTAAGGCTAGATGCAGCTATGCCTGAGTCCATTTTATTTTAAACTGATCGATCACAGTGACATTATTCTCTAATATTAATGTGGAAAGCTTAGAATTCTAAGCCTAACTGACTTTCTAAGTGCTTTGAAATTTAAGTAACATTTTACCTGTTCATATCATCAAGATGCTCAGCAGCAAAATAAAAGCTTTTGATTTTAGGATGACAGGCTTTGAATGCACTGTAAAAGGAAACAAAGTACACTTATTTTATTTCAAATTGGGAAATAAGTTAGAACCAAATAATTTTTATGGGTAAAATTACCTCAACATCTAACCCGAGTTCACATATATAATGCTTCTGCCATGATGACAGAAATCACTAAAAAATTCAATTTTCTGCCCACAAAACTGTTTTCTTATTATCTCAATTTGAAAGCATTAGACAAGCAACCTATAATTTAAAAGCTACAAATTAAAAAACAAAACAAAACTAAACAAAACAACCGCCCTTCCTTTCTCTCCCTCTCCCCAGATAAAATCAACTTACTATTTCTTGCGGCATTCACTGGCTCTATCGATTTTAAATTCAGGCAGACTGATGAATCCTTCTGCTTTTTCATCCTGAAGAGGCAACACTCTTATTTAGGGTGTTATACACAAAGTGTTGAAGCTGATAATACTATATAACTATGCCTTAAAAATTTATACTAATAAATCTGTTCATTTAATTTCTTAAATTTGACATTTTAGAGATTAGAATTCCACTCTTATTTGTTATATTCCTTTAAATTAAAGATATACTTTGAACATTTAGAATACTACAAATTAAGATATACACAGAAATTTTGAAAACTCCTTATATTAGAATGAAGATAGAAAATTCTTTAAATTGTCAAAGTGAAACATGCTTTATAAGTAATTTTCTCACCAGAATGTATATATACTTCCATAACATATAAAATAGCTTCAGTCCACATTCACCATTCATAATTTTCTATAATTTTTAATGTTCAGATGTAAAATACATTGAAGTTTACTAATTCAATTCCTTTTCTGCCTCCAAAAAATCTTTTATCAAACCTGAATTAAATATGCTGTGTAATGAAAAAATGTTCATCATCATTAGCCATCAGGGAAATTCAAATCAAAACCACATTGAGATACCACCTTACACCAGTTAGAATGGCAGAAATTGACAAGGCAAGAAACAACAAATGTTGGAGAGGTTGTGGAGAAAGGGGAACCCTCTTACACCGTTGGTGGGAATGCAAGTTGGTACAGCCACTTTGGAAAACAGTGTGGAGGTGCTTCAAAAAATTAAAAATAGAGTACCCTATGACCCAGCAATTGCACTCCTGGGTATTTACCCCAAAGACACAGATGTAGTGAAAAGAAGGGCCATATGCACCCCAATGTTTGTAGCTGCAATGTCCACAACAGCCAAACTATGGAAAGAGCTGAGATGCCCTTCAACAGACGAATGGATAAAGAAGATGTGGTCCATATATACAATGGAATATTACTCGGCCATCAGAAAGGATGAATACCCAACTTTTACATCAACATGGATGGGACTGGAGGAGATTATGCTAAGTGAAATAAGTCAAGCAGAGAAAGTCAATTATCATATGGTTTCACTTATTTGTGTAACATAGGAGATAGCATGGAGGGCATTAGGAGAAGGAAGGGAAAAATGAAGGGGGGGAATCGGAGGGAGAGATGAACCATGAGAGACTATGGACTCTGGGAAACAAACTGAGGGTTCTAGAGGGGAGGGGGGTGGGGGGATGGGTTAGCCCGGTGATGGGTATTAAGGAGGGCACGTACTGCATGGAGCACTGGGTGTTATATGAAAACAAGGAATCATGGATCACTACATCAAAAACAAATGATGTAATGTATGGTGATTAACATAACATAATAAAATAAAATTAAAAAATAAATATGCTGTGTATTCAAGATTTTATAAATGAAATAAGTTAATTTGATCTTCAAATATCTACCTTGCTATGAATGCTATATATATAAAAGTCATTTTCTACTTGGACAATTGAATGAAATCCATAAAATCCTCCTCTAGAGCTCTAATGTGGCAAGGAAAAACAAGATAGGAGAATTACCCAAAATGTTATGTTTGATACAAGTCATTCCAACTAGGCTAAGACTACCTTTGGCTAAATCCTTTCATTGTTGTTGTCCCTTTCATGGTCATGACCAAGCTCCTCAGACTTTTACTCCCCCAAACTTCGATCTGTGCTGTTATCAGTCCATGGCTCCTTACATATCAAGTTCAAGTGAGATTACACCCCCATCTGCTATCTCAAGGAAAAAAAATACAGATTCTCAATTCTTTCAGTATGTATGTATAAATGTAAAACTTAATAAAAATCTGATTATTACTGACAGTGACTGAAATGTATATTATAAAAAAGAGAGTATTGGGGGGTGGGGGGATGGGTTAGCCTGGTGATGGGTATTGAGGAGGGCACGTTCTGCATGGAGCACTGGGTGTTATGAACAAACAATGAATCATGGAACACTGCATCAAAAACTAATGATGTAATATATGGTGATTAACATAACAATAAAAAAATTAAAAAAAAAAAGAGAGTATTATAACTTTTTCAATATTTTTCAATATGTGAGTATTTTTTTCTTCCAACCTTGGGGTAAACACAATAGTTTCAAATCTCTTTTTCAACTTTAACATCTGCTATACCAACCTTGATGTCTTTAACTTAAAAATTCTAAATTTTGAACAATTTAAAATATATTTGGGGTAGATATGATTTTCCCATAATGATGTGATAAGGGATTTTTACATTTCTCCTAAAAAATCACACTAAGTTATTCTTATAATATATACTATGGAATTATTCATTCACTTCTCACAAGGCTAACACAGTCACAACTCTGAAACTTAGCTACTGTTCAATAAAAAAGGGTCTCAGTTTTTTATCACTTAAATTTTGAAAGATAGAATATAATATAGCATACAGCAGACAAATCTACAAGTGAACTTAAAGAGAAACGAAGACTATATTTTGATACTCTTTGGTTGGCATATAAAAAGTATTTGATATATGTTAAGTGAAAATATTGGTAAAATTGTTTTTTATATCTAAAATAAGATATACTTAGTGAAATAGAAGACTTTTTAGGTAATTGTGTGATTGGCACAAATAATATCAAAAGTGCAGAAAATAACCAAATCCTTCTATATAATATAGGCATTTATATTAAACAGCAAAATGTTACTTTAAGATTTTACAAATGAAATAAGAGGTCAATTTGAAAAATATTACTAACAGCATACTACTGAGTACTGAGTGTATGCCAGCCATTGTTCTAAGTGG
The DNA here is from genome assembly GCF_003265705.2 of Callorhinus ursinus. Lineage (NCBI taxonomy): Eukaryota > Metazoa > Chordata > Mammalia > Carnivora > Otariidae > Callorhinus > Callorhinus ursinus. Next base: position 26,493,132 of record NW_027397078.1, read on the forward strand.
GCTTTACATGAACTGATTCATTTCATCCATACGATAGCCAAGTGAGCTAGGTACTATTATTACTCCCCCTTTTAGCAAATGAGGAAACTGATGCTTAGTAACTCACGTGGGTTAAGTCTATTCTCTTAACCATAACAAACATAACTCCTCTAGACATTTTATGTTATAATAATAAGCATAATTACGTTGTTAAATTATATTTCAAAAATTAATCTTCAAATGCAAATTGATGAATGTCTTAACATGACAGTATTCCTGTAAGACTATTTAGCCAGCACACTATATTAAACCATGTCCATTTTTTGAGAAAACAAGTTAACAATAGGAATTATTGTAAAAAAATATCTTAATAAGGTCAACTGATAGATGGGTATGGCAAAAGAATGAAAATAAATGCAGAGTCAAAGAAATATCAACGAATAAGGTATACTCTTGTGGTAGGTTATGATATAACTACTCCGGATAAAGATCTGTTTACTGCAAATGAAACAGGAAATCATAAGAACAATTTAAATATACTATATACACTGCCCTTCCCCCACCCCTCGAATGGGCCAAATGAAATGAATACTTGCAGATTTTCAAAACTAGTCTCCCAGTTCATGTATTCTTTAAGAAAAACAAATTCATGTGCTCTTAATTTACTTAAATTATTAAATAACTTCCTTCCCCCAAGAAAACAGAAAAAATTTTAAAACTTTGAGCAAAAGTGAGACATTTAAAAAAAATCTATTTCAAATTCCATGTATAATCCTTCTAGTTAAGCTATTGCTGGAATTAGTTTGGAATTTTGAATTAGATACACAGAATTTTATCTGTGTTGTGTTTTAGATATGTTGCCACATTTGAATAATTGAGACAACTATCTTTCCAGAACCCCAAAATGCAATCATTTTAAGAAGGCAGATTAAAAAATAACTAGCAGAACTCTCCCAAATAAGGATTAAGGTGGTTATATGATTTTAAATTTTAAGTCCTCAAATGGTGATTCTTTGGGTTAAAGACAGAAAAATGGATGAGAAAACAAAACCCTCTGTCTTACCTCCTCATTAATATACCAATATAGGGATGCATCCTTTAGGACAAACCAATATTTCTTCCATTTCTGTGAAAAATAACTCTTTGCATCTTTCTTTTTCCAAAGCCAACCTTCACAGTCACCCCGGCCAAGATCTTTGCAAGAAATTCGTCTTTTGCTCTTGCCAGCTATAGGACCTAAAGATCATAGTAGGTAAAAATGCTCTTTAAATTTTACACAAGTGTGAAGGTAGAAGATTACTCTATAGCTCATAAAGATAGGTCTAGGTACTTAACCTTAAAAATTCTTATTTTTACACTGTATCAGAATAGAAAACTATGGAAATCTTTAATACTTTTTCCCCCACCTAAGTGACATGCAATGGAATCAGGAGTATGTAATCCCAGTCTCAAAAACAGTCAAGACCATTTATTGTAAAAGGTACCCCTTCATCATAATTGACCTGAAAGAGAAGCTGGTCTTGGCAGTTCTTGCTAGGGGTTTGTGATCTTCTGAACCACAATGGGCTCAGGCAAGAGAGGATGCGTGAAGTATGCTGATTATCACAGGGCAAACTAAGCAGCTATATATTTCATTTCATTTCATTTCATTTCATTTCATTTCATTTCATTTCATTTCATTTCACTTCCTTTTCTTACCTTTGTTTTTCTTCTTTGATTTGTGCTGCAGTGAGGACTGCTGAAATGTCTGAAATCAAAGGACGGGAAGAATGTTATTTGACACTCGGGGTGCCATCCGCAGTGCCAGAATGCTGCACAGAACTCTCAAGAGCTGAACAATGACTCTGAACCCAGGTCAGAGAAAGTACTTTCTTTTTCCAAAGACTCAAAACAAATTCATATAGATCATGTCACTTAACTTTCTAATCAACCATGAAGCGGGAGAGGATATTATCGTTGTCTTTCTTTTGTAGGCAGAGAAAGCAGAGCAGGAAGCACTGGTGAAACTCAGGACTCTTACATATATACAGTACTATTTTTTACCCCCCCCCTTTTTTTTTACGGGTTTATTGTGCTTTCCCAGGCAATATCTCATTTGATTCTCACAAGGGCTTATGAAGTAGTCAGGCAAATAGGACTCTCACTTGTTACTTTGAAGTTCATTCCTTTCCATAAGCCACCAGCACTTGAATGAATATTTTCTTGTCATACCTATTTCTGTTACTAGGACTGGGAAGTAATCTTCGTGTAAGTCATGTTAGTACCTCATCTCCAATGATCTTTACTTTTCCTCTCCTCAGCTACCCATCCCCATGACCAGGTTTGTTATCTTAAGCATGCCCCAACCACTGCCTCTATTATTGACATTTTATGTAGTCCAATAGCTCCAACCCAGTCATTTTTAGAAAATCTTCATTGAGGAATCCAATTCGTCGGCCTTACCACCCTTTTGTGCCTTTTTTTTTCCTCACTTAGTTTTCATGAGACATCATTATAATCATTATATTGAACCATGCTCTCTCCATCATACTTGCCTAGCTAAACAACCATCTCAGCTAAACCCGCCTGTCTGCTCTTATGCTAAGTACCAGAAAAGCCTAATGTTTTAAGAGAAAAACCCACAACTGTATTGACTGGTCTAGCTTTCAATGACTACAAATCACTGGTTCTAGTCAGTCTACTAAGCTACATTGTTGTTCAGTGGTATAATGAGGTTAATTATGTTCTCATGATTAGGTAGCTAACAGGGTACAGAGATAGCATGTGTAATTTCAATTCACAGCTACTCCTTCAAAATGAATTTTAGGTAACAAAATCTTCTTTCTCTTTAGAAGGGTATGCCTATAAGGGGTAATTGGATTTTGCTTACATAAAACTCGCTGGTCTTGGTTTTATACAATACATTTGTATTCTGTGACATACTTTCTTATTTGGTATCTTTGTTCATAAAATAACATTCTACTTATAGTAATTTTCTTGTTTTGTATATGGTTTACTTAATTCTCATGAATATGGTATTACGGATGGATACCAGTCCTAAAGATGAGGATCAGATAAATTGCTGATGTACAGCGTAACCCAGAAATAATTACCTTTAAAGCAATAGAAACATGTTTGTACGTGGTGTGTGTGTGTTTACAACACTTTGCTGGACACATGGCTACAGAAATTCATAATCAATTTTGGAGAGGAAACAAAAGATAAAACCTGTTATGCTGTGTTGATTCTCTTGAGTGCACTTTGTTTCAAAATAAGAGCTCAAATAATAACTCAGGCTAGTGTGCTCAAGTATAGGTAATTTACATAGATTTATTTTCCCTAAATTGTTTGTCTATAAAATTACTGATTGTTTTTTTTTCCTTTCGTGTTTCCACAAGTACTCATTACAATCTTACAGTTCATTATTCTTAAAAATGACAAAGGTGGGGGTGGTTTATTTTTAGGGAGCTATATATATAACAGACAACTTGAAAGAATTGAGTTATATAAGGTACCTCCTATGCCTTTTGCATGCTATTTCTTAGATCCTGGAGGTCTACTTTAAAATCTACACAAAAATATATTTTATGCTCTCCAGGCTTTCTTTATAATAAGATTATCTTTTCTTTCCCCATAGATGTTTTTATACTGAGCGTGATTGCAGAGTATAATCAGTGTACATACTGTTGAAACTCAAGAACTCCCAGGCACGCAATATAGATTTATCCAACATTCAAAGAAGCAAAGCCATAGATGTCTTTTGTAAATATTACAAATACTACAATGAAATTATCTTAAGAGATTTTATTATTTTTCCGTGTGACATTTTCTAAAATAAAAAAATGAATTGAACTACAGTTGAGCCTTCAACAAGGTGGGGAGCTAGGGGCACCAACCGTATAACTTTTGACTCCCCCCAAAACTTAACTATTAATAGCCTACTGTTAAACAGCTTAAGCTACTGTTGACTGGAAATCTTACTGATAATGTGAACAGTTGATTAACTTTATATTTTATATGTTATATGTATTATGTACTGTATACTTACAACAATACCTAAATTTTTCTTACTATTTTTCAGTATTTCTAGGCGATGTGGTTTGCCTGTGAGTTTTTTTCAAATTACCCCTCACCAGGCTAACCCATCCCCCCCTCCCCTCTAGAACCCTCAGTTTGTTTTTCAGAGTCCATAGTATATGCTTTTGAAAGTAATAGGGAAAGCAATGAAAATTACAGTTAAGGAAATAGGTCTCTAGAAGAGAATTAATACAGCAGGCTTCAGGCTGCTATCTCAGAGGGGCCTGCTTGCAAGGTTGGCCCTCAGCTATCATCTGGGAACTTGGCTGGTAAACAGTTCCCTATAACTGACATGAGCTTTACTAAGCAACAAGACTGTTTTGCCCACCCAGGGACTAAACACCTGTTTTTCTTTGGGGAATCTAGAATTTTTGTAGTTGCTAGACAGAGGATGTCTCTATGACCAATCCAATAAAAGTCTTCAGTGCTGAGTCTTTAATGGGCTTTCCTGGGCAGAGACAATATACACGTGACTGCATTTTTGCTGCTTGAGTGAGAATGCACTCCACATGATCTGTCACAAGGAGAAAGCATAGGAAGCCTGCACATAGATTTCTCCAGATCCCATAGGTGTCTTTTTTCCTTACTGCTTTGACTATACCTCCTTGCTGTGTCACTGTAGTAAATCTTAGCTGTGGGTAGAACTACATGCTGAGTCTTGTGAGTCTTTCTAGTGAATCACAGAACATTTGGGTGATCTTGGGGACCCCTGAAAAAGCCTCATATTCAAAAGAGTCCTTACAAACTTATATTAAAAATTGTTCATATGCATAAATAAGCTACTGATAGTGAAGGTTTCCTCATGTCATCAGTGATGGGGTGATTAGGCACTCCTGATGTGCAAATTTATAATCCTGTGTAGTCTTTTCTAGTAGAACTGATGGAATTCTTCATTCTGAATGACAATCGGTATCACTTTTTTTTCAGTTTCTAATGATATCATGAAAAATTTCACATAAGCAAGACATTAAGAACAGACCCATGACTATAATGGCTAACACAGCAGATCATATAAGGTGCTATGACTGAAAAAAAAAGAGAGGCCTGGAATCTTTGCTTTCATGATGATGAATACTTTTCTCATGACAGTGGAAATTTACAATATATTTTATTTTTGTGTTTTTCTTATTAGCTTTAGATCATCCTTCTTCCAGGTTCATGTTCAAGTATATATCCTTCAGAAGTTCTTTCATAACAGTCTGTGTCTAAAGTATATATCCTTTAGAAGTTCTTTCATAACAGTAGCAAGCTCTTCTAGATTTTTATGTTTGAAAATATTAAAAGCCTTCACTCTCGAATAATAGCCTAGCTGGGCATAGAATATTGAGTTGAAAATCATTTTCCCTCAGCAATTTGAATATATTATTTTCTTTTGGCATTTATTGCTACTCTGAAGACATCTGTGGCTACTTTGTCATTTGTCACAAGTTGTCTTTAGTCTCTCAGTAGCTTTTAAAATATTTTTCTCTTTATTCCTGATATTCTGCAATTGTATAAGTTATAATTTCTCTTAAATAATCCTATTTCACATTCATTGTGTTGTCCTTGAAGGTATTATTGCTTTAATTCTGAACATTCTCAGGCATTATGTTTTCAAATGGTCTTTAGCAGTCTCTTTTTTTTCCTTCTAGACATATGTAGACACCTCTCAATTTATCAACCATATATTTTTCATATTTTTTATACTTTCATATTTCTGCAATGCTTTTTAGATAAATTCATTCTGATGTCTTCTAATTTCCTAATTCTCTCTCTTATTGCATCCAGTTTTAGGTTTATCCTATTTGTAGAGTGTTTATTTCACTGACTATATTTTACATATCCAGGATGTTTTGTTGGTATTGGCTCTTTTGACTATCCACTGTTCTTAATCATCCTGTTGTTATTTCAAAATTCATTTTAAGTGCTTTTGTGGATTTTCCATAATTTGTATTTAGTAAGGAAAGAATCACCCAAGTACAAGTCAGAGCTCTGGTCAGTGGCTGTTTTTTATTCAACCTCCTTACTCATGGGCGAGGAAGCTCTGCTTGCTCTCCCATTTGGTTTCACTCAGTGAAGTCAATCCTCAGTTTCCTGACATGGCTGCAGGTCACTTGTTCCCTGATACCCATTACAGCGGACTCCCAGCCATCTTTATCTCTTTCTGGACTCAGAGCCGACCAGCTATGTGGCTTTAGTTCCCATTTAACACTGAACAATTTTGTTCTTTTTTCTGGTACTTGGAGACTAGCTCTTGCTTTTGACCCTGATCATTACCTTTTATGTGTTTGGAGTAGGGTGAGTGTGTGTGTGTCTGTGTATGTGTGTGTGAGTGTGTATGTGTATTTAAAGCATAAGCTCATAATGCTTATTGACCACCAAAAATAGATTCCCTTTGTAAGCATTTGTGAAGATTAACTGCCTTGAAAATGTATTTTTACCTTATTTCTTAAATTATCATTTAATAAAATCTTTTTTTAAAAGATTTATTTAATTATACACAGAGAGAGAGAAAGAGTGAGCACGAGCAGGGGGAAGGGCAGAGGGAGAGGGAGAGGGAGAGAAATCCTCAAGCAGACTCCCTGCTGAGTGAGGAGCATGACGTGGGGCTTGATCCCAGGACCCTGCAATCACGACCTGAGCTGAAACCAAGACGCTTAACCGACTGAGTCACCCAGGTGACCCTCAATGAAATCTTTTTAATGCCCTCACTATACTTTCTGTTTATTGTAGTGAACATCTGGGCAAAAGTTCTTTGAACTTTCTCCCTAAGAATATCTACAAACACTGATCTTTGGTAATGTATGACTTCATATCGTTAGCTAGGACTTCTTGACTGAGCTGCAGTTTTCCTAACTCAATAGATTTTATGTGTACAAAACTGAGCTTATGATATCCACCACCCATTAACCAATCTGCTCCTCTCCTGTCTTCTATCCCTTAGTAAATAGCAATTCCTTTCCCCCCACCCCCAGAGGAGTTCCCATCCAGAATCTTGAAGTCAACCTTAACTCCTCTCTTACATCCCACAGCCAGTCCACCAGCAAGTTATATCAGCTCTGTCTTAAATATATGTTTACAATATGACTTTTTCTTACTACCTCTACTAGTAGCACCCTGGTCTGAGCTACCACCATCCCTTACCTGGATTACCCTTCCTCACTGTCCTCTGTGCCTCTGTTCTTACCTTATTTTTAACAGAAGAGCCAGAGTGATCTCGTTACAATATGATTTGAATCATGTCATTCCTCTACACAAAACTTTCAATTGGCTTCTCATCCCACTCTGAATTTGAATGCTGAAATCCTTGCAATGACCTTGAAGGCCCTGTATGGCCTGGCCCCTTTGTCTCCTGCCCCTACCCTTGCTAACTTTGTTCCAGCCACACTTGCCGCAGCTAGAGCATGCAAAGGCCCATCTTAGGGCTTTACTCTTGCTGTTCCCTTTGTCTGAGTTGTTCTTTGCTCAGATGTTGTTGTGGGTTACTCCCTTAACTTCTTCAGATCGTAACTCAAATGCTTCCTTTTTAGTAAATTCTTCCCAGGCTTCCCTATCTAAAATTATTATTCTCATTGCCCTCACTACTTCCTGTTTCCCTTCCTGCTTCACTTCTCTCCTTAGCACTCAGCATTACTAAAAGTACTTATATTTCTTGTTTATTACCCAGTTTTCCCTCCAAATATAAATGGCATGAAAGAGGAATTCTGTCTATTTTATGCACTGTTTCATCTTCTGCCTAGAACAAGGCCTAGTACAGAGGAAGTGCTCAATAAATACTGGTTGAGTGAATGGAAGTTGAGCAAACCATCAGCAAAGAGCATAGGATGTAGTCTTAATCAGATAACTGTTTTAACCTGAAGAAGTCTTTCAACAGGGGAAATAAACAAGCCAGGTATCTTTTCTCCAGTAAGCCACGTATAGGTCTGTTCTTTTGTAGGTCGTTTCTTTTGGCAGATAAGAAATATTTCTTTTTATCCACTCTCCTTTAGCATTACTTGCACCGAGACAATCTTAGTGCACTTAATAGTTTAAATTTGAATTCAAGACGTGGCTGGCAAAAGGACATTAAATCTGTGTCAAAAGATATATATGCAAATAATTATATGATGAATTATGAATGGGTGTGTTGAAATCATAATTCTACCCATAAAAATAGAATGTGCTAAAATAAAAGGCCATTATGAAAGTATTGTTGATCCTCTACTTAACCATGGCGATGCATGCAATAGTATTCTGTTTGGCTATAAAAGATCCCTTTTTCAGACGTTTGCCTGAAAAGACCATTTATCTTTCATTTTGTCCACAGATGTTCTGTTCAAACTCCATTCCCCCCACTTTTGGATGAGGAAGTGTGGGGGAGGGTAATTTGGGTCATTCTTATACTGAAACTTTCAGAAGCACTTATTTTAATTGTGGAAGAAAATGACAGTTTCTGTGTTACATTTTGAAAGCTCAGCTACTATTAAATTCTTCTCAAGTTGCAAATTGCCACACTTATGGAAAAATTTGCAATCAAAATACTCTCTTGTTGCAATATAGCAACTTCCTCTTACTGTAATTTTCTGCAAAGTCCCAACATTTCTGCACTGACTAGTCAAACCAATAGCTTATTTTCTTATACATAAGAAAAGAAGGTGCTTAGCAATTAGAAATATTTGGGATAAATGACAGCTACTTTCACATATTTAATTTTTAAATAAATAAATGTCTTTGAGATTTAAATATTTCACAAAGAAAAGGATTTTGCCTTACTTTCTCATTATTGCCTGCTGGCAGAAAAAAAGGTCTAAATATGAGGAAGTGGGGTAAGATGCTAATGGGACTAAATATTAAATCAAGAACTCTTCCACTTACAAGAGATAAGCGCACAAGAATTGAACAAGTGTGCTGTTTGTGGTAGCCTTGCACATTCTGCTGCATGACAGAGCAACTGTGAAGTGAGTGGGATGGGAATGAGACCCTGCATGAACATGGGATCTCGGAGTATAGTGGGGTGAGTTTGCTCTGGATTCCGTCAGTAAGGTTAACCTAACTTTATATTGACTGAAAATGCTTCTGCAGGCACTCAAAAATAAGTGTGCTTTTAAAAATAATAAGCATGCTAATAAATTAGCAATCAAAGAATAAAAAGGCAGTGATTGGGGGGTGGAATTTAGAGGTCAAACTCATTAGGTTGGGCAGAATCAATGTTTCATCAAAAGAATATCATACGTATCAGATTCTAAAGGAAGGAAGTGATTGAATCTTATGCAGGATCCCATAAGGTGCTTCCTCTTTTCCTATGGGGTGGTAAGGTAGGAAGGAGAGTGATTAGCGGTGAGTAGTTGAGAAGGGTAACAAGAATTACTACCCTTGGGGGGTGCCTGGGTGGGTGGCTCATGAAGCATCGGCCTTCAGCGCAGGTCATGATCCTAGGGTCCTGGGATGGAGCCCCACATCAGGCACGCTGCTCAGCAGGGAGTCTGCTTGTCCCCTCTGCCCTGCTGGTGCTCTGCCTCCCTCTCTCTCTCTCTCTCAAATAAATCAATGAAATCTTAAAAAAAAAAAAAGAATCACCACTCTTGTGAAATAGGAACTGTCATTCTTGTGTCATAATAATTATCATTTACAGAGGGCTTCTGTGTCAGGCCTAGTATTAGGGAATTTATGTCAGTTATTGACCTTAATCCTTACAATAAACCTCTAAAGTAGTTATCATTAACCCCATTTTAAAGAAGAGAAAACGGAGACACAGAATGTATAAACAGCTTGCTCAGGACCACACAGATATTGGCAGAGTTAAAATTCAATCCCAGCTCTGTCAATCGCAAAACCTGTTCTCTTAATCACTCTGTGCAATACTGCCTCCCAAATAAGTATTCTGTCGTCATAGTAACAATGTGAGAGTAAAGAAAAACTGCTTGTGACACGAAGACTTCCACTTATGAAAACCACTCATGACATGTGATATAAGTACATTGCTACGTGGAAAGAAAGGGTTCTATAAAACAGAAAGATACTAAGGGTAACACTTTATTATTAATGGAGATAATTCAAACTGGAAACATTTTATCAATTTTTAATTTTCATGCTTTTGTCAATTTATTTTAATTAGCAAGTTATATTGCTCTGTGGATTAAAAAAAAGATTTACGGGGCGCCTGGGAGGCTCAGTCATTAAGCATCTGCCTTCGGTTCAGGTCATGATCCCAGGGTCCTGGGATCGAGCCCAGCATCGGACTCCCTGCTCCGTGGGAAGCCTGCTTCTCCCTCCCCCACTCCCCCTGCTTGTGTTCCTGCTCTCTCTGTGTCTCTCTGTGTCAAATAAATAAAATCTTTAAAAAAAAATAAAGATTTGCAAGGTTTTTCTTTTTGGGGGGTGATCATTAATCATAATATCTTCATGAGAGGAGCTCTTATGTTAACATTTTAATTTTGCAAATTAGATAGAAACTAAGGTACAGAAAGGTAATAAGACTCAGCCAAGTTAGACAAGGATGAGACTGCAATCACATTTTATTCAAACCTATTAACAGTGTTAATTGAACTCAGTGCAATTAAAAAACCCTATGTCAATACTGATGAAGGAATCAGTGATCCAAATAAGGCAAGCTGCATCTCCACTAATTCTTTACACAGGAGAAATCTCTTGGAGCTGATTCATTGTGTTATGCAATTTTTCACCTGATACACTGCTGATTATTATGCAATGCCTTAAAATTACTTGGTTCACTTTTTCAAGATGTGGTTTCCAACTACTGCATTAGTTTCTATGAAGGCAGAAGCCATCTGCTTTAGCTCACCAGGCTATACTCAGGTCCTACCACAGGACCTGACATATAATTATCTGTTGAAAGCATGAATCAAACAGTTCCTGACCACCTATGTGTGCAGGTCACTGAGGCTATGCATTACGGCAACTTGTATGCAATCTGTCAGCGCATCCTGTCCACTCTCCCTGCAAAACATATCCAGAGTCCAACCCCTCCTGACCACTTCCACGTTAGAGCCCAGGGCTAAGCCACTATTATCTCTCACTGGAATCGACCAGATCCTATCTTGTCTCTCTGCTTCCACACTTACCTCAGCCCCTTCAGTTTATTCTCAACACACCGGCTAGAGTGACACACTTCGAATGCCTACGCTTCAGCAAGAATGGAATGCTTGATACCACTGTAGGAACACGGGTGGGAACCAGGAGACCTGACTTCTAGTTCTTCATATTCTAGTCCATATTCCAGCTCTATGATTGCAGTCAAGTCACTGAACCACTCTTGACCTCTATTTCTTCATCTGCAAACATCAGGGATTTGGACCAAATGCTCTGAGAATATCTCAAAGATCACTAATTGTACATGATTCTGACTTAAAAATAAGGGAAAAATGGCTAGTCACCAATGTACATCCCATTATTGACGTTTTAAGAATTATATATACCCACAATCAGTGTCAGTCTTAACACTTAATGCTAGATTATTCATTGAAAGGCACTTAAGTTTACGCTCAAGCTCTACCAGGTATGGAAATAACTTATCGCCAGCCACATTAAACACAGCTATTTTTGGGTGCTTGACTAATGTGTACAATTAACATAGATTTTGCACGAGACAGAAAGTCTAAACACCTGAAAAGCAGAACTAGGGCAGTCCCTGCTTCTGACACTTCTATTTGACAAACTGTCGACGTCTGGGTGTCAGAGAAATCAGGGTAGTCTTGCCCATCTTTTCTGACAGAGAAACATTTACAATGAGGAAAAACAGGGAACCAGATTTTCCTTCTGAAGACTACTCAGTGACAAGGGAATAAATTATATGTAAAAGAAGATAGAGAAATAAATAAAATAAAAATAATCACCTCTATGAAGAACGCACAAAACCTAAGAATCTCAAATGAGGCCACTGAATATGGCATGATAATGCTGTCAGCAATGACATGACTGAATCATAATTATTGAAAAATTTTCCTGGCTATTGACTTAACTGGCTTTACTGAGAAGAACATGAAACTAACAGCTTTTTCTGGATACCTTTATATTTAGGTTTGTTGCTCTCATATATTGTACAGATTTTCTCATCATGAAATTCTTGCCATGTCAGTATAATTCATTCCAAGAATGCTAGCTTTTATCTAAATACCTTTATGGCTAAGACTATATTTATATCAAGCTTTTATTCTGAGATTTTTGCTTTTAGAGAGTAGGCAAACTCTCCAAGACGACCACTTCAAATGTTTCTACGTCTGCTAGTTTTGCTGCAGTTTTCTTGATCTGGAGATTTTTTTTTTTCTTATCAGAAAATCTTTCAAAGGGAATACTGGATAAAAATAAAAATTAAATTTAGAAAGTTTTAAAAGTCACTTTATATGCAATTCACTTTATAATAAAATAATTGAGAAAGATAAATCATACTCTTCCTTCTCTTCCATTCTGAACCATCTAGTGGGACATGATTTTGAGACTAAGAAAGCAAAACTGCTTTTATCTAACAGAAGGGAAAAAAGGACTTGATGGGAAGGTTTTTTTTTTTTTTTAAATTCTGTGTTTGCAGCAGGAATCAAATCATCATTATGCTATCAATTTAGATGGCATTTTCCACAGTCCTCTCTGCAGTACTATGCTCATCTTGTAAATGAGAAAACTGAGTAAGAGAAAGAAAGCAATTTGTGCAAGCTCAGATATGAAAAATTAGATTTCTACAGGGCCTGATGTGTGCTGCCACTTCCCCGGTACTGGTTGCCTTAAATGCACCTAGATGAGGTCGGGCTTGTTCTCAGCCTGCTGGTGTGGACATTTTGGGAGTACGGTTGGAGGAAAGATACTAAGAATACTGGTGCACTACCATAGTGCCAGACACTAGCAGATACTCCACATACACTGTTATCACAGGGAGTCAAAGCTCTTACCCATTTATAAAAACATGTATGGGGGGCACAAAGGAGTAGAAAACACAGTAGCCTTAAAAATATTTTTATGGCAAACAAAGAAGTGGATTTCACACGGCTGTTTCTCATGGCAGTCATCTGATAAAAAATGAGGACGTGATGCTAAAATGCAACTACGTGAAGGAGGTTCAGCAACTGGCTCAGGTAACATGGTCGAGGTACTGGCCTTGTGGTACTCCTTCTCAGAGTACGCAAAGGAATTCTTTAAGGAATTGGGGAATACATTGTAGTAAGTAGAAACCTCTTTAGGTAAATTAGACGTGTTATCTTAATCATTGCTTCTATTAGTCAGTCTCTTGATTGAAGATAGATAAATAACAACTTGAAGTTATATTTTCCAATATATGCTTTGGAAAATTAAGTCAGCGGGCTGTAGGGATGATACCTTCATAGAGTTGGGCTGTACCTTGAGTCCACTCTAGATTTATGATAATTTAGAATTTTTCACTTGACCGCTGATTCTCGTGCAGACTGTCACTAGAGAATTTGCAAAGCAGATTTTACATGGTAGGCACCTACAGTGGCCACAGAAAAGGACACCTCAATGTGGTGGCTTCCTGCTGTGTCAATTTGGCAAAGCGGGAACTACGTGTCTCAGAATTCCCTTCTCTGTATAGTTCTAGCTAGGGTTGGCCACAAATCAAGTTGCGTGAATTTTGGACAACACAAGGGAAGCGGCAGCCTGATGCCCTGAAGGCTGGCACAGGATGTCACCCACTGCTGCAACTCACACACATTGTCACTGTTCTGCTGCTTATTGGTACGGCTCTGCAGCTGGGCCCACAACCTCAGCTCTCCCAAGTCCCGGACCAGAAGCCTGTGAATCTCCACGGTGGAAGGCACCAACCAGCTTTGTTGCTGACGTTGGAGGCAGGGTTCCAGTTTGCGCTCATGGGTTCTAGTTTATCTTGCTCTCCCTGGCGTCACATCGAGATTTTCTTCACGACCACTGACTCTGCTGAGGCATCTTAACCAGCTCCTTAGCTGAGTAGGATCTAGTCCTTTATTCCATGTTACTTAGTGCTTCTTCTTCCCTGATTGAACCCTAACTGATACACTCGTTAATGCCCAAAGAGGACGTATGTTTTAGTCCTAGAAAGCTTTCTGATTCGCTCATCAGGAAGTAAATTCCCCTCCATGTAGATGAATCAATTTCTTTTCCATATGGCATTAAGAATAGTTACTATGTGCCCAGCACAGTGGAAAAAAACTTCACGTACAATGTATGATTTAATTGTGAAACAGCCAGGTTAGGTAAGTATTATCCTCTTTTTACTGATGAGAAACTCAGGTTCAGAAATGTGTTTAGGTTTTATACAGCTGACTTCAAGCTCATGTTCTAGAAGTACAGCATTATTCTTGGCCATCTGAATCTTAGAAAAGGCATTTCTCTTCTTTAGTGTTGAGCCCTCTTCCTCGGAGGTGGTTAGATACAAGAACGACTATCTCAAGGCCGCTCCAAATGTATGACAATAAAATAAAGTATGAGAAGATAACTTAATCTCCTATTTCTTATAGCAGGAAAGTTTGCATCCAGTTAATTTAAAATAATTTGCACATTAAGAAAAGGAACTGAAACACTGATCTATTTCTCAACATTCCAGATGGTTTTGGGTTCAGGTCTATTAGGATCTTGTTCTTGGCCTAGCCTGATATTTGCAGAGATGTTAAAAAACAGATTTAGCAATATCATTTAGAACTGAGACTCTAGGTTGAGTTTGTGTACATTGGCCCACTTCCAGTTGCTATCTGAGCCAAAAGCCAATGAAGGGTCCATGGAGGCTGCAAACAATTTAACACTGTTCTTGGAAAAGTTTTCTTCGAGAAACTAGAATGTAACAGTAGTCATTAACTGTGCCCTAAACTTCATTCTCATATAAGATATGGGCCAAGAGACGCAGACATGGAGTTTGTTAAGAGGAATCTTTGTATGACATTTGGGCATACAGCAAACCATTAGGCTTGTATTGTGGAATCAGGGGGTGCTAAAACTGTCAAGGGGGTGATATATTTAGGAGTTGGGTGAAGAAAACAATGTGACATAGATTATAATCAGTCAGAAGAGGCTTTAAAGAGTTCTAGGGGTAAAATAGTTTTAACTGGAGTTTCATTAAACTTGAGATGCTTGATTAAATGAATTATGAATAAATTGATTAAAAGACGATTATGGGAGCAAAAAAGGCCTACTGCCAACAAAATTTGAGGATATTTTTCTGAATAAAGCTGGAAGACATAGGTCTACAACATGAGAGAATGGGGCTTCTTTGACTTCTCTGATCAAGGCAGGTACGTCCCCAAATATTGACCTTAACAACCAAGCCAAAGACCTCTCATCACAATTTAGGTTTCATTTTATTTTTTCAAAGGCAACAAGGAATTTGTAATAAGATTTAAACTTAATAAATTTCAACTTAATAAATTCCTAATTCAATTCTTCTGAGTCCTGTTTTGCATGATGCCTTACTAATGAAGCCAGATTTTGTGTTTTGCTTCCTGGCAGCCATTATCTAACCAGGAACTAGCAGAATGAAACCCACATTTGTCTACACATGAAACTGAAAAGACTGGCTTCAGTCTAAAGCAGGGCTTCTTAACAGTTTTTGATTGTGGTCCCCTAAGATACACTAACAGACCCCATGGTCCATTGGTCCCCATTTTATGACTATGTAAGTGCTGTTGGGTATGGATGATTCATAGTATCATTTTTAGAAAACTGTGAGTAATATGAATCACAAAATGCTACACAGTAAAAGCAAGCAAACTAAAACAAATGAAAACCAAAAGTGATGAAGTCTAACGATAGTTTATAATGAAAAAGAAACAGCATCTGAAAACTACAGATAACTCAAAACAAATCCAAATGACATATCATTATAGCATTCCTCCTGAAAATGGTGGGAACCCAAACCATCTACACTTGTGCTTGTGCAGTAAGAGCGTGACTGCGCCATCAGTTGCATGGATATGAGACTTTCTGGAGAAACAGTGAACTAGAATATTCGGTAAATTCTATTAATGAATTATTTTATAATTATTCAATTTATAACCTTTTAAAATCAAGTAGTAGATTATTAGTAAGCAATATCTAGTCACAGGTAAAAATGAAAGTCTATGTACTTATGTGTTATTTGCCCATAAGAATCAAAGAAAGGAACTCCATTTCTGTATCAAGTCTCAGCCACTAGGAGCCCTTTGCCAAGGACAGCCTATATGTGGAGAATCACTGCTCTAGTAAAATGGCTCAATAGGAAATACTTTTCACGGTATGCAGGGCTTTACTGAATTTGACATTAACACTCTAGAAATAATCAAGTCATCCATAGGAATCAGAGAGTACATACAAATACGAATACAATAATGTTTACAATGGATATCCAACATGTCTGCATGCACCCTGGTGAAGAGAAACATCAGGTCACACTGTACTGCGGCTGTTGTCCAGGTGGGTAAAGTCAAAATGCAGAGAAAAGTGGTTGTTATAAACAACTGTTAGGTCAGAGATGGCTTTTTAGCCACTAAAATTTAGTTTTATTTTAGTTTCGTTGATCCTGAAACAATGCAGCCAAGTCCAGTAGCAATTAGACAAACCAACGTTTATGACTACAGATAAATTTAATTATAAATGTCTATATCCTGACAATACAGCATACTTTGCATCATTGTGATAATAATAGCTCTGTCTTCTCTAATAGATGGTAAAATACTTATGGGTAGAAATGGCTTTTTTCATCTACAAATGTGAAATTTGGAGCCAGACTGCTTGAACTCACAATTCAAGTTTGCTACTTTCTAGCTGTGTGACCACAAGTAAGGTAAACTCTGTGTTTCAGTTCTGTAAAATAGATATAATAACAGTAGCAACCTCACAAGGTCAATTTGAGGATTCAGTGAGATAATGTATATAACTTCTTAGCATAGCAACTTAGTAAGCAATCAATAAATGTCAGCTACTATTAGTAGCAGCACTTGCAATATTATTATTACTTAATATATATTCCACAGCACTTAGATTTGGCTTTACAGATGGTTGACACTACTAGAACTGCTATAGAGTTTCTGTTAAATTATGTTATTTTTTTTTGAGGGGCAACATAATATGCTAAGAGGCAGACTGCTAATGTTCAAATCCCAGCTCTACCACTTATTATTTATTTAATCCATGTGTCTCAGCTTCCTAATCTATAAAATGGGGATAACACAAGCACCTTCTTCATAGGGCTGTTATGAGGATGAAATGAGTTAAGATTTGTAAATTACTTAAAAGAGTGTCTGTTTCATAATGTTCATCTACTTGTAAAGTTAAAAAAATGTCTTTTAACGGCTCCCCACCTCCTTCTTCCAGGAGTTTCACAAAAAACACCTTCACAAGTTGATGAGGATGGCTCAAAGTATTTATCAGGAGTAAAACAACAACTGAATGTTTGCCATTATATCCTAAATAACTAAGACAAACCACATAAGTGTTGGAATGTTATGAAAAGATTATCCAGATTTTTGAACACCTACTCTAAATCTGTTTTAAATAAGCCATCTAAAATCACAATCAGTTTAGGAAAGTATACCTGCATGTTGCCTGGATCCATAATCAAATTTTACTTGTTTTGGCATCTCAGCTTGTGGATTTAAAATAAGTTATTATTTTGTTTATGGATTTAGTTTAGCAGCTTTAATGTGAGAGCAAGTTGTCATATGTAGAGCTTATTAAGGAAAAAAAAAAAAAAGACCCGGATCTAATCATTCTTTAACTAAAGTCTTTATCTAAAATCTTTTATCACTACATTCGAATTTCTGTCTCCCCTCCCTCTCCCTCTACCCTCTCTCTTTCTCACAACTGCTGCCTGCCTTTTCTGCCTGTGCTCTCAAGGTCAGATGAGGGCTTTGACAGCTAACAACTCCTGCATTTTCAGACAGAGAATCAGTGAGTAGGTAAAATAAAGTTATACTCTTTTGTGAAAAATACCCTAACATACTTGGCTGACAGGTATATTGTGACCTCCCTAATGAGATGGCAGTGATACAGAGAAAGCAAGTACGAGCTGGAGCTGAAACTGAGCCAGAGTAGAGGAGGTGGGGTGGGGACTGAGGGGAAACTAATCCTCTTGCCCCTAGTGGCACCTGTGAAGCAGAGAAGTCCTGTAAATGACTCTGATTAAAGGTGCAAACTGGGACCTGCTTTGATTGGAAGCCCAACATGGTAAGTGTAAGTTACCAGGCGCTTCCAATACTCTTAAATGTGGTGGGTAGCCAGAGGGAGGTTGCACATGATCTGTCTTCTGTAGCAGAAACCAAGACAGATGCTCCCTGGCAGAGGTGCCAGTAAGGGCAGGGTTCCAATTGTTGGAGTGAAATGGAATGTTAATCGATAAACCAAGGAAGAATTTAGTAATATGGACTAGGTAAACACGACAAGATATTTAGAGTCCAAAGGCTTTCCCCAGGCACATGGGACACTGAGACTATGGTAATAAGTTCCTGGCAATTTCCACCACAGTTACACTCCCACTGAAGGCCTGTTTGTGCTGGGCAGGACCTGAAGTAGCTGTTTGCATGCTGAGGACATCAACTGAGAGATCCTGAGAAGGACAGTGAAGTTCCTGTCACATTCACTCACTCACTCATTTATTTGTCTCATGTTTACTGAGCATTTGTAAGATACTATGCTTATATTAGGTGTTGAAATATAGTGCTGAACAAAATGGAAAAACTTTCCTTTCTTGTCATGAACATGGACATGCCTTCCCTACTATGTACAAGGGAGAAAGACGCTAAGCAGATAATCACATAAATAAAGTATATAATTGCAAATCATAAAAAAGGTTTTGAAGAAAATATAGAGGGTGCTAAGAGACTTTAATAGGACAAGCTTTTTTAGTTTAGAGGGTAGTGATTAGGCAAAGCCCTTCTGTAATTTCAGGTTTAGACGGGAGTCACTGGGGGTGAAGGGGGAAGGGGTAAAAGCACTTTCAGGACAAGGCAGAGCATGTCAACAAAGGAAAGAGATGGCAAAGACTATGGATGATCAGGGTAGTCAGAACATAGTGAGTGAGTTCCTTTTAAACAATTTAAGGAAAAATATGCATACTGGAATAACAAATATATGGAATTAATAAAAACTGTATTTTATAATATCATAAACTTCTCAATTTTCTTTATTAATATATATACATTTCTGCTAAAATTGCTAAGAGGAATGAGTCAAACAGTGAAATCAAACTGTATTTGCTTTGCTTTGTGTATTTTTATTGGGCTGCTTTCCAAAATAGACCAATGGGGATTATAATCTAGGTCTGTTTATGGGGAACCTCCCTTCCCCTCCCCCGCCACATACACAATACAGTTTTTTTTGTAAATTGTTTAAAAGGTATTTAATGTTAATATAATCCTGCTATTAAATTCAACTAAATTTTGTCTAAATGTGAACTCAGACCATAGGGAGCTAGTATATCACAGGAGAAATAGCAGCCTATGAAACTCAGGACTTAATCTTCAGAGTCTTCTTCCACTTAAAATTGGCTGTGTTATCCAAAGGAATAACTGGTAAGAATGATTAGTGGTTCATCATGAAGGTGATTAAATATTGATATTGATCTTGTGTTTCGGGACAATTTAATGTAAGGAAAAATCCTTTAATTTTTAAATAGGTGTGCATAAACAGATTAAAAAACCATGAATTCCTACGAAGTATAAGAAACAATCATATAAGCATATGTTGTTTTGTCTTCAAGGTCCAGACAATTTTAACTACAATACTCCATAGTCTCAGCAGTAGATCATGCCAAAGAACTACTTGTGCTTTATAACAGCAGCAGATCTGTATGTTTTCCTGGAGTTAATAAAAAATAGTAACACAGAGCAAAAGAGAAATCTGGGTACAAGTCAATCCAGATACTGAAAATGTTATTAAAATCAACATATGAAGGCACATGTTTCTTAAAGTTAAGCTTTTTCAAAATTCATGTAGTCATTAAAGCATAGGTAGGAATGCCTACCATGCATACAGTGTGCAAAGACCACTCAAAGTGGGTGATCTGGGTTCTAGTCCTTACTCTCACACTTTTTTGCAACACAGTTTTGGGTAAATCACTTAACCTTTCTGAGTTTGAGTTTTGTCATTTGCCAATGTGGTTGTTGTGATGTTTGAAAGACAACAAATGTGGTCAAGCTCCCTTGATAACCATGAAGGTACTAAATAAGCACAAGGTTTATAAGGTCCTCAAGGGAACTTAGAGCCTAGTGAAAACCCCCTAATGTTTTCTCTTCTTGAGCATTGGCTATAGGCATTTGAACATTGGTTAGGCATGCACTTGGGGGCTAACAATTATTTAGCTCCTTTTAAGTCACAGAATAGAGTTAGAAAGTGTCAAGCCTTCTACTGTGGGATTAGTGGGTCAGTATTACATGGGAGGACTCTCCCCCGCCCCAACAACTAACAATATTCCTTACTGTATGCTGTTCCTCTGTCAAAAGTTAGTTGGGATAAATATCACCTATCTGGGAAATACCTTCTTACAGACTCAGGTCACATAATAAAAGTAGGAGGCAAAAGTAGACTGATTTCTTTCTTAGAATAATCTTCTAGAAGTGAACTACTAGACTTGGTTCTTGATACATAAAACTAAATCATGCCCTCAGAAAAGTGGTAACAATTTATACTCCTCTGTAATATTCAATCCTCAGGATATTCCTCCTTACCCGTTTGATTCACCATTTACTATCTTCCATAAATTAATAACTCAAAATCCACAAGATTCATCTATTTTCCTTCCTCATACAGTCTACTGCTGTCTAGATGTGCTTGACAGGATGGCAAAGGCTGAGCGTTTAAATGTGCCTTCAATGGCTTACTTCTCCTCTTAGGATAAATCCAAACTCTTTAATAGTTTACATGCTCTGGGTGAAGTGGCCTCTTCTTCCTTTTGCAGCCTCATTTCCCACTACCAACCTCCCTCTCGAACAGACCAGCTGTCTCTTATGTTTAGGTCTTTGTTTGGACAACATTACTTATGACTGGAGCACCAGATTCTAGAGGGAGCTCAGTATTCAGACAGAATTTCTGACTACCGACAGCAAAAGTGGCCCGCTTCATACAGCTAAGAGTACTGATTTCAGACTGACTACAAATAACTGTGGCAAATAAAATCATTTGATTTGTCAGTCACTTAGGGGAGCAAGTTTTGACATGGGCACTATCTCTTAGAGAGGAAGAGGCTTGGGGAGGATAGAGAATGAATACCTAGAAGTGCTTATTGCTCTCCTACTTCTACCCAAATAAATGAAAATATTTTTCTATACTCTAGTTTTATGAGAGAGCTTTGGAATAACTAAGCAAATGATTTAAAAGTAGGCTCAGAAAAGTAACTCAAGTAGAAGCCATTAAATCTTTCACACCTTGTATACCTAGATGGTACACCTTCTACTGCACTGACAGATTAAAAGATCCTGTTTCATTAGAGTCACTGGCCCAGTTTCCCCTTCCCTATAATAATGTGCTATCTATGTGTTCTCATTTTTACCTTGAGCACCAAGCTCCAAGTCTAGCACATAAGAAATGCTCATGAACATATTAAAAATCCTATCTTTTTATTTATTTATTTATTTATTTGGCAGAGAGAGAGAGACACAGCGAGAGAGGGAACACAAGCAGTGGGAGTGGGAGAGGGAGAAGCAGGCTCCTGGCTGAGCAGGGAGCCCGATGCGGGGCTCGATCCCAGGACCCTGGGACCATGTCCTGAGCCGAAGACAGACGCTTAACGACTGAGCCACCCAGGCGCCCCAAAAATCCTATCTTTAATGTTGAATTTTATAGCTATCTATTTACTGTTTATTATTATAGGTTATCAATCAGCTAATTAATTATTCTCCATCAATTCTGAGCATATTATTTCATTAAAAAAATCGAACCTGCTACAACATATGAACTTGTTGAATATATGACCTGAAGAACAAATCAATAAGCCATCAAGGTTTTTAAAAACATTTCTGAACTTACGATCTTTTGTGAAAATCTGGCAATAGGATAAAGATAAGCAATCTGGACTTTACCCAAAAGAGTCATCTGCCAGGCTCCCAATAGAAGCTATAGCACGGAGTCTTTGAAATTTTACTCACATGGTATAGTGTGGTCTCTGGCACAGGCGTGCCCATGATGTCCTGTCTCAGTGCATCCATTTGCAAACTAGGTAGCAATGAATAGTGAGTCGGGCTATTACTCTTATCACTCTTCTTTTTAGACTTCTTCCCTGTGTCTTTTTTGCTGTTTCTCTGGAACATGTATTCTTCTTGAGCAATTTTTTCATTGCTCATATATCGGAGTAGGGAGTTTTCTATATAAAAAGAGATAAATACACTAATATAAATACGCAAATATTCCAAATTTACCACTCTTTCCTGATTGTGCTGTTAGATTTCATTTCAGAAATGTAACTTGATTTAATTTATAAAATACCTATGTAGTGAAAATATAGAGCATCTTAATCATTTGGGATCATAGGGCAATAAGAAATAGCCTACAGATTATTTCTCTGAGTTTTATCTCTGGACCAACTTTATGAGAATCACTGGGTGTGCGGCTCATAAAATTTTTAACAAGTTCCCCCAGGGGGATTCTGCTAAAAATCGATGACAAACACTGACCTATAACAGACTAGCATCCTTGGAGAAGTTAAAGCCCACATTTTGAACCATGAGTCAGGAAACTTAGTTCATAGAATCTATGCTTAAACTGATAGCCAACACTTAGAAATTCATAAGGCATCCCCCCCCCAAGATATCATCATCATATGAAGTCCCAAAACAGTAACTCAGAAATAGCATATACGTTTCTCTTTTTATTTTTTTCTTGATTAATTCTATAACACAAATGAAGTTAGAAACTAAAGTTTGGAAAATGGAATGAATACATAGATGTAAGGGAATCTGTCAATGTTCCTGTATTTACCAACATTTTCTGAAATGTTCTCTCTATGAAATAAGTGTTAACTAGACTAATGAAGCAGATATTCAGGCTTGCTTATCCCTGTGTGGTAAATTCTGTACATCGGTTAGAAATAACAGGCAAATGAGTTAAATATATTATGAAGGAAGCTTAGTGAACTAAGGTCCTATGAATAGTTTTTGCTTTGTTTTATTTTTTATCTACAACTTTATAGCTCTATATTTCAGAAAGCGGAAGTAGCCCACCATATCCACAGCTGGTTGAATCCCATTTAGTAGTGAGACTTTGAGTAGCTCTCCTTACTGTTCACCTCAATAGCATGGTAAGTGAACATAAAAACTTACTTTTGGTAGATACTTTAAGTGTAGCCCACCCCCAAGTAAGAAGATAACCCTGAACAGCAAACAGAAGAAAAAAAAAGCAAAGTGTTTTTTTTTTTTTCCATTTCTATATGGTTTTCACATTAGAGTCACTGGCCCAGTTTCCATTAGCTTTATTCATGTACATCAATACTCATTTTAAGACTGTACTAATATACAAAAGTGGTGAGGCTGCATTGCGGACCAATGGGGACTGATCACAAACTCTTCCTATTCACTGAACTTAATTCTTTTATGCAGTTTCACACTTCTGACGTTGTTTTCCAAATAGTGACCTTCACATAACAATCAGAGATTTATTTTTTTTACACTGTGCTTATCTACCCTGAATCCCTTAGGAGACATTCAGAGAAGATATCTATTTAATAACATATCAAGATAGTCAAACGTTGGTCTGAGTCGGTTTGGGTGTATCATAAAATCAATAAGAGAATGAAGTTTTCCACTGAAGCCATAAAACCTATTTAAAGAACATTTAAATTTGCTTTTTTGTTCCAACAACCCAGCCTACACTGAAATTCTAGAACACTTACCTCTTCTACTATCTCTCTTCATCTTATTTGGATCTTCATAGTCCCCCACCCAATTATATTCCACTGGCATAGATATAGGTCGTAGCTTGCCTAAACACAGAGAACAAAATTCACATCACATTGTTTTTCTTCCCCATGTCCGCTCATACTTAACACTGATTTTTAGCTATAGTCTGCAAAACACACTCACTCATATGCAACATTATGGTTGGCATTTGTGTAGATGAAAAATGTGTGTTTTGAGCCAGAAGGTGAAACTGCCTGTGGCAATTGGCCAGGTGATAATGCAATCTTAAGGCATCCTTTTATAAATAATAAAGAACAGCCTAGGTTTGCTCTCTCAGGAGCCCCAGATTTTAAGGATATGGTCCTTTACAAAGAGTATCACTATTTTAGGGATTTCACTTTCTCTTCAGTCACTGGATCTCTGCCTTATTCCCCAATGCCCAAGTGTCTCCATCTTGATAGTCAGTCTCCAAGATAGTAGCCCCTTGTGTTTAACCTGCCTGCAAGGACATTAACCCACTGTGGCATGTTGGAACGCTACAATGCTAACTTCCCATCTTCACTGTGTCTTAACTCATGTCACAATACGTTTTGAATATACCACCATGCTTCAGCAATATGGCTAGATTTCCGTTTATGGCCTATAACTGTTCTGCCCTCCCAAGCATCCTTTTTGCTATTGTGAACAAGTCTAGTTTCCAGATCCAAGTAATCACTGCTTTGGCCTGTCCTGTTTCCCTCTGTTTGTATTCTTACTAAATAGCATTTTACTTTAGCAAGCAGAACTCATGGCATAGACTTCAAGGATAACTTTTTGGTGAGGCGGCAGTGCATTATTTTCAATCAACTTGAAATTCTTGAAGCACAAAAGAGCCATAGAAAATCATACAAAGGTTTAAAAAGGATACCTAGCACAATGCCTGGCATACAATAACTGCTTAATAAATTTTAAATGAATGAAAGGCCAAGACTCACACGGGACTGGATCCTAATAATGATGATTATGATGCCTGTGATAATACTACTAAACACTTACATATTATTTACCATATGCCAAAAACTGTCTAAGGGTTTTATAAGTATTAAATTGTTTAATCCTCATAGTTATGAGAAATATACTATCATTACTCTTGTTTTACTAGATGAAGAAACTGAGACAGGTTATGTAACTGGCCCAAGGACACAGAGTTGGGACATGTGTAGTACCAGGGGTGAAACCCAGGCACTTAAACACCACTTTAAAAACGCCGTAATTCTTGGTGACTTCAATATTCACCCTCCAATATTCTGGTCTCGCAGTTTCTTGAGGTTCTCTCCTCCACCCACTCCTGTGGTCATATGCTTAACCTGTCAACTGCAAAGGCTGTAATCCCTTCTAGTATCCCACTTTTCAACTACCATCTTCTGTATTTCTAGTGCCATCCCTACAGCATTCCAAGTCCAAATATCCTCCTCCTTAATCTACTGATCTTCCCACCTTCCAACACCTCTAGGTCAGTCACTGTATATCCTCTTCATTTCCTTCCTTGCCCAACTAAATTTCATGATCAATTACTATGATTGGTCCATGTATTTAAAAAAAGATTCTGTTAGGAGACTTCTAATTCTGTTCCTAAGGAAAATGTAACCTTATGGATTTATATTATGTACAATGATAGAGTTTACCTGGTATATTTTGCTAAGCTCTTTGAAAGTCTGAGAATGAACTGGATATGATAAAATTATTAATGAGCCAAAAAATTGCAGTGTTTATTTAAAAGTGGCTTTCTTTCAAGGTGTACAAACAACTTTAAAAACAATCACCTAAGATTCCAAAATTCTCATGGAGTGGATCTCTGAACTTTTACAAGGGAGAGCTTTGGGAGAGCTGATGCAGGTCAATATATCCCTGCCCTCCCAGGGTTGGGTAAAGCTTTTAGGAAAGGTCTAGTTTTGTCATGTCTATTCAACTGCTTGGCAGAATCAATCCTCCAGATTTTCAATGTTCTGAATTCTTTGTTTTCAAAACTCCTACAACTTATTTCTTTAGAATCTGGTTTTTCAAGTAAAGTCCCTTTCAGCATGTGTGCACTGAAACTGAAGCAAGTAACAGCCCTAACACTGTTTCTACATGTCACCAAGAAAATCTTTTGGAAAGTGAACAATCCAATTAATAAGCAGTTGTTTTACTTGCTCTATATGTTATTATATGTATATGTAAAGTAGTTTGATACTTTTTAAAGAATTGATTGGTTGTTTGGAGTCAAATATATATGCACAAAGCCAAGAAGAAACATACTTCATGCATAGAATATGAAATAAATAACTGTATTCGTTGTATTTCAGGTCATCTTCTCTGAGATTCTCAAGGAGCTAAGTCATTGAGGCATGTAATTAAGCTTTTGATATGCCTGGTTATATTACTAACTATAGGAAAAAATTTGCAGAAGATTAAACACTGGTGATTTTTTAGTAGAGTATACTGTATATTGCTAACATACAATTGAGAAAAAGGTAGTGAATTAAACAAAAAACTGAGATAAAAATCTTAATTAAAATTTACTTTTGGAGGACATCAGGCTTTCGCTTTTTACTAGTTATAAAGCTCTGAATTTAGCAATGCAAGTAAAAATACCTATTTTTAAAAGTATTATTTTTCAGTTATAAGAAATAATGTTGCTTGTAAGTATTACTCCTTTTATAAACGTTTTTATTGTGCTGAAATATTGAAACAGATTTAATAAAAGAGAATGAAGAAACGCTCATATAAACAGCAGTCCTTGGCAAACTGAAAAAACGGAGAATGGCTTAGATTATTTCTAATTCCAAATACAGAGATCCTTGATTGCAGCATGGAAATGTTTGCCACTGCACGGGTATAGCAGTATTGTAATTTCACAAAACAGCAAAGTTCAAATGGAAAAAGAAATTTATGGTTTGTTGCTACAGTACTACTAGTCAAAAAAAAGGAGTACTATAAGCATTATTTTAGATTTAAGTCAAATGTACGCTATTATTAATATATGCAAAGTATTTTTACATTTGTAATGACTTTTAAAGGCTTATTAAACACATTTGACTCACTCCTTATGGAAATGTACATGTACTAATAATAAATCTCTGAAAAATAATCTGAAAAATTTTAAGACATCTCTTTAGGTAGTGACACTTGTATTTACTAATTCATGATGAAAAGTAATAATAGTAGTCAAGAATACAGTAAAAAATAAAGTTAAGAGCCCTATTAAAAATTTTGCTGACCACTTCCTCTTAATTTTTTTATTCCTCCAAGCATAAAACATTTATTAATTGTAGAGTACATGTGATACCCTGTCATAAACCTTATGATATCTCTGTGCTAGGGTCTCACAGTTAAACTATTTTGTTACTTGGCTGTTCATATCTGTTTGTACATCTGGAGCTTTCTAACTTGGATTTCCATACAGGCAGGAATTGTGCACTGTATTTCTTACTGTATTCTAATAAATGTAGAGTTGAAAGATAATTATTTTTGGATTTTGTCTGAATTTTATTCTGAAGTTGATGGCAAATAGTTTTTTAAATTATGAACTATATTTAGCTGTAATTAAACACAAATAGAACACTAAATATAATTTTAAGAATACTGACAATGAGGGGTGCCTGGGTGGCTCAGTCAGTTAAGTGTCCAACTCTTGGTTTCAGCTCAGGTCATGGTCTTGGGGTCATGAGATCGAGCCCCGGCACCAGGCTCCATGCTCAGCGTGGAGTCTGCTTGAGATTCTTTCCCCCTCTACTCCTTCCCCCACTTGTGCTCTCTCTCAAATACATAAAAATAAATAAATAAAATCTTTTAAAAAAAGAATACTGACAATGACGGAGTACTTTATAATGATCTAAAGTACTTGTTTTAAAATGAAATTGCTATGTTTTAGTATTACCATATGATCTCACTGATATGAGGAATTCTTAATCTCAGGAAACAAACTAAGGGTTGCTGGAGGGGTGGGGGTGGGAGGGATGGGGCGGCTGGGTGATAGACATTGGGGAGGGTATGTGCTATGGTGAGCGCTGTGAATTGTGTAGGACTGTTGAATCACAGACCTGTACCTCTGAAACAAATAATACGTTATATGTTTAAAAAAAATAAGATAGTAGGAAGGGAAAAATGAAGGGGGGGAAATCGGAGGGGGAGACGAACCATGAGAGACTATGGGCTCCAGGAAACAAACTGAGGGTTCTAGAGGGGAGGGGGATGGGGGGATGGATTAGCCTGGTGATGGGTATTAAAGAGGGCACGTACTGAATGGAGCACTGGGTGTTATATGCAAATAATGAATCATGGAACACTACATCAAAAACTAATGTATGGTGATTAACATAATAAAATAAAATAAAATATTACTATATAAACTTACTTGAAAATAAATTGACATTTCCCTTAGATAATAAAGCATATTTGGTGCTTTTGCAAATGCTACAATGCCCTTTGGCAGAGCTAACTGCTCACTCTCCTGGGCTCTTTCATAGTGCTTTTGGTATATATGTATTCTTATATATTATTATACCGTATTATATCTCTCTGTTAAAGGTTTTTCTACTTTTTGGCAGAAACTAGGTCTTAGGTATCTTTGTTATGAGTGCTCCTGGCAAAGATACTGACCCAGAGCAGGTATTGATTAAAATTTTTTGAATGCTTGAAATGGAAGGATGCTAGACATTAGGGATATTCCAAATTACTAGGCCCTTCACTGGATTCTAGTCCCTCTTACTTACTCAAAAGTATCTCTTGTGCAATGCTTGCTTCTTTCTCCTGCAGCATCAATTTTTCCCTTTCTACCCAATGATTCCAATTAGCAAATAAACATGCCGCAATTTCTCCAATCTTTAAAAAACAAAACCACCACCTGTCTTCACCAACAAAGTACCACTCAACTACCACCTCATTTCTCTGCTCCCCTTTACAGAAAAACTCCTAGAATATAAAACTTGTTTATGTTCTCATTCTCTAATTCCTCTCCTTTTTTTCTAGATTTATTGAGGCATGATCGACAAATAAAAATGTTATATATTAAGGCTGTACAACATGATTTTTTAAGGTGTGCAATGTGATGATTTAATGTACATATACATTGTGAAGTGATGACCACAATCCGGTTAACACATCCTTCACCTCACATGATTACCATCTGTATGTGTGGATATGTGTGGTGAAAACACTTGAGATCTACTCTCAAATTTCAAGTATAAAATAGAAAACAGTGTTGAGGTTCCTCAAAACAAGAACAAAAACAAAACCACAGAGCTACCATATGATCCAGCAACCCTACTTCTGGGTATATATCCAAAGAAAATGAAATTAGTATCTCAAAGAGATATATGCACTCCCATATTCATTGTAGCATTATTCATAATAGCTAAGACATGGAAACAATCTAAGCGTCCATTAATGGATGAGTGGATAAAGAAAATGTGGTATATGTATACAACAGAGTATTATTCAGCCATAAAAAGATGGAAATCCTAAATTTGTGATAACATGGATGAATCTGAAGGACATTATGCTGAATGAAATAAGCCAGACACAGAAAGACAGATAGTGTAGGATCCCACTTTTATGTGGCATCTCCTCCTCGCTCTTTCTTGAACCTTCTCTGATTAAGCTCTTGCCCCCAAAACTATACCAAAACTGCTATTGTCAAGTTCACTAGCACCTTCATGTTACTAAATCCAATAGACAATTCTTAGAACCTTTGACTTTTCTGACCTATCTGTAGCATTTGATGCAGAGGATTGCTCCCTTCTTTGAAACATTTTCTTCATCTGGTACCCAGGACTCTGTCCTCTGATTTTCCTCTCCTCTTCTCTTGCTAAATTCACACACACCCTTGAGAGCTAAGTGAAAATGTCATTTCTTCAGGGACGCTCTCCTTGACCTCTTATTCTAGGTTGGGTTTCTCTGTATTTGTTATCATTTTCTGTTGTAGTTTTTCTTCATAGCATGCCATTTATAGTCAAACAAGTATTTATTAAATTAGTTGCTTGAATTCTGCCCCTCTTCTAGAATGTAAATTTCACAGGGGAAATTTCTCTGTAGTTTACTGTGGTATCTCCAGCACATAGCACAGCGTCTTAAACACAGTAACTGTTCAATACTTAGTGACTGATTACTTGTTAAGAAAGTAAACAGGGGACCTTCCTCACACACTGGACTGAGAAGTGTCCAAGCTATACCATTAATTTTTATTTTCATAGTTTCCTTCTCCTTCCTTCCTGTCAACTTTCCATTCCCCTCCCCCTCCTTTTTCCTTCCCTTCCCCTCCCTCCCTCCCTTCCTTCTAATGTAGGTTGTCAACCTGACCAACCTCCTTCATTTCTAACAAATCAAGCCTTAGAGAGCAGTTTTGTAATACGTCAGAACTAGGAGTCCAGGGGCGCCTGGGTGGCTCAGTGGGTTGAGCGTCTGCCTTTGGCTCAGGTCGTGATCTCGGGGTCCTAGGATCGAGCCCTGCCTCGGGCTCTCTGCTCCGCGGGGAGTCTGCTTCTCCTTCTCCCACTCCCCCTCCCTCCCCATGCACATGCTCTCTCAAATAAATAAATAAAATAAAAAAAGAACTAGGATATGCCTCCTGATATGTAGAAACATTCCTATATTAGGCTACCCATGATGTCTGTTGAAATACCGTTGAATTGCTGCCTTTTTCAATTGTATTTATCCCCCCTTTTTAATTCTCTCCTCAGACATGCTAAAATCATTAAATTTCAGGGTGATAAGCAGAACCTGAGAAGCGATCTTCTCTCTTACAGTTGCCAAAGAGTTGAAAAAAAGACTGCAGAGAAATCTGACATACCCTTTAATGCTCACAGAAAAAGCTTTCTCTAGAGTCTAAGGAGAAAAAATATATACATATACACACACATATACACATCTGTTCTGAATATTTTAGCCAATATTTTGATGAAAATGAGTGTAGTAAGGAATGTTAAGCTACAAGCATGCCACATATACCCATCAAACTCCCCACATACCAGACAGAAAAATTACTTTCAGATGGTTGACTGCATATCTAGGAAAACATCCCGAGGTAATTTAAGGTAGACAATAACACATTTAAAGAGGAATAAAATGGAACTGAATGGAAAGCCAGTAATTTTTTAAGAATAAAGGCAACATATCTGGATCTAATAAAATAAGTAAAAACAGGCACTTTGATCTTTAGGGCCATATTTTTTGAATTTCATTTTTGGATAAAAGAGCGTGGGAAAAAGTTGGATTGTAAACATTGCAATGTGATGATTATTTAAGTATTGGCTTTAAAGCCTTATAATAATCTAAATCAAATACAAACCCAATTATTATTAACTTGAAATCTTTTCAGTTTCATTAATGGAGAACAAAAACAATTAAAATCTCAAAGAATAAGCTACATCTTGTTTTTAATTTTTCCTATTGTTTTCTAAAAGTGATCTAGACTTTAAACGGGAGTAACATAAAAGTTACTGAAGGAGAAAATTTTGAACTGTATCAAAAATTATACGGAACTTTTAACACTTGATTTCGAGGCTAATTATATTTTGAACCAGATTACTTTTTGTAAACATTCTACCAAGAGAACAACTATGCAGTACACACTGGAGTTTTGAAAGACAGGTTTTTCTAAGTTGAAATGTTTGCCACTGTGCATAGAGTCACTTCTGCATTAGAGGGGTGTGAGGACTAGGAAAGATTCAGACGGTTTGAATACTGTTTAAGTGGCAAAAGACTTCTGGGTCCTCCTCTGAAGGCTCTGGTGGGTAAAAAAAAATGAGCTATGCTAAAATACCATTGCCCCATGCTGTGCTCAGCATTAATACAGTCGTGGACAAGAAAGATGACATGAGTATATAAATGTTACTTGGTTAAAAACATCCAATTTTCAAGTTAAACAACCACAAATTAAAGCCCTGTGTTTTTATTTTATTTTTTTTGTAGTTTCAAGTTTTTGTTTAAATTCCAGTTAGTTAACATACAGTATAACATCAGTCACTCTATTTTACAAAAATCTTAGTAAAGCAGTGTCTTGAAAATCTTATCAACATATGGAAGAGAGTCCCCTTTTCTCATGAAGAGTGAAAAAGACAATGATTAAGACTGAAATAAACAGACTGACATCTTGTAATAACTTTATAATTCCTTTCACATAATTTTCTGTTCGGGATTACATTAGTCAGTAAAGCTGGCAAGGAAGGGAGAAATGAAAACTTAGACACACCAAAGTTAATTCCTCAGGATTTCTCCAGTAGTCAGTGTTGGAGTCAGCCCACGAATATACTGTCAACCCCCTATCCCAGTGCTCTCTTTGCTATATCACATTGCCTTGGTGATGAATTCAAGAACACCACATTACACAGAAATCCAATTCTTTTATCTTCAAAAATAATTCAATGACGTGTATGATTACTGCTTTGGTTTAAGTATCCTTCCCGCCAATATGCAACTCTTTCTTAAAAACTATGTGAAGAACTAATGGAGGATTAGAACATAAATTGTGGATTTGCTTTGTATTTGCTGTCCATCACCTTAACAAAGATGGAAAATACATTGCTTTGACATGATGTCTCAACTTGTAAGGTTAGAGACTTATAAAACAATGCTAGGTTATCATATGTAAACTTTTAAATACTTGTACATTGCCTTAATTATTTGCTCTAATGTCTTCAGTCTTTAAGGTAATCAATGTACAATTTTTGGTTATCTCTTCTTTAACAAGTTTCAATATAACACTTGACATTTTCTACCCCCTTCCCTCTCTCCCGCGCCAGGGATCTATTTCTTCCATGATGTCCGGCAAACTGTTTCGCAGTGAAACCAGTAATTCTACAAGGAGCCTGGAGGATAAAATGCCATGCACTGATCTCTCCAGTTAGTATTTATTACTTGAGTTTGGACTTTTATCACAAATAAGATTTACTCTAGAAAATGGCTTTTCTGCAAGATAAAACTGAAGATGACAATCAACACACTGTCTGCTGGGGTAGGCTTTGACTTAAGAATAGAGGCTTTTCCAGGGGCACCTGGGTAACTCAATCAGTTAAACACCCGGCTCTTGATTTCAGCTCAGGTCATGATCTCAGGGTTGTGAGATTGAGCCTCCATGTCAGTCTCTGCGCTGGGCGTGGAGCCGGCTTCAGATTCTCTCTCTCCCTGCCCCTCCGACCCCCTCAAAAAGAATAGAGGCCTTTCCAGATCTATTAAGTCAGATGTTTGGAACTTAAAACACAAAGAAATTTTTATCATTGGTATATCGGTCTTTAAGAGGAGCTACAAAAGTCTATTTTAGCATTTTCCAAAATATATTCTGTCAAACCTTCCATTGGGAGGTTAATAAGTATTTTGTGACCAAAACCAAAAAAGCTTCAATGTACAAATACGGGAAACAATAAGCTAACCCAAATTCAAGAAGACCTTCAAAGCCTTTAGTCTATGAACATGCACTTATTAATCGCCAAGAAGGGGATAAAATATTCAGAGCTTCCGAATCATATTTAACCAGATAGCCTCTTTGTTTTACAAACATTCTCTTTTAGAACTAGAGACCTGAAGAACATATTTGGGAAAATGATGGATCCTTAATCCACGTTGTGATGTGAAAGCTAACAGTAACCACTCTTTTAAATTTTACCTAGCTGCCATTGATTACATTTTTTTCCCATAGGGGAAAATGCATTTTGATTTCAACTAGGGACAATGGGTCCCCTCCTGCTCCAGGGAATGTCACGATTGGGTTTTCTATTGTAGAGCAGGGTAGGTCATTCCAGACACTCACAACATTATATTACTTCTGTCCAGAGACTATGTTAATTGTGAGTAAATGTAAGTCTCTTTCCAGGGCAATAATTTCACAGATTCTTTGAACTAAAAAAAAAAAAAAAAAAAAAAAAAAAAGGCAACTGGCCCTGCGTCATACAAGGGCTCCTTGATTTTCTAGTCATAAATATCTGCTTCTGTATTAAATCTGTCTGCAGTTGATTCTTCTTACGTTAGCTAAGGGTTTCTCTATAGCAGCACTCTTGACATTGTGGACTTGATCATTTTTTATTGCTGGGAACTGTCCTGTTCTTTGTAGGATGTGTACTAACATCCCGGGCCTCTATCCACTACATGCCAGTAGCATTTCCACCTGTAATGACATTGTACTCGTTATGACAACTACAAATGTCCCCCCAAATTGCAAATGTGCCCTGGAGGGCAATACTGACCCCAGTTGAGAATCACTGAGTTAGACTGTTTCTATTCTTGGCTTCCCATTTTGTCTTTAAGGGAAACACTATTTCACCTAGTTCATATCTTTCTGTTGATGAATTCATTTGAAGAGTTACTTTTTTCCTGACAGTTGCATCAGTTTTGTTGACTTGGTTTGCTAATCTTTCCATACTACCCACATATTGATACTCTGGAACTTGGTTAAGAGTTCCTTTTTCTTAATCTTATTGTTTTATCCATTACCTAGCCCTTTAATTTGTTCAAGCTGATTGTTTTCTTTCCTGGTTTCATTTTTTGAGAGTCTCCAACTATTTTATTTATTCTACATATTATTTTTGCTCTCCTTCCCCCACCCCTAGCAATTAAACTTAAAAAAGGTGTGGGGTCTGAACTGTTTTCAGAATTCTGATGCTGTGAGGTTTTACTTAGACCCTTCTGTCCAGAGTATGACCTAGTGGTTTCCATAATGGAACTTAAAAAGAAGATTTGGATCAGGGCAGTTTTTAGTGTTATTACCTATTTGAATGCTCTTCCTTCTGCTTTTCAAAACCAAACCAACAGAAACAGACCAACACTATTCATATTTCTTTTAATTGTTATGATTTAAATGGCTGGTTAGTGGGTAGGTAAAGGGATCAAAGCAAGGGAATATTTCCAGCCCTTTTGTCCTTTATTAAATCCCTCCACAGGGAGAGGATGAAGTGTTAATTTGATCTCTAGGCACTTGACAATCTTTGGAACATTTTCATTTATGAGCAGGAGTAACTCCCTACGCCATTTAGGCACTATTTCCTGAGCACTTTCCATGCGGCAAGAATAGTACTAAGTACTAGACATACATTATCTCATTTAACCCTCATAAAAACACCACGAGTAATCCTGCCATCCCATTTTACAGGTAAGGAAACAAAAACATACAAAGGCTCAAGTTCAGGGTCAATCAGTTATTAAATTAAAGGCCAACCTGTGACACCAAATTCAGATCTGAGCTCAAAACTCATGCTCTGCTATTTCTATCAGTAAAATTGCACAAATTAGGGAAGAGTGCCTCCTCTTGCTGATTACTCTGGTATTTACATTAGGAACAAACAAGTTTCTATTTCTCTCAAAATATTGCTGAACTACTTTTCTATCCATTACATGGTCCCTTATCACCATCAGCTTGATGTTCAAAATTATTTTGTGAAGCTAATCAACATGCAGTCTTTATGAACTGTATTAAGTAAGTCCAAAGGAAAAAAAATTCCTGTGGGTACAGTATACATCTCATATTTCTACATTTTTGATTCACTAATTTCTATTTCTATGGTTAGTTCTACTTTGGAAGTGGTACATTTTCCTTGAACAAAGACATTTCCTGTGGTTAGAATCCCGATTTCTTTTCTTTGTAGCATAGCTGATGAATGACAGCTGAATTTTTACCTGATTAGGAAGACAATTTACATTTAAAAATCACAGGAAAGAGAGAAGGCTTATATTCAGAAATAAAGAAGTATGAATGTATTGTGTATACGTGATCCTTTAAGAAATGTTTTAAACAGTGCTATTAATTATAATTTAACTGGCGAAAAGGTAGAATGATATTGTAAGACAAAGATGACCCTGGAACCTATGGATAATTTCCTCTCCTCACACCAATAGAACAGTTCAAAGTGTCACTGCCCATAAGTTCTTCACCATGCTGGTTTAAGTCATTTCAAGCCATTTGCTATTCATGTGGATATGGGACATGGTAGTTTTCTCTTGTCCCAAGTACTCGAGTGGAAAATGTTCAGGTATAATGTTATAGAAATTAATCTTCCTCAGTGCAAGGTATGTACAAATAACATTGAGGAGGAACATTTTTAAAATAACAACTCTGCACTCATTCATGTGTTTTTTGTGAGGTCCTAGAATCTCAATAAATCAGACAAGTCTGGATTCCTTCAAACCAATACTATTATGTGATATTACTGTAAAAAAATATGTGTTCCTCCTATTCTTATAAAATACGACGACTCAACAGCCACAAAGTGACTCAGCCAACTGTGTCTACTTTTACCAGGTTTCTAGGCATAGAAATGTGGTATGATGGAATAGCAAGGGCAAACAGTCTGTGAACCGCAAAAGGGAAAGCTAATGGGGAAAAGTTGCCAAGCAACTGATCTCATCAAATTCGACCCTTTACCTCTGAAGCATGAGCAGATGAGACCAACTAGTTAAAGTGATTTAATGCTGTCCTCTTTACCCCTCTTCTCGTTTTCACATTAAAGTTACTTTTTTAAAAATTGTTTATTCACCTTGTCTAATTCTTCAAAGAATTTAAAATGGCTGATATTATTATTATTTATGCACTGAGATCTTCAAGTTCTTTTGGTTTTTCCCCCAGCTGTATTGAGGTATAAATAAAAATTGTATCTATTTAAGGTGTACAACATGATGATTTGATATATAGAGAATTATGAAATGACCACAATCAAGCTATTTTAACCATCCATCACCTCACAGAGTTACCTTTTTTCTGTGAGGTGAGAATACTTCATATGTATTCTCTTAGCAACACTGAAGTTTCTGTGCAACAGCGACAATGATGAAAATCAATACCTATAGCACATACTGGGCACTTTCCAGGCGATTTACAATGCGCTGTCATGAAATTCTCACAAAAAGTCTATGAGACAGGTATTATCATCTTCATTTAACAAAGGAGAAAATTGACGCCAACATCCCCAAGCTCACACTAGAGTAATTAGATAAAAGACAGGGTTACCAAGTAGGGCTTGGTGCTACTAACAGCCAGTGCTAGTAACCACTGACCTAGGCTTTTTCCCCCAC
Organism: Callorhinus ursinus; assembly: GCF_003265705.2. Taxonomy (NCBI): domain Eukaryota; kingdom Metazoa; phylum Chordata; class Mammalia; order Carnivora; family Otariidae; genus Callorhinus; species Callorhinus ursinus. The sequence continues at coordinate 26,529,932 of NW_027397078.1, forward strand.
TCTGTGTTTCCAGAAGTTAGTCTCATCTATCTTTTTAGGAAAGTAAAACCTATTTTATGTTCTCAGATTTAAAAAGGACGTAACACATTGTTGCTAATTTTACCCCTCAATTTAGCTACCTTTTCCTAAGGTCTGTAAGGGCCATGTCCACATAAAAACATATTTACTCTAATGCCAATAAATACAGAACAACATACACAAGAACATACAAAATCAGACCTACTTCTGCTTGCTTGAAATCAAATGCTTAAATTTGGAAGGAGTAATACAACTTCTGGAAATTATTTCTCTACAATTTAGCAAATTACTTTCATCACATTTAGCTAGCTAGTACCACTGGTAGAGTCCCACAAATATCTCAGCTCTACTACTTACTAGTTGGGTAGGTTATTTAATCCATCAGTAAAATAAGGATTCTATTAGGACCGATTTCACGGGTTGTTGTGAGGATTAAATGGGTCAATGCCTTTGAAAGGCTTAGCACAATGCCTGGCATGTATAAAAGCTCACAGGTATTACTGACTAATTTCTAGAAGGCCATCTGTTGTCTATCCATATTATACTGGTCTGATAGTTTAGGGTAAATAATTGTTCTTCTTTTAACTTACTCTTAGCAACAACTAGTGGGTCTATGATATAAAATGAGAACCTTGGCTAAAAAAGTGTATTTTAATGTCCACAGTTGGGATATTTTCAGGTATTTTTCTTTACATGTGTGTTTCTTTGTCACTGTGTTCAATAGCAGAGCTTCCCTAAATATTTTTGTTTTATATATCAAACTTTAAAATATGAATGTACTAAGACAATATGACAAGTATATACATATTTAACCAAAAGCACATAATAAGAACTGAATCATGTTTCTCAAAATCCTAGCTATACTCTTACAATCTTAACTCTAAACTTCTTGGAATAAACAGGTAATCTGGGGAGTTAATAGGAGAGAATGGTGGCTAAGCTCATATACAAGATAAGGGTATTTGTGACTAAGAAGTAAGTTGAGCACTGTAAGCCTAAAGGACTTACTCATTACATTTTAAGGCATCACATAAGTGCTAACATGTTAATTACTGTCATTTCTAGAAAGCATGAAACATGAACATTTTTGTACTTTAGGGTTTTTTTGTAATATACTTCAAAAGAATCATGTATCTTTGGTCATTATTTATTTAGAGATTTATTTATTTGAGAGAGATAGAGTGAGCAAGCAAGAGTAGGGGGAGGGGAAGAGGGAAAGGGAGAAGCAGACTCCCCGCTGAACATGGAGCCTGAAGCAGGGCTCGATCCCAGGACCCTGAGATCATGACCTGAGCTGAAACCAAGAGTCATATGCTTAAATGACTGAGGCACCCAGGCACCCCTATTATCATTATTTTTTAAATCTAGGGAAATACTGTCACACTTGGGAGTCTGGACTCTGAAAAACAAACTGAGGGTTCTAGAGGGAAGGAGGGATGGGTTAGCCTGGTGATGGGTATTAAAGAAGGCACATTGTGCGTGGAGCACTGGGTGTTACACGCAAACAATGAATCATGGAACTCTACATCAAAAACTAATGATGTAATGTATGGTGATTAACATAACATAATAAAAAACACAATAAAACAAAACAAACAAACAAAAAAGAAGTCATTGATAATTGCTTATCAAGTTTTGGAATAATTTGTATTGGGACCTTTAGGGTCTGGGCTGAAAGATTTACACAAATCCTCAGATCTCACACCTATGTTTGAGAAGGTATCATGTGTTTGGTGGGGAAAACTAACATTTAGAAATCCTAAGGGATGACTACTCATCATTTAAAACTCAGCACAAATGTCACTTTTAGTTATGTGACTTCCCAGGAAGATTCTGGGGCTTCAGCTCCTAGGCTACCGTACTACTTTGTTCACATATTCCTACTTACCTAAAGTTATTACAATGCATCTCCTTATTTGTTTCTTCCCTCTAGGTGATGACTGCCTTCCAGGGAAAATTTATGTTTTATTCACCTTCGAATCCCCAGTGACTGGATGACTTTATGTACACAACAAATATGTGCTGAATGAATTAAGACATGAATTAATCTTTGGGAAAATTAAGGACACAAATTCATGTGTGTGACAGGCAGAATTTATTACTTATGATCTGATTTTGAAAAAGTTTTAATACATTAAACTGCTAGTTACCTGGCACAACCTACAGGTTGTATTAGAAAATCTTCACTGAAGCATCTGTAAGTATTTCCACTGAAGGTTCAGATTACATTTCATGTTCAAAAGTTAAAAAAAAACCCTTCCAGGATCAAAAGTAAAATAACCTTTTTTAAAAACTTCCTATGCTCCTTTTAAGCATATATATATATATATATATATATATATATATATATATGTATGTATATATATCTTTTCTCCTAAGTTATTTATAAAAATCTATCATATCGGGTGCCTGGATGGTGCAGTCGATTAAGTGACCAACTCTTGGTTTCAGCTCAAGTCGTGATCTCAGGGTCATATGACTGAGCCCTGCCCTGTGTCAGGCTCCCTGCTTAGTGCAGAGTCTGCTTGAGACTCTTTCTCCCTCTCCCTCTGCCCCTCCCCTCCATGCTCTTTCTTTCTCTCTCTCTCTCATATAAATATATCTCTAGAAAATATGTATCTATAGGATATCTTAATTTTCTAAAATTTAAAACAGTATTCTATTTTCTTGGGAGAGATAGGATTTGTGGAACATGATGACACTAAGTGGTTTAAAACTGTAGTCTGAAGAGACTAACAATTCAGCTTTTCAAGTAGAACCAAGTAACCATTTTTTATAAAGCTATCAGTAATCAACTTCATCTGATGACTATCATTTCCCCTTAAACATTCTTATCTACTTCAAAATAAGTAGAAAACAGCCCCAAAATTCTAAGAGATTAAAAAAAAGATGTGATATACATTACTGCCTATCCAGTAACAGGTAGTCAATAAGTATTTGTGGAATGAATGAATAAAAATAAAGATCTTATGTGATAAAACAGGGGTAGGCATAACAAAGATGGCAGGTCTCCATACCGCTCTGTACTGCAGAGGTTTACAATATAATAGGGAAGAAAAGCAAAGGTGCCAATACCTTCAAATTATGAGTTTAAAAAAAGTGTCCACAGAACAGTATAATTGAGGAGCTATGCTAAAAAATTCATTGCTTATTATAAAAAAAAAAAGCACACGTACAGAGAATAACACAAGGTAAGTAAGGTTCCTATTCTTTAGGACCATTTTGGGCAAAACTTCTCATACATAATTATTACCAAAGAGCTGTAAGGAAATCAGGCACATGTAGTAAGGTACATGATGACCAATCATTTGGGATCACAGGAGGAAGACATATGGCCATGGTGGACAAGTAAGGAGGGCAAGTGGAAAAAAAACCGTGAAAACAAATGTCCTTCTGCTCAGCTCCTGCGGATCATCTGTACTAATCGGCAAGGATCCTGTCTTTCCCCTTCTCTACGCTCCTCACTAAAAATGATTAGTTTGAAAACTGGAAAAGGAGGAGCATAGACTTTCAATTAAATCCATTCATTCTTGCAATGGGATCATAGCTTTACTACTTTAGGCAACTTTATCTGCAAATCTTTCACATACAATGTATCAATTTAAAGTATACGTGACTGGGTTACTCTCTTGGTCATGCACAGAAAAACAGAAGACAAAGACGAAAAATCCTAGGGACGTGGTAACTCTAAGGCCATGTCTGATTTAAATAGAGTGTGTTGTGTGTTTCCTATTCAGAATCCACTTCTGCTCAAATTTTCCAACTTCTTAAAAAAACACAAAAATTGAGGAGAGATTTTTCCCAGAAAGTTTGTGTAAAGATTTTTTAATCCCTGAGGAATAAGAAGTTAATTTTATATAAGTCAAGTTAATAGGAAGCATTCATCTTTTTTAAAAAAGGAAAATTGAATTATTCCAATTTAGCAGTATCTGACATTACAAAAATTACATGTGATTCAAGAAGGTTTCCTTAAGTCATTAATGAGCTAAAATGCTACCTACTGTTCTTACCTATCTTTGGAAAATTTAGAATAATTTTTAATGTCATGCTTCATATTGAGATTCCACTTAGAAGCACATGACAGACACAGATCAATTATAAAGACTCAAAAGCTATCAAGTATATCAAATAATTTTCATAACCCAAAAACCTATGAAAAGAAATATAGGTTCTCGTCTGAGACATATGTTCTCCTGTCAGTGTAAGAAAAGAATTCTTACCATAAGTCGGGGTGCTTTCTCGTCTTCCTTGACTACTTGATCTTCCTTTTTCATATTCATAGCAATACAAGACAGTATCTTCCTCAACAATATTAAACCTCTTTCTATATTCCTGATCCAGAAACGAATTTGGTGATTCAGATCCCTTATGCACTGGCTTGCCAACCATATGTCCTCTGAGGTCTTCACAAGGAAGGTTTCCTTTTTCATCCCTAAAGAAAAGGAAAGGTAAAGGAGAAGGATGTAGGAAAGTGTTAGGGTGGTAAAATGGCAGAGAGGGCCTAAAACCATTCATAATATCCTTCTCATACAATATATCTTCTGATCTTTTCAAACTTTCTTTGACGTTTAAAAGGCAATTTTTAACTATTCCTATATTGCAGGAAAATAAATGCTGAGGATCAGAGAGGTTAAATGACTCACCTAAAGGTCATACAGCTAATAAATGACATCGCTGGACATGGACCCTGGATCTTCTAACTCCTGCTCTAGTCCATTTTCACTGTGTTATGTTCATGTCAGCACAAAAATTACTTTCAGTGCTCAAGACAGTAGGTATAAGTTTAACAATGCTAACAATATAGCTTTCTTGTGCCAGTTTAACTAATTGATGCACAGTAGTATTTGCACTGCTTAAAAACAAAGATGTGTTTAAGAACTACCACTTTTGTAAGGATATCTGCAGCCTTAAGAACCAAATTAGCATTCTATAAATTGGTATTAGAATTTTAAACAGCTTGTTATTAATTTAAAATAAACCTTATTGAATAGAATTACTTTCAGTATTTAAAATCTATGTATCTCATTTAATATTAAAAATGTACATTCATAGAACTAATTCTAATGGATAGATCAAAGTTTCATTGCACATCAGCAACATTTCTTGTGGAGAGAGGGCAGAGAAACCTGACAAAATATGGAATTTAAGATGATGGCAAACTGATTTTCTATAGAATTCTAAAAAGGAAAAATCTAATCATTTATGGGATCCCTAACACTGTTACTCACATATAGTATTAATATACATAGCCCAGGCAATTGGGCCCCTAATGAGTGGTACTTTGGTAGAAATACTCCATTTAGGATGGGTTAAATTGAACCTTGCTTATTTTATGATATGTTTCACTATGACTAGCTATGAAGTCTTTGTTAGAAAAGCCTGTCTTCTAGAACACGACTGTGAATGTAAATGCAATGTTTGCTCCCTTGCAGATCATTAATTTTATTTCCTACTAGTTCTTAATTGCTTCCAGTTCTACCCTCAACAGTGCCGTGAATGCTATCAAACCAGATAAAAATTTAATTTTATTTTAAGTGCTAAGACTGAAATCGTAAATCAACAGAATTAACTAAATTATAACAAGACAGATAAAAAGAACACAATTTTAATTGACATTATGTCTTATAAAATGGTGATGAGCTTATAAATCTAATGTCAATTCCAAAATATGAGTTACAGCTCAGCAAGAATATTATACTTCTATACTTCCATACTAGGGTATACTACACTTTTGTAGGTGTAAGCAAATGTCTAGATTAGGTTTGTCCAAATGAAGAGAGCTATATTCCTAGTATGTGAAATATACTGAAAGCAGTAAATAATATTCTTTAAGACTGATTGAATCAGCAAGCTGTCTCATGTATTTAACACATCACAAGTTGACAATGCCATTCACATTGCTATTCACTCTTTTATTTTTTATTAAAATTAAAGTATTGCTTATTGCTAAATTGCAACTGGATAGTTATTTCTTAGGCAACATGAAGAAAACAAATATAAAATCCAGGCAGAATTTCATTTTCAGCAAGCTAAAAACTTTTCCTGAACAAATTGCCTGGTGCTTTTTGTTACTGTTAGTCCTCTATCAAAAAGAAATTGACACTGCAATTAGCTTGAAAACAGCCCTAACGAACTCGTGGCACTGGGGTAAGGTTTTGCCTGTCTATAAATGGGCAGATATTTCTATCAGGCCTGTGACATGAATGTTAATGCAGCTGAGATCAGAGAGTGATTCAGCCCTAGTTAATTCAGCATGCTCTATTTATATGGACATCCCTGTGGCAGAAAATTGCAAGGGCTGGTATTACTTACTCTGTAATGATATGAAAGGAGGCCTCACCTCATACCAACAAGGAAGACTTATTAAACATGTCTATATGAAATGCACACAAAGTAGAATTAAGAAATGTACAAACAAAAAAAAATCTTTGCAGTAGAATGAACTGATACATGTGTTGTGTGTAGAAGTGTGTGCACAGTTGTGTGTGCATCTCTGTATGTACTCACATCATGAGTCCCTGAATAACTCAACATATTAATTTGTCCTGCTGTACAGATTTTAAAAAAACTTTTCTTAATGTTATGTATGTAATAAATCTACACTTTTACTCTGAAAAGGATTTAAGGAAACAGATGAAAAGTTAAAACACTGCTTTAGTGGATTTTCTTTATATTTAATGGTTCAGAGTAAAATTAATGAGAGAAATTAGTGCTTGAACTTCAGAGTTGTGCAAAGACCTACAAATTCCTGATTTTTGTCATGGAAAAAGAAATTTGGTTAAGTATGTAAATGCTCTATATACTATGATAAAGAAGCTACATACAGTCATAAAACATATAACAAAAAACTGACCAAATTTTACTCACTCCACGTACATGAGTATCTTCTCTTTTAGAGAATCTGGAATAAATGTGTTCAAAGAATTGTAAGCCCATGAAAAAACTTCCACCTGACAACTGACCCTACCATTTTTAAGAGTTCTTTTTGGATTTAAGGTGAGAAAGCTTTTGTTATTTACAATTCAAATGAACACTAACATGCCTCTCTTACATAAACAAAAATTTTTAATATAGGAAAAAAGAAATGTTCAGATGAGTTAAATCGGGTGAACCCCATTTAACATCAAAATGACAAAATGGGAAAAAAGTGCCGAGGCTGTATCTATGCCATAACATCAAGTCAAACCAGAAAATGCAGATAATTTATATAAACAAGGCTGCAGTAAAAAGGAACTCTGATTCATGGATTGTTCTGACTGTGCTATATCAAACGATTGTGTGACTTGGATAAACAATAATTTGACTCAAAATATATCTAGAATATTTTAATATTCTGAAATATTAAATTAACTAAATCAAAACTATCTAGAATACAGTGATTATGAAGTTTACTGAAAAGTATGAAGCTTTCAAGCAATACTAACAAAACAAGTACCACCATGTTGATACTTCAAATATCTTTAGTATTTTTAAATAGCATGTTCAAGCTTTTTATTGGCTTCAATACATTTCCATAATCCTATCTCCACCACACTCAGAGGACAGAACTCAATCATTTTATTCTTTTGTCTTCTGAAGTGTATTTTATTTTATTTATTTATTTTTTAAGATTTTATTTATTTATTTGACAGAGAGAGAGACAGCGAGAGCAGGAACACAAGCAGGGGGAGAGGGAGAGGGAGAGGGAGAAGCAGGCTTCCCGCAGAGCAGGGAGCCCGATGGATGCGGGGCTTGATCCCAGGACCCTGGGATCATGACCTGAGCCAAAGGCAGACGCTTAATGACAGAGCCACCCAGGCGCCCTTCTGGAGTGTATTTTAAACACTTTCTGTTTAGGAAATACTTTCTTTATAATAAGTTCCTACCTACACAAGAGAAAAGGAAAGATAAAAAACTGCAGAGAATTGATAAAAATAATCTGATGTTTACCTGTACATAGAGCCCTTGGAATAAGGTCTCTTAAATAATCATTTGCATTGAAATAAAAATCTTTCCAATTAAAATTAAAACAAACCAAAAGAGTCACTATTCGAAACACACGTTTTTATTGCTCCTCATGCAAGAGTATTCAGAAAGTCTGACACCATCTTAATAGAATTAAAAGCAACTTGCATTTGGCTAGGATATCAGATGGATCTGTACATCTGACTGTAAATTTAACGTAAGACTATAAATTATATACTAGAAAGATTTGTGAAATGCCAGGTTAGTAAATTGTGTCTTCTCATAAACCATGGTCCCACAGCTACATTCAATTCTCAAAATTTAGAACTAAAATGTTTATAAAATGGACTATAGTTTTATTACTAGACAACAATAGGGTATTTGCGGACACATCATGCTGTCATATGGCTTTTAGATTGTAAAATGTCAGTACCATCATATCTGAGAGAATGAAACCTTAGGTGCACTAAAGAATAATGAAAATTAATTAAAACAAGGAATTTCAGTTCTTTTATATACTGAAGAAATTTAATATGAAGCGTGGCTTGAAAATAAGAGACTTTAAATTACTGTTTTTTTGAATGACTGCACAACTAATTTAAAAATGGAACCAAATTCTTTGTGATTGGTATTAATTATCCCCATTTAGTGCTGGCCCCTTTCCATAATTTTTATATTCCACAAGACTGGATGTCAGAATGCTTTTGGACAGAATGCCTTATGGCACAAAGTTGTAATCTTCCACACCTGCCAGGAATTTCAAATAGAAATCTGGAAATGAAATGGAAATACAGCCTCAAGAAATCTAGAAAATAGATTCTAAAGGCAACCCATTCTCTTGCAAATTCTTTCTGCTTTCTGACAGAAACATTAATGAACTAATCAAGGAGAAATTGTAGATACAGAAGTATTAGGGGGGAAAATACTCTCCCTTCTCATCATCTACCCCCTCCCCAAAAAGCTCCCTCATTGCACACATATAAGAAGGCATAAAAGTTATCTTTACCGTCCTCTTTTAGAAAAAAGTATGGAATGCTTCAAAGTAACTTGCGATTTTCTGGGGCTTCAGAGCCAAAAATCCTCACTTATTCCTTACTTATTAAAAGAATCCTAATTTTTTTTTATTTTTACTTTCCTGCTCTTTCCTATTATGTGAGATAATGTTTACAAGATATTTAACGCATAGTGTTTAATACAAATTAGTTATTGTTATTACTATTATTAACCAAAGCGCATTTTCTACAATGCAATAGTTTTCCAAAATGTGTTCAGAATTCCTATCTAAGAAAATATTCAAGGTGCTCCTTGAGAATTTACTTCACAGTTTACGCACATTTAGGCTAGTCTTTGGATAGAAGGTGCCCAGAACAACAGGATGGTTGGTTTTATACCTGGGAATATATGGTTCTGCAGGAGGAGGGGGGATGTAGAGATCCTGGAGAGCAGAACTGTCTCTTTTGGTTGGTGTACTGATGGTGCTGGAAGGCGTGGCAACGCTGCTTGTGGGACTTCTAGGTATAAGAGGCTGGTTAAAATGAAAAAGAAAATACATACGCACACAAACAACACACAGAACAACAACAACAACGACACATAGTTATCATTTTAAAATTATCTATTTCTGTGAAGTTTTTGAACTTGGCTGAAATCAAGAAGCATGTTATTTAGCACACAAATATTCTTTTGAATCTCCAAAAACAATTTATTACTTTAGAGGTTCCCACTTAGTTCTCAACTCACCTTATTCTATGGCATAACCACGTAAAAGCTATTTACAAGGTAAAAGCACCATGCAGTGTTTCATAATGGTAAGATTTATTTCACAGTCAGAAACTTATTCAATTAAATTTGCTTTGTTGGAATCCCATCTTTGAAGGGGAGATAATAAAGAGTAACTTTCAAAAGAATTAGCTCACTCACATCCTGACTCATACCCAAGAAAGATATTTCCTATCTTTTCCCCAAAAAAGACATACCATACTCTTAAGTTAGCAGAATGTCACAGATTCTCAGAAGAGGTTACAAAAGTTGAGGATGAAAAGCCGATATGAGAGAATACTTTCTTTTTTCATAAATATAAACACAACTAACTGTCTTCTCAAGGTCATTTTATGGTACATCTTCAAAAGCATAGGGATTAATGTAACACAATCATTTCACCTTTCATAGGCACACACATTTATCATTGTTTAAAATAATGTTTAGATACACATCTATAGATTGCATTTTCATGCCTGTTTAAGTATGAACTACTTTTTTAAAAATTAAGATAGCATATATACTGAATAAAGTGATACACCAGGATGCATTAACTTAAGAGCACTCCCAATTCTAAGCTACAAAGCATTTGGAAATGATCTTTTGGTTTGAAAAATTATCCTAAAGTGAGACTAAAATTCACAAATGTTCATGTTTATCTTACAGATCTTACTGATTAGCTATGTATACAATAACATATTAAAAATAAGAATTTTAGTGCAATCGCAAACACAAAAGTAATGATCACAAAATGAACTGTATCTTCACATGATAAGATGTTGCTATTTTAGCCAATATGAAAACACTTTTAGCAAATCTATATAGACCCGCAGTTCTATTACTTTAACATGTATTGCTGGACAAAAAATGGCATATTACAGCTATTTTATATTGTGACAATGCTTTTGTACAGATAAACAAAATGTTCAAAAAACCAAGCACAAATACAATGTACAATGTAGGCCACTGGGGTAGGCTACATAGTTTATGACTCAGTTCATGGTTTTTGACCTTCCTTATTACACAGCTCACCTTAATAGGTTGAAATCACACATCCTGCCAAAATGACGGTTAAGTTTTAATCTATGTGAAATAGAAATTAAAGAAAAAGAGAGAAGGGAAAAAGAACTGATAATTTATTTTGGGACTCTACAATATTCTATCTCATATGATGTAAAAGAAGTCAGAAACTTTACATGTTAAGGAATTTTGAAATATAATGAGAGTATGCAGTAGACTTATGCTTAACTATGCTGATTTTGAAAGAGCTCCAGTTAAATTATGTGTCTTTTAGTAACAAAAATCTTGGCAATGGGAAATCGTGAGATTATGTAGGTAATCAAGAGTCATCTGTATGGATGAATACCATGAAGCCTGAGGAAATGAAGAAGTGTATTGTTTCTAGTGATGTATTACATGCCTCTACAACACATCTCTGAATGATAGGTTCTTTAGATCAAGTCTTTAGACACACTATATATAGTCACTGTGATGGGACTCTACTTATAATTGCTTTCCTCTTTGTCAGGACATCTTGGTATTAAATACAGATGACATAAAAAATAAGTAAGTTCATCACTATAGAAATATAAAAAAATCCATTATGTAGTACATTACTTTCCAAAACTTTGTAACAAATATACTGTGAGAGAAAAACTTATATTCACTATGCTTTTTAAATGTTTTAGTATCTCTTATTTTAAAATATTCTAATATTACAAGTGAACTTAAGAACAAGTTCTAAAAACATAAGCAATTAAAAATAACCTAACAAATTTTTATTCTTTCTTTTGTTTTAGGGTCACTATTTCTATTCTGAAGACTTCTCTCCTTTTATTTTACCATCTATAGAACTAAAGAGAATCTTTCTTGGTTTAGTGCCCATCTCTGCCTTCCCCAAACCACGAGGAAGAAAGGAAGGATGGAAGGAAAAAAGAGAAATATTAGTCACTGCTTACAAGTATATTTTAAATAGCCATGAAGTGTGATGTAAGGGCCAACAGAATATTTTATTCTGCCTGGACTATTACTAGCATTCTACATGGATTATTACTAGGATTCCTTAGGGTATGTGTGTCTTTCCCCTCCCAGTAAACTTAAATATTAGCCATGTCGGCTTTCTTCAAATTGCTATTTTCTCTGGGTTTCTATTTTCAGGAAGGAGTTGCTATTAATATCATCACTTAGCATGATGAGCTAAATTAGTAAATACGTAGAAGAAAAAGACTCTTAAATATGTTTAAACAGATAACAGGCTTGCTTGTGCCAGCTGGTTCAATGAATTAAAGTGATGGAAAAAAACAATTATTCTTTCAGAGAAAAACAGAAATTAGTCAACCCTATTGTTTAACACAACTGGCTAGTTATTGTATTAACTGATAAATCACAGAAAACATTTCAACTGGTTTATGCAGATATCATCTGGCTAATCAGTATGCTTTGTACCAAATAAAACACACAGTAAATATTAAATATATTCAGTATATTTTTGTCTACTAATTGTATTACTTTTGTCAAGCTAATCCACACTAAAAAGTAAACATTCTTCTTGAGAATCTTATTTAAAAAAATTATACATTAAGCAATGAAAAAATAAAATATGGTAAAATAGAAGCTTCATGGGAAAATGGAAATAGCTGCTTTACCCCAATGGAAGTCTTTGTGATAATTTAAAATTATAATCTTTTAAAAAAGTTTCTACCTTTGAACAAGAACTGAATGAATACAAAATTAAAAAGAATGAAAAAGGTGTTAAGGAACATTAGAAAGATAGGCAAAATTTGACTAAATCAAGCACAGAATAAATGATATTAGCTGAAATCAGCAGCAAGAAATTCCTAGTTGTAACAAGTGGCATTAAAATTACAACCACCACTAATAACCATTTAAATGTGTGAAGATACACAAAAAATGACCAATACAACTTCCCTCAAATCAAAAAGTTCTCTCAGCATCCAATTCACATTTTAATAGGCATATTTCTTAGTTTCAGAAAAAATATCCAAATATGTTAGCATAATAATGCAGAAAGGTAGCTCCTCCTATCCTGGCAACATTTACTTTCCATCATTTGTTCATAACATAGAAAGTAGTTACTACTGTACTATGAAGAATTTCTAATTTAAGGAAAAATGTAGAAATAAGGGTAATACTTTTTAATTTTATCTTTTTGCCACTTTGACACTTTCTCTTATATTGGCAAAATATGGAAAGAGAATTAAAAATTATCATCATTTAAATGCAAGGTTATTTTAGTACTGCATCTTGTTACTCAAATAAGCATGAAGCTTCTCTATAACTTGATCTGCTACAGTATGCAATCAAGAATGATATGGATCCATTTTGGATTCTAGGCAAACAGGCTTATTTCCTGGAAGGACCTTGTCATAACATTTGGTTTTCATATGTAAATGGTCCTAATGACATAAAGCTCTCCTTCCACTGATTCAGTGAGACTCCAAAAGGGAAGAGGCATTTGCATATATGTCATTACCCTGCTAAAATGACTCTGATAGACTTCTTGGGCACTGGCATGCATCTCTGAAAATATCCAGATTCTAAATAAAATGATCATATGCATCTCTTCAAATATACATGATAACCTTAAGTCAGTTAATGATAACTTACTACAGTCAACAGGACTACTAACTAGAAATCTACTAGGTAAAACATACACATTTTTTTTCATATTGTCAGTTTGAGCTACATAAATACTTTCAAATTGTATCCTACAATATGGTACTACACAAATCTTCCTCTGAGTCATCTGTGATTACTTTAGTAATAATATCCTACTCATCCAGTTTAAACAGCATTGGAAGATTGTGATTATTATAAAATAAAATTTTCAGCCTTTGTAAGGAATCGCTGAAATCTCACTTTAAATTTTCTGATGGCTCAGGTCTTTTCCTTCTAACGTTTTTAAGGTAACTGAACACATCTGGAAGGTATACCTCTAAACCCCTATGGCCTTAAAGATTATGAGAAAAGAGCTTCCATACTTAAGAAACTACATCTGACATTGAGGTTTTATTTGAAACATTTTACATTTTAACAACTCTTGGCAAGCTTAATTTAGTGGTCCCTCTGTCTGGTAAGTGACCTGGCTTTCATAGAGCTATAGAAAGTCTTGAATGACACCAGTGACATAAAGACAGCCCCAACATTAAAAATTAAAACAATGTGTTACACATTACGGAGTTCTCTCTAAAATTCACGAATGCAAAGATCAGAAAGAGCTTGCTTTGCCTTACAGGCAGAAAACACCCACTGAAATACGAATGATTACATCAAGTATAAAACCTGGCCATTTATTTTAGTCCCTCTTGGGAATAAGCACAGACTCAGATGGATCACAATACCCCATTATTCTAGCATAGAATATTCACACAAAGTCCTTACTGAGTTCAAACACATTTTTATTATAATTCCCAACACAAGTACCAGAATATTGTTCTATGTTAGCAACTCTGTTCTTAATCATCTAAACAAACGCTCCAGAGAAAATGTATGCTGGATTTGGGGAGGCAAGACATTGTATACAATTTGTAAGTTTCTTGACCATATCAAGAATGTTAGATCTAATCTGGAAAATTATTGGGCATAATTTTCCCTGGGAAAGCTTTTCTTGAGTATTAAATTATTTGAAAAGAACCTAAGCAAAGGAAATGCATGTATTCAAAATTCTCCCACTTTCAGTTTTTTCACAGCTTTTTCTAGAATCTAAATTCATACATACAAAATATTTGAGTCTTCTTTTATAAGCATGTAATCTTTCCTGTCAGACCACCAAGAAAAAAACATTTTTTTCCCAACCATTAACTTGATCAGGAAACCATATCTGTATAGGTTTAAAAATACAGATATATGTGCATAAAAAATATGTAGTTACATGATATACAAGAAATATAGACCAGAGTCACACTATGAAATGGTTTTATCCACTGAGTCATCAAATTTTGCACATTGTACTAAGACTAATACGAGTGTATTTATTCTTGTGTTGTCCAGTCTTACTGGCATAGTTAATACTGCAACATTAAAACTGGACTTCCATTTTTTCAAGTTACAGTAAACATCATTTTTAGGATATTAATTAAAGAATAAGAAACTAAAGAATAAACTGAAAAATAATTTTTGCATTTTAGGTGATTATCTGTAGTCAGCGTAACATTTGAAAGCATTTGGCTGAAAAACACAAATGTGATTTAGATACTTTAATTAATTTGCTTAAACACTGCTGAACAAAAATTTGATGTGACAATTGCTTGCAGCTATTTACTAATTTGAGCATGTAAAACATATAATTGTTTCTGCCTCTCAGTCAGCACAATTATGTTTTTAGTTAAGATTTCTTTTCTTCTCTAGTGTCATACCTAATATTGGTTATCTTCCTCTTCAAAACATGCTTTTAAAACAAAACTCTCAGAAATGTAACTTTTGTTAGTAATGGTTTTTTTGGTCTCCCTGACCCATAACTGTGATATTCAAACAAATTTTCTTATTTCTTATGTTCTGGTTTTCACAGAATAACCATTCATCTCTGTATGTATATGAAATGTAATGTAATCAATTAGTATTCTTTTGTTGTTATACCAGTCGATAGACAAAACTGTTATAACTATTTGCTTTCCATTTCTTTTTCTGCTCAAAGTTAAATATCCTGTGAAAATGGTAATGCTAAGCAATAAAATTTTAAATGAAAAGCACAAAACTACACAAGAAACTCTCACACAGATATAAGAGATTTATGGATTAGGATGCAGTTTAGGAACATAACCCTAACGATACAGCTTGTTATTTCACATAAAAATGTATTTAATGAAACCTATATCAGTATGTTGAATTCCAACATTGATTATAGTGATCATTTGAGATGCATTCTCACCAAAAAAGCTGGGTTCTTTAATGTTTAATTGCTGATTCCCAGTGATGTGATTTCAACCAACATTCTTGCTAGCGTCCAGCTAATTCTCTCATGCATCTCTTGTAAGAAGAAAATGACACCACCCACGCATGCTTGTGACCTACTCACACTTACTTAAAACCACAAACACCAAAAATATACCTTGAAGCTTATTCAGAGTTCCTTGGGATTTTTTCATTAAATTGGAAGAATCTGACCATAAGCAATCACCAAGGTCACCAAAATCCAGGATATTAAGTAGAAGTGCTACTAAGAACATGTTTTTAAAAACAGTTCTTGGAAAGCAGGAAATCCCTGGTTTGCTCTCACAGAATAAAAGATTCTATCTCAGGTAAAACATCTCTACTATTTATAAGTGGGTACAGATGACAACAGAATTCAACTCCAGATTAAATCTGCTTGTAATATTTGACTAAGGTATCTTTAAGTCTTTCAGTTCTATTGCAAAATGTTTGAGAAATCAGAAATTTAAAAAAAGAACTGCCAAATTTCATGAAATGTACTAATGAAATTGCTCTGTGAGCATGAAGTTGAATTGTATGCTTTTGTTTATTTGGCTATAATTTCATGAATGATTTTCACAAGAAAATCCAAATCCAAATTCATTATTGCAGTTGATTAACAATAGAAGTTACTATCCTTTCAAAATATTTTTAAAAATAAAACTTCTTTCATGAAAATGTGGAATTCTTTAACAATCTTCTACCTTAGGGTAGACAAGGTTAAATTTTATTTGTGTAGGTACAAATTATTTCCTTGTTAGTTTAAAAAATAATTATTCCTTATGTTAGAATAAAGTTTTTCTTTTTTAAGATGCGTGTATTAGTGTCTGCCTCCACACCACACAAACTTGGCCATATTTTATTTGAAAATGCTAGTAGGTAAATTAAGCCTGGTAGAGAAGTTGAAATAGACGTACTGAGTTAAATAAATGCCACAAATTATTTCTTTTTGTAATCTCTATTTAAATCATTCTTAGTAGACTGTTTGTATGGAAAAAAAATAACCTAAGGTCTAATTCTCCAGGTGAGAACACTGAAGATTTATATTTAACTGAGTTAACAGACATTTTAGCTCCAACATATATGTACACATACCAGAAGCAAGAATACAGTAAGACTGGTACTTGGGTCTGCACAGAGGTTTATTCCTGCATTAAGCATTATATTTGACATCTGAGGTCCTTTCTTAGACACTAGGAAAAATATGTGGCCTCAGGCAAAGTCACAAAGGAATCCAAAACTGCCTGCAAGACCTTCTTATCTTATTTCTTTGACTTTTCCCCCTCTGGAGGCAGTCTACCTTTAATCTACAGATTCTGGTACCTTCAGGTTTTGTTCATCTTTGGTTAATTTACACTCTATAAAAATTCTGACCACAGAGTTACCATTACGTTTTTGGTATCTCTGTATTTTAGAGTAGGCCAAAACTGTAAGGTCAAGAAACAACTCTGTAATGGTACAATTTCAGGTCTTCAAAATTTCAGGGATATTTGGTGATGGTGGTATAGTAGGTTAGAGGACTTATCCATTGCTCTTACCACCAAGACCTTGCTTTACCACCATTAGGAAGTATTTAATTAAAACTAATACTTTTCCTTCTGCTCTGGAAAAAGTCAACAACTGAAGCAATTTTTTAAAGAAGTTGAAAGCAAATTCCCCACCTTCCCAACAGTATTGTTTATCTATAAGGAATTGAGCTTGGACAATACATTTCAGTGGAACTAAATTCAGTTGAAATAACAAATTTACAAAAATGTGGATACATATAAGCACTTATGGAAATGCTGATTTTCTTTTTTCTGATTTCAGCAATCTGAAAAAGTAAATTTATAAATATATTCAGAGTAACTGAACAGGCAATGAGGAATAAATATAATTAGTGATCTGTGAGGCATATTTCTTGGCAGTTAGCAATGGACCTAGAAACAGTATCCTAATAACATAATTATAACTAAACCATGATATGAAATAATTAAAAAAAATTAAAGTCTTTGTTCTCCAGCTTTGAATATACACACCAAATGTGTGGCAAAAAAGAAATGTTGGTTTTTCAATTATTTCAGCATTTTATATAAAAGTGATGAACTGGATAGTGTCATTACCTTAATTCTCCAGTTTGTGCTTGTGGAAAAGAATCTAAAAAGGGACCAAATTATCAATTTATTTCCTAGAGATATTCTCTCAAACAGAGTTCATGGATCAATAAGAAAATAGTGTCTTTTTGGTGTTCAAGGTGAAATAGAAGGGATTAGAGAGAAGTTGTTAAGTTTAACTACACATATATAGAGAAGAAAACCTAATGGCTGAAATTGTGGGACTCTTCTTCAGTGTTCCCACCTCTCAGGATCTTTGAGGAAGACATGTCAATAGGAAAACTACAGAGTGGAACAACAAAGCAACTTATAATACAGTGAGAAAATAAAATGATGTGATGGGAAAGTCTGATCTGCTAATTTATGATTTAATGAGTCAAAAAACATTGAACTCTGAACTTTAATGACATTAAAAATGTTTGATAATAGACATATACTGCAAATCAAATGTATTTGGACATATTAATACAGTTTACATATATTCATTTGAAAAATGAAAGATTAACATTAAAAATTTAAAGACCTTAATGTTAGAACATTTTATATGTTTTTATGTTATTTAAATATAATGCAACTTTGAGGCAAATAAGTAGTAAAGTTTTAAACGATAAGAAATCATTATACTCCATAAGGCCATTCATGTGTAACAGAGAATTTAGGATTTTAGGGGAAAAAACATCTAAGAATGGTACTAATAATATACAAGTTAGGAACAATTTATATAACAGTGATAACAATGACATTTACATATATTGCTTTTCTTTTTAATCTGAACAATGGGCAATGTTCTAGTTCAGCGGGCAATTACAATTTTAAAAAATTAGACTTCTAAGAAAGGTAATAGCCTCCTATTTTAAAAATGCAGGTTTTCTGAAAGACAAATATTTCTTTTATGATGCATTTAAAGATTATATTGACTGAAATGGAAAGAAATGTATTACTTCCTTGTCTTTCATTAATCAGAATCATATTCTTATAACTTCCTAGATAACTATGCTTCTTAATGAATATAATTTATCAACATCCATAGAGTAATATTTTAGAGTGGTTTCATGCTGAAGAAAAATGCAGAAATTCTAATGCAATAATTTCCTTATCCTGCCACCTGACAGAGTGAAAAAGAAAAAATGATCAAAGGGAATGTAGTAGGTACATTTTATTTACTATATAAAACTTCCTTTACCTACTGTTTATAAATAACTCTTACTATCTTATGACCTGATTTAAAAGAATTCTATAAACTATCATACAGTTTCTCCAAGAAATATGATAGTGTAACTTTTAAATAGAAGATTACATCTCAAAATGAAACCTCTCATTTTCCTCTCTATCCATATTTTGGCTTGAAATAACTTGTGTTTTTTTTGTAATTATGCTTTAAATGTTTACAAATTAAGGCAGAGTTCTTTATCATTTGGGTTTTAGTTATAGTAACTTACAGATTTCATCACAATTAAGCCTATTAGGATAAGCTGTGAGGAGATAATTTCACAAACCAATTTTCAAAAGCATACAAGATTAATCTATATGCTGCTGAGATGAGGCACAATAAAGAAGCATTACTGAGATAATCTATGGCTAAAATGATGGTGTATGACTTATGATTAAGCTTCATTACCTGCAGAGCAAGGGGCTTCCATCTCATATTTTTCAGTAAAGCTGGTGCTGAGGTAAGCATGCTCTGAGGTCGCTTTTTCAAAGTTAAGATAACACCACTCGGGTCCTCTCGTAGTGCATTCACCAAATTTTTCAACTGCCACCCCACCTGGTAACCAGCAAAATCATTACAATAAAATTGAGGTACAGTATTCAAAGATTTAATGTTCTCCCCCTTTAATAAGATTAGTAAAAAAAAAAAAAGAAAATCACATAATTGGTGTACCATCCTATCAATTTTCAGGAGATATATACTCAAAAAAGAAATTTTATCTCTGAATTGATTTACCATGTTATTGCATTAGAGTCCATATTATTATGAGATAACATAATGGACATTTACCAGTTCAAAGCAGAAACTAAAACGGTATCCTACCAATGGAGTAATTTAGAGTTTAAAGAGATTATGTCATCATTAATGCTGTGCAAGGCCTAGATCCAAGCTCTGTTCACAAGTACAATTCAAAAATCCACATGCTTGAAAACAAGGATTTGGCAATGTCCTGAGCTTGCAAGCTATACCACATGCTTTCTCATCACCATCTTTTAGAAATTTGTGGTACAAGTCTCTCTCAATTAGACTGAATTTATACTACTGATAGCTGCTGCTGACAAAGCAAGGCAACACTCTGATGCATGGAAGACAGCATCAATAAAATTAACCTTTTACCACGTTACATGGATAGAAGAAAAAATGACAACGTCACACTACTCCCATGCAGCAGCTATTGGAAATGTGTTCCAAATGACCCTATAAACTTAAAATATAATGTGCTGACTTTAATGAAGCCATTCTATTTGAGAATCACCTCAAAACATATTGTATAATTAAACCCAAGTACTTAATAAATGTCCTGAAACCTGGCTCAACGCTTTTCCGTGTTAAATTACTTCACTCATCATCCTTTTAAGCTTTTAAACATAGAATAATTTGTTAGTTTGCTTGAAGATGGACTAGTTATGCAGCTATCAGGTAACTAAAATCCTCTCACTATGCTTTAAAGAAGCACATTAAAAATAGCTATAAACACATTTCACACTTAAAAGAGAGAAGAACATTTTATCCCAACTCTAATGGATTAGAATTTTCCAGGATGTTATATAAATACATTGGATCAAAATTTATCCTGGATTATAAACAGGATTTAACAAATAGTCTGAACAGTAATCTAGTTTCTTCCTAGGCACCCAAGTGCAAGGGAATGGGTGCCCTTGTCTGTTATACATCATGTTTTTGCCTGGAAGATAATGATCAAGCTGAAAAGAATAAGTACTTCCACGGAAAGAATCACAGATCCTGAGACTATGATGAAGAGGTACTCTGGACTGCAGCCACTGTGGGATAATGGGAGACGGTGGTTTATAAGATGCATGGGCATTCATTTAAATCATAACCTCTACTGCAGCTGAAAGGAGTGATGGTGAAGAGAAAAAGGACAAAAAAGAAGTGAGATTCTACAATGCTTAAAAACTCAGGGGGCCCTGATATGAATCAAAATGATCATTATGATACTTGCCTAACACAAATAAGAGGCTGCCAGTTAAAAAAAAAAATCACATTAAAGCAGATAACTAAAGTAATGAAACTGGTCAAATGTCTCCCATTACATATCAGTGAGGAGGATTATTATGTGCCCAAAGGTGTAGAACATTGAGTCTTATTCCTCTGATAGCTAAGTAGTGTCTCTGCAGCCACTTCAATGAGCCAAGAGTCAAAGCAAAGTGAATTCAAATTCAAGTGTTCATTTTGCTTGCCAAAAAAATATGCGAGCAGATTTTTGAGTTCAAGGTTTAGAGGAAAAAACATGCTGTTTATACAAAGAGTTTATGAACAACTTATTAATGATAACCACATTTTATCATTTATTTTATTTATTCAAATAATTACTAACTATACTAAAACAGTCCTTTTCTTTTAGCCTATGTATTCTCAACAATTACACATTTCTATCTACCAATTTCTTTCCATTTTTTTCTGATATGATCATTGTGACTAGTTGAGAATTTCAAAGGCTAGATGGTGTTTTCCTCTATCGTGTTCAATGCAATTTGATTTATCCTGTTCTTTCACACTTTATGCCCTATCTGAATATGCAATCCCCAAAACAGAACTGTTTTTCATGAGAAAGTAAAATTGTTTTTTGATGAGAAAATAGTAATTTGGTTAGATTTTAATTTTATAGCTGAATGTTACTTAATGGCAGAAAAGTATATAATTTTACTGTTTTTTTCAGTTTTTTTTTCAAGTTTTTATTCAAATTCCAGTTAGTTACCATACAGTGTAATATTAGTTTCAGGTGTAGAATTTAGTGATCCAACACTCAGATGCAACACAAGTTTTACTATTTATCAATCAGCCTTCCCGCTCTCACTGACATAGCATTAGCAATATTCTAAACAAAAGTAAGCAAATATCCATGAAGACCCATATAAAGTTATGTACCTTTGATTCCCCAATTCTACTTCCACTATCATAAGGAAATGATTTGGATAAAAGCAGAAATAAATGTGCAACATGTGTGTCACAGTACTGTTTAAACCAACCAAAAACTGTACATTATGTAAATGTCCATTAGTAAGGGATATAAAAATTGTTGTGTGGAAAAAAGGGAAGTCCCAAAATAGCAAATGTAACTCAACTCTACCTTTGTAAAAAATTTTATATAAATATAGAAATGATAGAGATATACAACATCATGAACAGTGGTTACATTAAAGGGATGAGTAAGGACTACAGTATATATTTTCTTCTTTATACTTCTATTTCCTGAACTTTAAGTGATAAACATGTTATTCTTATAAACAACAAAATCAACAAAATAAATGGACTTAGTCCATGAATAGTGATATTCGTTAGAAAATCATTAATTTTATGAATTACTTAATGAGGACTGTTTGTTACGCAGGGACAATTTCCACAAAAAGTATAGAACTAGAAAGACAACACTATTTAAAACAGTAAAAGGTGGTGATGGGGGAATTACATCTTCTCTGTTAATTATACTTTCAGATGATTAGCAAAAAAATTTATTACTCAGCTGTGCTTAATAAGAACTATATTCTGTTGATTTTGGTTCAGTGAATGATTTCAGTAGATAATTTAAGTGTTAAATCAGGTCCACATATTAATTACCGAATGAGAATGAAGCTGGCTGAGCAATTCACAGCCTGTGTGTGACATTTTTCTCAGTAACAGAGGTAGGTTTTAGCTGTATCAGTCCAATCCAGGGCTTGTACACTCCTAAACAGCAACCAAACCTCATGTCTCTCATTTAAATTGTCCTTTTCCTTAGACTCATCTCAAACTCTCTAATTTGGTTCTTCTTCATTAGTTTCTACCTTGTCTACTATATATAATTCTTAACAAATGTATCCATTTACTGGGTTGTACCATGTTCTATTCGAGGGCAAATGTGACATGGTACTAAAGCTCCAGGAAAAATGATTCCCAGCTTTGGTTTTGTGATATCCTAACATATCTTCAGCCATATAATAAAGTGTAGTGAATTCTTGAAATTAACTTTTCTCTTTAACTGTTATTGAGATACTTATGGTTGACAGATTATAGGGGGACATGGGTAGTTGGTGTGATAAAAAGAGGCAAGTATGTGAGTTAGGACGTCATGTGAAAATAAGTAAAATAATCATTTTCCAAGATCAGCTTTCCATTTTTCCTTTTGTTGCTGGCTATATTTTTAAAATACCGTGTGAGAGACCCAAATTAGAAACCATGTAAGGATATAAAAGTAACTTTAAAAAATAATTGTCAAGTATTCTTTACATTGGCTGCAATAAAATCTTTTCTGTAGTAGTAGAGGGAGATTTGAAGGAAGAAGGGATCCTAGTGGTGGCTAACATAAGAGGCTAATCCACTAATACAGAAAGGAATTAAATAAGGTACAAAATTTCAAGAGATAATAGGTTAAGGATACATGTGAAGAAAAATATTCTAATAATCAAAGACACCCAAAAAGGAATCAGCCGACTTGTGAAATAGTGAGCTCAATACCAAAAGAGATGTTTCAATATTCTTGCAGAGGCTAAATGATTACAACAGATTTCCAAAGTCATGATACATTCCAACTGTAATACGCAGAATGGGTAGGAAAATGCCAATAGATCATACAACAGCAGATTAGGTCCTGGTACATCTCGGATTGCTGTGTTCTCCATCTTTTCTTCCTCCTCACAACTGATAAATGCAGGTGTTTACCCTAGGCTGTTAGACTCCTTTCTAAAATTGCATGCTGTCTTCTTACAATGGTCTCTTCTCTTCCCAAAGCTTTCACTATCAACTTTGTGTATATGCCTCTCAAAACTCATCATCCCTGCTTCCTAGAAGAACTCTAGTGGCATACTTCCAACAGTTCAATTCATCCATACTAATAGCTACTGAATAATCTAGCAACAATAATTCACTATGCTATATCCTTCATAACTATATTAGGTTGCTTTGTATTTTCATTCTTAACATCTGTATGAGGGAAACTATTAAACCCATTTCACATGTGAAGAAACTGAAGCAAAAGGAGATTCTAAGTTTTCTCAGCCAACATTACAAATTTAGTTAAGTGGCGAAGCCAGAATTCATATTCAAGTCTGTTCGATTCTAAAGCACAAAGCATTACGAGAGCAAGCATGCCCCACCCTCTAGATATCCTATTGGTAATTCAAATGAATGTAACATTTTGAAAATAAAACTCATTATCTCCCTGCTCTCATTCAACATCAGTAAAAAAAAGTTCCCCATCATCATCTCAAATTTGGAGCATGGGGTCACCTACGACCACTTCCCCTCTTTTTAATCCACTTGTCCTAAAGAATAGATCCTAGCAACTAATGTCTCTTCTTACTGCCTTAGTTCTGGCTTGCTTTACCTGATTGCTAGACTTAGAGTCCAAACTGGTCTTTCTGCCTCTAGTCTTTTGTAACTCCGAAATATTGTTACAGTGAGAAAGTGTTTTTCCCTTATAAACCTTTGAAAAGCTCTCTGAAGGCCCAACTAAAGAATCACTTCCTCAAATAGCTCCTTCGTCAATATGGCCACAGCTGTCTAGACTTTATTTCATTTTAATGTGCTTCTCAAACTTTAGCATGCGTTAGAATCACCTGTAAAGCTTGTTAAAACAGATTGCTGTGTTTTAACCCTCAGTTTTTGATCCAGTAGGTCTGAGGTGGAATTTGCATTTTTAAAACAAGTTCCCAAGTGGTGCTGAGGCTACTGGTCTGGGAACCACATTTTGAGAACTGCTGTACTACACACACGATGAGCCTCTTGAAGGCAGTGACTCACCTGTGTCCAGAATATTTTAGGTGCTTAATGTTTTTAAGACTATAATAACTTTACAGTCAGTTTATCTATCATGTACCTTCCATGTAGTATGCATGTAATGGTGCATACATCAGCCTGAGCCTTGTTAAAGAGCATAATGAGCAGTGGGAAACATTTACAATCAAGAGAAGAACCTCAATATAGGGTCAATAGAGGATTCAATGGGAGTCCCTGAAAGGGGCATCTAACCCATCTTTGCAGGTTGAGGAAAGGCTTCCTATTGGCATAAGCTGAGTTTCTTAGGAGGTCAACAGTTTAAGAGGATGTGGAGTTTGAGGGAGTGGAGAAAGGCGTGAGAAAAAGTATCACTGTTTTGAGAACTTTCAGTTCTATATGGTTCGAAGAGGTGGTGGATTTAAGTATACGCTCTCCGGGATGCCTGAGTGGCTCAGTCGGTTAAGTGGCTGCCTTCAGCCCAGGCCATGATCCCAGGGTCCTGGGATCGAGTCCCACATCGGGCTCCTTGCTCAGCAGGGAACCTGCTTCTCCCTCTCTCTCCCTCTGCTTGTGCTCTCTCTGTCAAGTAAAAAAAAAAAAAAAACAACAACTTAAGTATACACTCTCCTCAACACTATTTTTTTCCACGGCCATGTCTCTGCAAAAGCACTCTTCCTTCTGCTTGTAACTTTTCTCCCACCTACAAAATCTTACCTATCCATAAAGGTTCACTGTAAGTGCAATATCCATCATACAAATGGCTGACATCATAAAGCCTCTCAACATCTAGAACCCTGTTTTCTTCATGTGAATCTCATAGCACACTGTCTCTCTCTAGTGACATTTTTTCACATACTGCCTCTAATTATATATTTTTCCTCACCCCGCCTCCTCTCTAGCTACCTCACAAAACAGGATTTTGAGGTTTTTTTGTTT
This sequence comes from Callorhinus ursinus, assembly GCF_003265705.2. Classification (NCBI taxonomy): domain Eukaryota; kingdom Metazoa; phylum Chordata; class Mammalia; order Carnivora; family Otariidae; genus Callorhinus; species Callorhinus ursinus. The sequence continues at coordinate 26,555,534 of NW_027397078.1, forward strand.
GTTTGTTTGTTTTGAGAAGAAAAACAGAGTCTTATTTGTCTGGATATACTTGCAATCAATAAGGTGCTTTACAAATGGTAGACACTTAATTACCTTTAAAAACTTGACTACTAGTAACATCATACGGTGACATGAGAATTAAAGCATTTCAGAGACAGGAAACTCCAAGAGGAGTTTAGTTTAGTCTGTAAAACCAAGATGTATTAAATTTTTCTCTAAATGCATATAATTGATGATACGAAAGCTCTAACAGATATTCTTTACCCTAAATTTACCAAATAAACTTTCTTATAAATGAACATATGAAAAAAGTAGTATTTGCATCTTGCATACTCCAGACCTAAAGTCATAGTGATGTGATTATGAAAAGGAATATAACAGTGGATAAAGTTCTTGTTTGTCATAGAAAGATTTTGCTTTATCATATACATTATATAAACAGTTTTAAGGTTTTTTTTTTTTACCAGAAGACTGTTTTAAAGTGGTTGTAAGTAGTCCAAGTTTCTCCTTCTCAATGTTTATTAGAATATTTCATTCATATTAAGTTTACAGGTGAATGAATCTTTTAAAAATCACCATATGCACCTTATACAAATTCTGTGTTATTAGTTATAGATAATATGTATTTTCACATATGCTGAACTGCTAATATTATCTTCCTGACTGTCCAAAGCAGCACAAGCCAGTGTCTCTAAGCAATGGCAAGTCATATTACTAGTTTAGATGTAATTGCCAACCTGCACACTGAAATGTATTTTACATACAACACAAACCAGATTAAATTTCCCAAGAAAATCTTTAAGGTATCCCAAATGTTAAAAGCCAGAGGTTCTGCTTTCTTGTAGATGGGGCTTGTAATTCCTTGGGTGAAGGGCAACATAAGTGGCAGGTCCCTGGACAATGAGTTGCCCAGATTAGGTGCACAAGAGGCTTTGGGGTTGGTGCTGAAGAGATGAGTGGCTTCCTTTCCTCTTGGTACACAGTGGGAGGAAATAGTCTCTGATCCCTTTAGGACATCCCTAGCCTATCTGATTCCCGAACACTTGGTGAATTATTTGACCACCATATAAAAAGAAACTCTACCCTATGGTCCCAAGAAGCCAAAGTTAAAGTAAGTATAAAGGTAAGAATTTAAGCCTATCAACCCAGAACTTCTTTACCTTTGTCACAGTTGTATTTGGAGTTACAAGAAAATATCTCTATACCTAGACAGGAAGATAGGACATTTCTTAAACTATTTTTAAAGTTATTATCCTTCACAAGACAAAGCAACAGATTCATTAACATTTATACATGCTCCTGTGTATACACACACTCTTACCCACAGGTTGTAATGTATAAATTACACCTCTTCACAAAGGAAATTTCAAAGAGACTTGAGGTGTGCCTATATGAATGTCTGATGACATGAGCCATGCTATACCCAAATGTCCTTCTACTCTTTTTAAAAGCACTTTAGAGACTTAATTTAATACACAACCCACCATGCTGTGACTAATGACATTCTGTCTTTACAAATCTTTTGTTGCTGAGAGATTTATTATAGTGTTCTGTTCCTTCGCATTACTAAAAAGATACTGATATACCTAATAAATCCAACATTTTATATTTGTGACTGCCTCTTTCTTTAGCAAAACAAGCTATGTGGAGGAAATGTCATATTTATAAACATTTCAGAAGTAATGAATTTTGATATACAGTATCTTTCAAAGATCCGAGAACTATAAACCCTGAGTACCAATATAGAAACTTCGCCTTCACCTAAATTTATTTTTTTCACAAAATATTAATGAGAAGGTCTTACAATATTAAATTATAATATATTTGGAGATATCCTAATTCTGCTCTTCCATTTACTTACTGAGTAGAAACAGAGATTTGCCCATGGTTCAAATATAAGCGAATATAAGCTGAAAGGCATACATTTGGTTAAGTAACTACACACAAAAAAAATGATATTAAATTCTAGCATGAAGTAATTTAAATAGGTAATTCACAGTATTCAGAAATGCCCTAAGGTGTAACTATTTTATATAAAACCTTAGTATTGATATTTTTACAAACATTAGTTTAGAAAAGGTAATCTTGGGGAAGAGAAAAGGAACAAGCATTTGAAAAGAAGGAATATGGAAATGAAAAGTTTTATTTTCATTAGGGGAAAACCCGCATAATTTTACATCTTTACTCACTGAACGACTCTTCATCTCACATCCTCCTTAACTTTAAAAGGCACTTATCCAGTGAAGGTAGAGGATGCCAAGGCATTTGTTTTTTAAGGCATTTGTTTTTTATGTGGCTTAATTTTACTCTAAAGCTTGGACCATGCTGAGTTGTTCATAATTTGATTTACATGTATGTTTTTGTACTTAGTATTTTCATGTGAATTTCAGAGAGTCATATATACAACGTGTGTACTATAAAGAGAAAGCACTTCTCTCACTGCTATAGAACGAACAAGTAGTCCAAGACAGAAAGCCAACTTGAGGAATACAGTAAACTAGTACTTTTACCTATTGCACACCCCCTCCCTAGAGTCTTTTCCTCCATAACCAACAAGTTCTGTAGAGCTACATCAGAATTTCTTGATTGGCTCATGGGGAAGCTCATGGGAGGAAGAAAACAGTCATCATTTTTTTCCTTTATGTTTTACGACTCACCCACATAGTTTTCACCCAAAGTGACACATTTGCATATCCTGTTACTTGCATCATCTCCTGTTATCCATCACATATCCTAACTGCAGCCTTTCTATCACTGGTGTCTCTGCTTCTGTGACCGGCTGATTAAAAAACTGTGGGTAGTTAGGCATTGTGAGCATACAGCTCTCTTTCCCTTCTTCCATTTCCATGTGGTATTTGGTAATGTTGTGGTCTCTGAAGGCCAGAGGTTTATTTTGGAAGCTTAATGGTTTACATTTGTATATGCTATAGAAAACTGAATCAAAGCCAATGTTATTTTTATTTCATCCCAAAACATAAAATTGAGCGAATTTGAAAGCCTCTGCTAGTGAAAGATGGAGGAAGAAGACAATCACATTACAGGCTTTTGGGGAGAATCTTTGGTCATACAACAGAACCTCATCCCCCCCAAAATTAAGGACATATTTGAAAAGAACCATAATAATACAGGTTTTTAACTAAAAGTTTTAAAGATATTCACATGGGTTAAATTTTAAAACAATTTTGTGTTTACAGATTAGGAAATTATTATATTTCAGCCATTCCTTCCTATATTTCATTTCTGTTCTTGCAAAGATACTGGAAATACACATCTTAAAATAAAAAAGAGTCTTAGTCAACAAAACTAAAGGATGAAACAAAGCACTGTTATCTAAAAAATCTATAGCTCCTACTTAAAAGAATTCTGAGAAAGAATAAAGAAAACATCTGTACTTATGAAAAACCATGCTTAAATTTAATTTGGGACTCCAAATGGAAAAAATAATTAAAAGTAACCCAAACCTTGCTATTCAAAAGGTGACATGCTTAAAAATGTACTTTTGCTATGAATATCATTTACTGTCAGGCATTTAACAGACATGTTTACTTGAAAATATAAGCAAATACTGCAATAGATGTCTATATGTATCAAAACAAAACCAAAGCATGTGTATATATGTATATATATAGCTAAATAAACAGCATTCTAAGTCTTTATTAATAAAAAATTAAGAACTTCCATAATGGCTAAAAATACTTTCACTGTAGCAGTTATCTTTAGAAATCATTTTACCAGAAATCCAACAACTCAGACAAAAAAGGTAACTCAGTGTCAGCTCCAAGTGGGGCCATACTGAACTCTCTCAGCCATTTGTTTCAATTTAAAAAAATTCTTTATTGTCCAGTATTAGGGTAATAAGATGAGAGAAATGTAAAACTAATTGGTTACATTACCTAAAGTTTGAGCCACCAGGCTGATCAGAATATTAATTTAGAGGATGAGGCCTATATTTGAATCCTAGGGCTAAATAACCTAAAAAGAATTTGAGATTGTTATCATTATCTCTTGAATTTCCTGTGTTATGGTGCTCTAACATGTTTCCCTTTCATGCAATAATTTTTATCTTTTTCAGACAGTTAACTATTATCTACTAATTGCCCACCCCACAGACAGAAAGTATGTTAGGTAATTGTGACTGGCTGACTTTTTGCCTTTTCCATACAGGTAGGAAAAGGGCTGCAGCTATTGATACTGATTTGCAAGTGAGTTGCACACTTAATAAGCCAAAGCAGGTAAGAACATCAGCCAATAGATACATTTGAAATATACAAAATAATCACTTATAAAAAAACTTATAAAATTCCATGTAAAATAACTAGATCATATTAACTGTCTGTTGATACCAAAAGATATATATATACTACTAATAAAAATATACTGGGAGTAACCATTTTCAAAGGCAATTACGTTTTCCTGGTGAAGCTAGTAAGAAGTATAGAATTAAGAAAGAAATAAGTCAGGATGTAGAAATCTGCCGAAAAAATAAATTGGTTAATAGCAATTTACCATTATTAAGGCATCATACAACTTATCTCCTTTATATAAAGACTTAATATAACAAATTTCAGTTGGTAATAGAAAACTCACAAAATATTATATTGGATAATAAAGTAATGAATTGATTTCTCTAGGCAAAATAAATTTTATAATTTATATCAATATGTAGCACTTCGAAACCAGTTTCCACACATTCTCATCAAATCTACAATGTTTAATGCAAAATAGAAGAAAAAAACCTATATTAATCTCATAAACTACCTACTATATAAGGCAGAACCTGAAATAAAGTATTACTATGAATGGTTGATATCTATGATGCATTGTTTCCTTTAATTTTTGATAAATAACTCTTCATGATTTTTTTTTCCTTCCAAAAGAGAATAATTCCCTTCCTGTTTTAGAATACCAATTACTTAGAACCCTAATAGGGTTATTTTATGGTATTTTCATAGTCATTCATTAAGCAATATGTTAAATGCCATGCTAATATATTCAACCTCTGTACTCCAGCAACATCTTGGGTTTACAGGAATAAGATGTGAGGTATACCAGAAAAACTGCCTTTTGAGGTCTCAGTTTTCAATATTTTGGGCATAAGGAATTATAAGATAAATACTTTCTCATTTGAGAAGAAAGAACAAAAGAAAATAGGCAAGAATAAAAAAGTGAACAAGATGAAGAATGGAGGAGAAACAGTCAAGTGAGAAGTGATGAGGATGGTAAAGGAAAGGAGAAAAAAATGGAATTAGAAAAAAAACCTTAAAAATAAAGACAACAATTTAGTAAATTTAAAAAGACAGAGAGAGAAAGAAAGGGAACATCTGGTGTTAGTCAATATCATGGTATTGATTCCATTCAATAAGCCACTCCTTCCTGCTGAAGTTCAGGGACTGGGCCGTAGGGTGAGAGGGAGGGGAGGAGAGGGGAGAGCTGGGCTTTAATGGGTCACCACATTCTGTATCCATTCTGATGATGCTGGTTTCCCTTGTAAACAGCACTCTCCTGTTCTGGGGTTAAAGGAACAAGACGGTGAGGACAAAATCAAAACGGAGAGACTAGAGGTGAGAATAAGAGAGAATAAGGAAGACACCTTTGAGAATTATATAAATGAAGTTAGAATGACTTTTTCAGATGACTCAGTAGTCCTTTAATATGTTCCCTTTCCCCAGCCCCCACTGCCACCACCTGTAAGTCTTGTTGAGCAATGTTTACCATTTGGTGGGTAATAAAAAACACTAGCTTATAGTACTCATCTTCCATTTCTCACTAATCAATGTCCTACATCCCAACTATTTGCTGTAATCTATCTTTTTGACTCTCCCAACCTAGTTATTTTCCACTCCAGTAGCCTTTATAGCAACATATATTAAACCATTTCATGCAAGAATGTAGTCACCAGGTTCCAGAAGACCTTTCAAAATAATAGTGAATATGTTTTAATATTTACACAAAATGAAAGGAAATTTTCCAAATGCTGCATTCAACCACCACATACCCCACTCCTTTTAACTGATATTCCTAAGAAGAAAATATCTGTTTTTAGTATGGATAGAATCTTTAAAACACTTACACACCAAAAACAGTATTAACAAAATTTAACAGATTCATTAGGAATATGCCTCAATAGATTTAATAACTATAAGTAGTCTCATCAGCTAAAAAAACGTGTTAAAAGTGCATCATGAGGGCAGAGTTGCTGGTTCAAACTATGCCGAGGTATCTCCCAGAGAGAGGGATGTAGTGGCAGATGAAGTGGAAAAAATCTTGGGAGATTCCAGCAGCTTTGAGGAGTTGGATCTTCACTGGCAGGGAAGACATGCAATAGGACTCAGTCTGCTTTGCTTGGATGTTCATGATTTTTTCTTCTTCCTACCTGGCAGCCACAGTTTCTCAGCCACAGAAGTATGTTGATTTGAAAAGCTTAAAAGCCATTTATAATAAAGAATATAGCAATATGAAAAAGGACATAAAATTTCCAGTTTCATTTCAAATAAGAAAATATACTTTTTAAAAAGAGAGCAAACTAGAAAATACATACATCTAATTGGACATCTTGAAGATATACCATACTAGCAATTTCAAAAAAATAGTATTTGAATTCATCTGTGAATCATTCAACTTTCTCAGACCCCTAGGGAAAAATTTCAAGATGCTTTTCTATGTATTTTAAAATAAGAAAAGTTGTCAGATTTTATATTGTATATTACTACCTTTAGCAGTAGGAAATTTTAGAATTACAGAAAAATACTAACTGGGATAATAACAATCAAAACATAAGACTGAACATTACTCTTCATTATTGAATCTAAATTGGTATAGAACAATATTGGCAATTATCTTGCTATTCTGGTCAATTAATTACTGGATTAAAAAATAATATTAAGTATTTCAAATGTATTAGGCCACTCCTTAATGTAATTATTATATCATAACCAACCCCTAATGTCTCTGGTAATTAATGGAGGGACAGAAGGAGCAATTGTAGACTACAAATAATTTATACTTGTTTCAACTCATTTATCTACCTACCAAACCTTTTATAGTAACAAAACCCAGATAATTTCCATTTCATCACCTCTGTATATTGTCTAGTAAGAAGTTAAAAGCACTGTACAGACCAAAAAGGAGGCAACAGCAAGAAAGAGCAGACTAGGCTGCATTTAATAAAATGAGCCATTCTTACACAAATAGGCCTCTCATTTGAACACAAAGAAGACAATCTGGTAATTGATCACATTATTAAGGAAGGCTACTTTTAGGGAATTCAACATATTCTCCTGTCAGAGAATGTCTCTGTTATCATCCAAAATCAATTTGTAGGTTCTAGTAGCATTCTGCCGAGACACCAGACTCCAATTGGCCCAAGAGTTGTTGCAGGTAAAAGCGAGGAAGGTAGGTTGGAAAGTTAATTTTTATTGAGCTCTTAATGTGTGCCTGGCATTGTGATAGGTGTTTTACATATATATCTGAAGGAAAGGAGTGAGGAAGTAGCAATAAAGTTAAATTTCTAACCCATTTCTAATTTCACTCCAGCTGATTCACTGCCTTGGTTATGTAAATTCTCACTTCCTTTCCTCTTCTCTTACCCTTGGCCCCCCTCCCCCTTAATCTCTCACTGAATCATGAGTTTTACTTACATGATCATTAGAATTCTTCTCCTTTTGCTTGATAATTTTATAATTTGAGTTTGGGGAGGTAGTATAAAACTGAAGGCCTTGGAGTCAGAGAGCTTTGAGTTGCAGGCGAGTTAATCATTCTGAGTCTCAATTTCCACATATACCTTTTTTGTATAATTATTTTAAGTAGTAAATGACATAAAATATGTAAAGTACTTAACATGATGCTTAGCACACTGTAAGAACTCAGTAAACGTTGGCTATGGTTATTATTATAAAAAGGTAAACTGATGCTTAGTTACTATGATTCCCTTAAAGTCAAAAGTCAATTTCAGAGCAAAAACTGGAAGCAAGTTCCCCCAACCATCATTCTGGATCACTTTCAATATTTTAGAATATTCCTGTGATGCAAAGATGTATTTATACATTCTCACAGTATTTAAGTATCATCAATCTATATAGATTTTATCAGTTCACTTGTAGTCCCTTAAAGACTTTCGTATTCATTTGGTCAACATCAAAATCTTTGCCCCACAAAGAGTATCCTTTAAACAATTTTATTTTTCATTAGAGACTAATTCCACCTACTTAGAATTGACCAACTGGAAATTGGTCCAACTATCGAACAGATGTCATATTTGTTCAGATCACATGCAAAAATGGAGGCAGCATGAACATTACAAGAGGGAGAAGCTGCCTGTCTACTGAAGCAGCTGCTTTATCCCACTGCCCAAATCCTCTTCCTAGGGGACAAGAAACTTAAGTTAGGACAAACACTTTGTATAGTTTCTAGTAATGACAACTTTCTCATTATCAAAACTGTCATAGTGTGGAAAGGCTTTGCTGATGACCAGAATTCTGCATTAATTATTATTAACCTAACACCTATACGTTTAATTTTTTTAAACTTTCATTAATTTTTATTCACTTAGTTAATGAACTCATTGAAGAAACAGTGTAATTTTAATTATCAGTGTTCAGGAGCCTCTCCACAATATCATAAAATTCTCAGTTTACTCAAAGCCAAAGATGAAATATCTTCTGCCTTCATACCAGAATCAGTGAGAAAGACTGGAGTTTTTCACACCAGTCTTCTTATCCCCAAAATACAGACTTTCCTTTTAATAGTTTCTTCTATGACTAGAACAGGCAAAAACAAATTTAGTTAAAAGGTACAATAGGTAATAATTATTCACTCTGAAGGATTAGTGAGCTATAAGTAGAATATTTATCAGAAAAAACCTCCACATTTTTTGCAAATGAAGTTTATTATATTAATAATCAGATTTTCACTTCATTTGTTTTAGAGAATATACTTTATTTTGGCAGATATAGAAGAAGAAAGTAAATCAGCTGAGACAGAAAACAGCCCAGAGTGAAAATTATATGATGTTCATTTTCTAAAACTAACATTAAAGAAAACAGCCCTTGGAAGTCTACCCTAGACACAAAAATGCCACTGTCAAGATCTTAGCCTAGAAAGGGATTCATGAGGTTCACAGAGCAAGAAAATTTTATGAACTTATTTAGTTACATGCAACAGTTTTAAAACAAAAACTGTAGTCTTCTTTTGGGAAATGAAGAGCCAATTTGGCTATTAATTTTTAAATTTGTTTAAAAAATCAACATTTAAAATAAACCAATCTACTAGAAACTTCAGTGAACAAATCAATGTTAAAGCAGATGAATGAACGTATGCCCTTACAAAACATACCTACTAGGAAATTCCATAGTTTGTGAAGTAAAACTTAAAAGTTTTATCCAGAAAAGGTTGAATTTGTGTGCATCATCACTTTAATTTTTAGCCCAAAATTATTATCTCAGGTCATGGGGTATATGGCATTAACCTGCACCTGTCTATATAGAAATGCATATCTAACCTCAGCCAACACGAGTATTTCCAAGTCTGGTATTAAAACTATGGTTTTTTAAAAACTATGCCTTATCTTCTGTCAAATAATTAAGAATACTGATTCAGCTATCTGAAAAAAGGCTATTCAATCATTTTGTACACAAACAGGAGTTTTTATTTCATTGATATCCTTTTAAAGCTTTAGCAAATCTTTATATTATTTCCTCCCACTGACTCATAAGGTAATTATACATACCACAGTCTGATGATTAACTTGAATCACTTCATCGCCAGCATGGATTTTCTTGCACCGATCTGCAGGTGACTAAATTTAACATAATGGAAATGATAAAGAACATAAATTTTATCACTCATTTCTTTTCCCTGGAAATACTACAATAAGTTCACCTCTTTAGATCAAGAAATTATTTAATCTTGAAAAAATTAAACAAAAATGACTACTAGTGTTTAATATATTGTTTGCACTCTACAGATAACTAATAATAGAAAGTAGGATTTACTTTAAAAAATGATTTCCAGTTTATTTTTCATTCACTTCCAATTTCCAATTATTTCAAAACAAGTCTTGAAACAATATTAACCTCTATCCAACAAATTTTGAAATTCACAAAAGAATGATCTATCATAGGTCAGAATTCAAGGTAAGATAATATTCCAGAGAATTCCAGTTACTCAAATAATAACACAAGTATACTCTTAAGAGGGTAGTTCATCTAGGATATGAACTCAACCCTCAGAATGGTATCATAACAAGAAAACAATGTATTTTTATTCACAGCACCTTTAGGAGGTAGGTATATTATCAAAGCAGATAAGTACCATGCAACAATTCTGAAAAGTGTGTAAATCATTACTATAATAGGGCTGTCCCTGTGCTGTCTGGCTTACAATTGATCTTTTTAAAGGAGAGTATAGAAGAAAAATATCAAGCCAATGGTTCTAATCATGGTGTAAAAGAAAATGATAGTTGGTATATAAAATTGAAAGAAACTGAGACAACTTCTTTCCCAGATAAGTAAAAAAGGGAATAAGTCATATAAATTATAGACTTTCAGTGTTAAATGGGACCCTAGAGATCATTTTGTCTGAACTTCTCATTTTACCTAAAAGAAAACTAAGAAACTAGGGCAGAGCAAAGCAAAATAACTTAACCACTTTAGTGAGCAGATTTACTAAGACTCAACAGAGATCTACTAATGATAAATGACTGAGGGTACCAAAAAGAGTAAAACATTTTCAAGAATAAAGAATTAAATGATAAGCCATTAATATATGGTTCATATCTAAACTATTCATAGAATCAATCTTTCTTTGATCACTCACCCATTTATCAAATATTACTGAGTAATTAATATGAACAGTACATAGTACTCCACTTTTTTATAGACCCCAGACAATACAGAGATGCATTTCTATAAATTCTTCAAGATATAGCTCAAAATCATTTGTGATTATTTCTCTAGTTTCATTGGCAGCATTTATGATTCTTTCCTTTGTCTACACAAATTTCAGTGCCTGTTTACACACATAAACCCCTAGTTGCATTCCTTAGGAACAGCAAACTAGTTTAGTTTAAAAATTCCTTCAATACCTAGCCCCATGCCTGGAACATAGCAGACATGAAACAAAAGTTTGTTACAAGGACAAATGAATAAATGAATGATTGGGGGAATGTACAAACAAATGAGAATGATGAATCAGTGATAGGAGTATCATTTACAGTATTTCACTGCTTTAAAAATTTTAATTGGTTGACAATATGCACATTACTGATATTTCTAACCCCATATTTAATACCAAATGTGAAGCCAGTATAGCAATCCAACTGCAATGTATATTATGTATTTCACTATTCTCAAGAAACCAAGAGAAGTTAGTGGGAAAAAAGCAATAAATGATTAAAGGACTAAGTGAATTAGATGAAAAGAATGTTGATTTTTTTTTAAAAGAAAATGCCGGTAAAATATTGAGATCTATGACAACTTGAAATTAACTAACTCCACCCCAGTCTTCTTTGAAGGAACACAGCATAAACATGTAATTGGTCAGAATTTCGAAAAGAAAAAAAAAATTCAAAGCTCAGCACCTGCTTAAGAGTAAGATGGAAGTCTGGGACAACCAAATGGAGGAATAATGATTTATTATACTATTCAAATCTATTTTAGTGATCATGTTCAGGCTCAACACAATCACTTTACATTTCTGTAGCTCTTTATTGCAGAGCCTTTCACATTTATTACTTATTTTCACATCAACCTAGTGAGGTATGTAGTGCATATAATATTTCCAGTTTATAGTTGAGGAAACTAAAGCAATGGCAGGGTAAGTGACTTGTCAAAAATTACACTGCCATTAAGATGCAGAACTAATTGTAGGTCCTAGGCCTAGGGACTCTGACCCACTGCTTGCAGTGGTTCTCAAACTTCAGCATGTCTTAGAATTACCTGTTAAAACAAAATCTCTTGGGGCACCTGGGTGGCTCAGTTGGTTGGGCATCTGCCTTTGGCTTGGGTCACGGTCCCAGCATCCTGGGTTTGGGCCCCACATCAGGCTCCCTGCTCAGTGGGGAGCCTGCTTCTCTCTCTCCCTCTGCTGCTCCCCCTGCTTGTGCTCTCTCTTGTGTATATGCTTTCTCTCTCAAATAAATAAAATCTTTAAAAAAAACCCAAAAATAAAAAACAAAATCTCATTAAGAAACAGGCTGGTCTCCAGAATTTCTGATTCAGTAGTTCTGGTGGGGGGGGGCAAGAATATGTATCTCTAACAAGTTGCCAAGGGAAGCTGATGCTACTGATCCAGGGAGGGACCTCACTGTGAAAACCAGTGAGCTATACCATGCTGTCTCCTCACTGAATTAAGCTGAATTATAATGCATATTCAGAAAGCCTGAATTATCTGATGTTTCTTTCTTATATAAGTTTCTTAACATAACTAAACTATTTGACAGATGGAAGTGGATTCTTTTAGATGTCACAGTAACTTGTCATAAACCAGAAAATACTTAACAAAGACAAATCTCTGGCTGTGAACAGAAAACATCTGATTTACTCTGAGTAAATAGTTACTCTAAACTAAATAAAATGATTGAAATTCTTCCCAAACCAACACTTACTAACCCAATGTGTCCTTTTAGTTTTTTCCTCTTAATCTGTTCATGTCCTCAGAAGTCAACCTCAATTACGTGAGATATATGTTGTTTAACAATAAAAAGAAAAACACCCTATAATCTGAAATGTTATAATACTTACATTTTCTGTAGTTCCAGTAATTACATGGAGGCCATCATATGTTGATTTAATATACATACCCTAGAAAAAGACAGCATCAAAAAAAAAAAAAAGTGAAGCGACTGGAATGTTTTCAAGTATATTACACAATCATTTACAAAAAATTATCCTATCAAATTGCCACATACTCCATGATTCCATATTCAATAATGCCAACTTTAAACTAGTAAAAAATTCCTATCTGAATGTTCTGGTTTCTAGAGTTTGCCCGAAGAAGCCTGTCCTCCACTTAATCAAATAACTACTTGATAAGTAAATTGCCTGTGAAACTTATAAAATGTAGCATGGTAATTCAATATTCTTGAAGAAAGAATGCACCTCACTCCCCCAACAGTCCTTACTATTTGTTCTGTGGCAAAATAAAAGTAATAATGGGAAATTCAAATATTGGTTATTAGCGTATTATAGTTGATACATATTACACAACAAAGAGTAGTTTCTATAGAGCCACTTCAACTACAACTAACTAGAGACAGAAGAGTGATAAAATATTGTTAATGTAAACTTTTTCTCCATCTCTTTTGTGAAATCCTGTCTTTCCTGCCTTTATTTTCATTGATGAAGTTTTAATAATTATATCCAACACTTCTATATCAATAATTAAGAGGTAATGTGTGGCAAGCCCTCCTCCTAACAAAAAGGGTAAGATTCCATTTCCCATTTAAATAAAGCCATTTTAGAAAATGCTTTATTACATTTTAAAGATTATCTAGAAATCCTGAAATTATGTCAGCTTTATGAGCAAACAAAAACTTTAAATTATGGACAGTGGGAGAACTTGAAAGGGAAAAAAATCACAAGAATATATACACATTGTAAATGTTAAAATATTTTCATTTAAGTAAAAAAAAAAGGATGGGGAAAAAAAGATTTTTCTTCCTCTCTAAGGAAGATTGTTACTTTTCTCTGGGAAAAAATTACCCAGGCTTTACTTACACAACTGCCTTGCATTTCAAAATATTGATTAAAAAATAAAAAATATGAATTTTAATGAACTCAAAGTCTAAAATATAATGGACTTAACAATAACCAACAATATTATTTCAGAAAAGCATTAATTTTAGCACTTATATAGACAATTACTACAATGTTAATTTCCCATACCTTTAGGTTAATTACATATTTAGATAACTGAATGTACATGTATTTCATTGGAAATAAGTAAGAAATAAAAACAAGAAGCAGTAAAGTTCATGGGGTGGTACTATTAAAAAACTGGGTAGGCGTGAATTCTGCAGTCATTTCAGTAATGTCTTATGTCTAAAATGTTGGTACCTGTTCCAAAAATGGATAAGCCTGGATCACTAACATGAAAGAAAATGAATGTGATTTAAAAGGTGTTCATTTACCTGTGAACTCTAGTATTTTAAATGCAACTTCATTATTTCATATAAAATAAATAACCTCAACGGAAGTACATATAGAAATTAAGAAATTGGCTAGCTGTTGTTGCCTATGACCATGTGGTAATATTCAACCCTACACTGGTGACAAGTGTACAGCATACTTACTTTTTAAGTTCATACTTATTCCATTATTTATGGGAGGGTAAATATAATGATGCCATTATAGAACTTAGAAGAGGACAAGATCCTTGTCATCATCTTCCTCCAGGAATTAACAAAATTACAATAGATTAATAAAGACTCTCAAAATATATTTGTAAGAGCTAAACACTAAATTTTGTCTCAGGACTGTGAAGGACTGTGAGAGAATAAAGTGGGAAAAGACAGGGAAAGAAACAGTATATATTACTTGGACATACAAAACAGCCATCACTTATCATTCTCTATCACCATCATCACGGAAAGCTACTGGTTACAATGTACCAGGGACTGTTTTACTTCACAATAGCCAATGTGGTATAAACTATCATTACTCCTGTTTTATTTTTTTTAATATTTTATTTATTTATTTGAGAGAGCAAGAGCACGAGAGGGGGGAGGGTCAGAGGGAGAAGCAGACTCCCTGCTGAGCGGGGAGCCTGATGCAGGGCTGGATCCTGAGACTCCAGGATCATGACCTGAGCCGAAGGCAGACGCTTAACCAACTGAGCCACCCAGGCGCCCCTCATTACTTCCGTTTTAGAGATAAAGAAACTGAGGCACAAAGAAGCTGGGGAGTCTGCCCAAGGTGGTGAGGCCAGGTTTCAAGCCTAAGCAGTCTGACTCCAGACTACACTTTCAACCACTAGGCTCCTGATTTATCGATTTATTAATAGGACAGTTGTGCACCTTCACTTTTCTTATTATAACATAATATTTGGCAACTGTAGGTATTAAAGTCAACTATTCGCTGTTTAACATCTATGCTAAAAGACTGAGACCTGTTTAGCACACATGTACTATGTGCAATGTGGTTATAAAGAGTAACTGGGTCTCCTATTTTACAAATTTATTTTATTGCCCCATCTCCTCTGAAAGTGGTAGGCAGAAGTTGATTATGTTTCTCTCTACATTTCTTTCAACACTGCGTATTGCTGATTATGAATTCAGATATTTGACAAGAGCTCTAAATTGTCTCATTAATGATTAGGTCATAGAGAAAGTCTAATATCCTAAGATAAATGTTTAGAAAAGGCAATATAGTCATGGAGATAATAAAAACTCATGGACATAATCTAGTTGTGCCTCTGGAAATAAAATTTGTGTGCAATTATTACACACACCAGGAACCTCAAAAGTGGCAACTGTAAGCTAAAGCAGGTATCTGTTATTTAAAGGAAGAAAATCTCATCATTATTTACATATAATTAAATGCTATATGACATTAAAGTTAATTTTTTCAGATGGATAAAAATATTTTTAAAATGCTTAAATAAAGGAGGATCTAACTATGTATACAGAATTCAATTCTAGTAACCTCACAGAAGCAATTTTAAAACCGCCACAAAGAACGAAGATATTGTTTTATTCAATATTTTCATTTTTAACCTTAATAAGCCACTTGTTGTAAATGCTTTTAATAATCAAAACTGACTTCATTCTTTTTATTTCCCTCTGGTAGTATTAATGAGAAAAATGGCCAAAAAAGTCAGGTACCCAAAGAAAGTAAAAGAAGCAAGTTGCTTGGATGAGGTTTCAAATTAACCATCTTCCAAATAATGAAGAGTCCACAGAACTACAGCTGATCACTTGTTCATCTCTGAGAAAGGGTCAAACAGCAGGACATGTAATTCAAATGGTTCTTTTTCTGGAACTGAGACAAATCTGGTCTTCCATTTCATCAAAACCTTTATTCTTCCTTCTTTCTTCTTTTTTCTTTAAACAATTAATTAATTCTGGAGCTGACTTAAACAGCTCCCTCTTTCCTGCTTAGCTTGCCAAAATGACATTTGCTTCACTTGGTCTCCAAATGTCAGTTAACCAATGGGAGCCAAAGCAACCTTACAGTCAAGTCAATAGAATAAGGCATATTTGAGGATAATCTAAGTTTCTAACAGCAAAAGAGCTCTCTGAGGCCAAGAGGCTTCCCCAAGGATGTCCCCCCAAGCCCCTTCCTCTCTGTTCAACTCATCTCTTGGTTCTGATCTAGTTTTGATATGTTCCAATAGCTCTCATTCTCCCTCCTTTAATTTTCTGCTAATCATCGTGGTTTAAAAGAATTTTAGAAGCTAGTTGCATATTTAATCATAACAAGTACATTTCCCATCATTCGTTATAATGCTTAGAACTCTCAAAACTAAGAAATCCTAGGGGATTTTACTAATTAGGTAGAAAGCTGATGAACAATCTATCCAGTTTATCAGTGGAAGAAAGAAGCAATTACCTTTTGCCTATGAAAGAGGTTGTTTTGAAACTCGCAGAAACCTTCTGCAGCTAATTAAACTTCCTTAAAGCTTGGTATTCTCCCACCTTTATTTCTTTCCTTCATTTACCATTTAGACATTTCCTATGGCTAAGCACATGCTAAATATTACCAAAATCCTGAGATCTATTTATTTCAAATATGACTGAGTAAACTTGCTTAATGGTATCTGATTTTTAAAATGATTCCTTGAAAAAATCATAAAAATTTCTATTTAGGCATCTCTAACATGAATCACAAGAAATAGTTTTTATTTCACTTTTTTAAAGATTTTATTTATTTATTTGACAGAGAGAGACACAGCGAGAGAGGGAACACAAGCAGGGGGAGTGGGAGAGGGAGAAGCAGGCTTCCCGCCGAGCAGGGAGCCCGATGTGGGGCTTGATCCCAGGCCCTGGGATCATGACCTGAGCCGAAGGCAGATGTTTAACCAACTGAGCCACACAGGAGCCCTTTATTTCACTTTTTATTTATTTTCAACATTTTGGATTTTTCTTTTCCTCCCTTGGAAATATTTTCCCAGTGAAGTGCTCCCAATTGTCCTTTAAAAATGATTTCTCTAGGTGGTTCCAGTTTTAAAGTTACCCTCTTAAATCTCTCACACTTCCCTTTGGCAATTCCAACTTTAAATGTGGGATAATGGAACAAGCTTTGTTAAGATGTACTTTATGGAGATATACCTGGACTTAACTCTGCCTCTATTGTATATTACCTATGTGACACAGGGCAAATTGGTGAAGATCTGTGACTCCATTTTTTCATTTGCAAAATAAGAAAGTATCTACTCTAAAGAGTTGTGAGAAAATACTTGACAAATGGTAAGCACTCAGGTATTTTCTTTTCCAGCTCTTTCTCAGACTAACTGAATCTGGTTATTAGCATTTTAAGATCACGACTGTTTCAAAGGCTGGACCCAGATCTATCCCTTCCAAATTCAAAAAATAAAAGACATGTCCAAGGCTATACCTCTTTCATTGAAAACAAGTCAAGATTTCATAACGTCAATTAGCACTGTACTGACTCACTTCATATGGTTACTATTTCCCATGATTTCAGTGGAAATTAGTGGGGGAAAAAATCAGGCTCTTTTCTCCAAATCCTGTCCTTAGCACCACAGACTCACAGAGCTAGAGGAAGCCTTAAGGTTGATCCAGTCCACCCTCCCTTCCCGACCCCAACATTCTACACATGAAAGTAGCAAGGCCAAGGAGGTTAAATTTACTCCTCCACCTCCTCAAGATCACACTCACAGCTATATTTTATGTAAGTGATTTGTATCCAGGTGTCCTGACTCCTAGTCTAATATAATATATATTAATTCTTAATTTCCCACTCTACAAATCATGCTGAGACAGCTTCCTTTCCTTTATAACTACTGAAAAAGGAAATATAGAAAGGAAACTCTTCAATATTATAGGTTGAAAGATGCTTTAAATGAAACTGGACTGTGTAAAGATAACCAAAAGGAATAGTAAGAATTTAAGATTATAAATACTACTTCAAATAAGTTTATAAATGCTAAAAATAAGCTCTTAAAATTAAAATTATATATTACACTTATAAGCTATGATGATGACATACTTGCTGACATAATGATTTCCATCTTCCTAGGAAAACACTGATAAAAGCCACAAAAGCATGAAAAACTATAGTTACCAAAAAGTAATTTGCCAAGTATCAGCAGAAAAGTCACTCTATTGAATAGATGGCCTCACTCTGAAAATTCACTGTTAGGAATTGAAGAAAAGCCACATAAATATTAAACTTGTTTAGAGGTCTTTAAGAATATTAGCTGAACTATATTATTTCCAAGATTTCTATTTTCTAAAATATCAATAATTATATCCTAGGAAAATTCATCCACAGGGAGAAAGTAGAAACACTGTAGCACCAAACTAATAAGCCATGGTTGTGTAGTGGGTAAGATGTTCTCCAGCCAGTTTCTTGCTTTCTGTCCCTCTCTCTCATTAATATTAATTTTATGTGCTTTCTTCCTAGAGGCCTACTAAAGAAAAAACTCTCCTTTGGGTTAAATTTAGAATCAATACAATTTTTAATCAAGTGAACAAAATATAGAAGATGATTATCTTTATTATTACATAATAAAAAATACATCTCCTAGATGTCAGCCTGGTTTTGGCAAAACCCACCTGCTTACTCACCCTTGTAAGAAAGAACGGATGTGAGTTATAAACAATATCGGGTTTGTCTAGCTTACACAACCTAAGGGAAAAGAGTCCTATTAAAACCACAACAAACCAAAGCAAAACAAACAAAACACCTACTTGCAAGGGCAGGTAACACTGGTTCTTAGTATAAAACTCTTAAACTTCCTTTAAACCTAAGGAACTTTGGTAGGGGGTGAAAGAACGTAATAAAAGCTAATTTAATACCAAAGTAAACAAGATAATTTAGAAATCTCATTTTAAATTCTCTTTCATTTTCATTTATCTTCATAAAACTTCTTATAGTGACAAACTCCCACTACTTTAATTTATCCCTAGAAAAAAAATACCAAAATATTCAAAGTTCGTTAGAATTTATGGATTCCCATATTTGGATGCCGCTTTGCCTACATCATTAGCTGTCCACTGATGGATGGTGGCTTTGACAAACATGGTAGCTCTTACCAGCCCTTCACTTGGTTTGATGTTTGCCAGCTGAATCACTTCTAGGTGTGCAGACTGTGAAACCAGAGGATCCGATGACAGGGATATGATGTGGTCACAGACTCCAGAAAGAGTTTTACACTGAAAGAAAAAAATTATGGTAAACACATGTTGTTTGTAACATATGAATCACTTTTTGTTTTGTTTTAACGTTCTTACAAGGAAAAATAAAAGAAATAGAAGTAGTTAACATTTTAGTCTATAAAATCTGCATAAGAAAGATATTCAGGTGAAAAAATACACACACACACACACACAACACACCTATATTCTAAATTATGGATATAGGAGCTAAACATCGAAGTATTCAAGAAAGTTATGGGTTTGTTTCTATTATTTTATTATTTGATTTGTCAGACGTAAAATCAAAGATTGTTTCTAAACAAGCTTAATAATCTGAAAAGTTCTTGATAATAACCATTGGATTGAACTGAACTCAATAATTTCCAAAACACCGATGATCATGATCAGAAAAGTTTAAAAAAAATCCAGTCAATGACCAGGAAGATGAATCTTCCAAATCTGCTCAGTGAACTCCTTCTATTTATTTGTCTAGACTTTACTGCTTAAGGTTACCTTAGTATAAAGTTTCCTACCTCCTCCAGGCAAAGTTCACCACTTTCTCAATACTGGTTTCTCAGCATTCTGTGAAGTCTGCAATTGTCTAATTTCATTCTGAAGCCCTCCGGAGGCAGGAACCACGTCCTACTCATCTCTGACTTCTCTTCCTCCCCTCCCCCTACCAACCACCCACAGCAGGTAGAGAGATCCTACAACATATAAGGTACTCAATAAATACGAGCCGAATAAACTGAAGAGCAAATGAGATTTAACACTTATTAGAGCGCCTGGATTGAGGACAGAAAGCCAGTACTTTAGGTTAGGATAAATCCATTCATGCTGCTTACAGAACAGATTTAAAATGTTACATCCATAATGATATGGTTAAGAGTTAGACATGGTAAAATCATGAAGAATGTGGAACATAAGTGAATGAAGCTTGGCGTATACTCCCCTCACATATGTTGGCCCTTAGATGCTTCAGACTCTCGCTGTACTTACTGAAACCTGGTGTCCATCATTTGGTTTATTATTATTATTATTATTATTATTATTTTACCTTTATTGTGGGAAGAGCCATTATTTTGCAGCAATCAAGGTGTGTTCTTCTATCCATTTCCAAGATGTCACACTTGTTCTGTGACCACTGCATTGCTCTATTGTTAAGGGAGACAGTTCTCTCTGCCTGGTCAAGATAATAAGGACTCTCTTTTTATTTGCTGCATTCTGTACATGGCCCATGGCCTCTCAGTCTGTGCTGGGTTCAGCTTCCTCACACCAAACAAACTGCAAAACTAAATTTCCCTCGTAATTGCACTCTTTTTTGCATCTGCTTCTTAAGGCTGCACTTTTATTGCAGCCATCAGCCTCCAGAGCCAGACATCAGCCAGCAAGATACCAATACCCATGGAAAGAATGCGGGCTTGATATGAAGACAGATGTGGGCAATCACCACACTGCTAGTTACTTGCTGTGTAACTGTCAGCAAGTTATTTTATACACTTGAGGCTCAATTTCCTCTTGTAGAAAATGGGGTAATAAAAATTGCTTTATATGGTTTATATGACAAATCAGGTTAATGTATAAAAAAAAGAGCCTAATATGGCTCCTATCCAAAGAACATACTAAATAAAAGCTTATTTTTCCCTGGTTGCTTTCTCTACCTTCAAAGGACTTAATCCTTACTCATGGGATGAATTATCTCATTACTCCTCATTACATGGCTTTGTTGACCATGTTACAATGACCAGTAACCATACTGCATGGTCATGATGGGAGAGTTCACATTTCTTTACTCTCTCTAATGTTCAAATCTTAGTGCTCAGATATCATGAAAGTATTTACCCTGAAGAGCTGCTAAGCATAGTGCCAAGAGGAAGACCACCTCCCAGAACTTGGGAATCCTACAGGGCCAGATGTGGGCACGTGCCCTGTGCAGTTGCACAGGGGCCTGCATTTAGTATTATGCTCTGCTCTTATGGTCTTGGGATTTTCCACTGTTCTTGAACAAGGGAGGGACTTGACGTTTTTATTTTGTACTAGGTCTCACATATTATGTAGCACATCCTGGGACCCCAGTTGCGTGTGTGTGTGTGTGTGTGTGTGTGTGTGTGTGTGTGTGTATGCTTTAAATCCTCTTGAAAATATTCATCAGCAGCCCTGGGGAAAAGGACAGAATGGCAGCACTTAACATACAATAACTGGCTGATGTTTGAAAGGGAAGAGAACACTCTGGGGCAGATTTAAATCTTTTAGCTATTCCTTTCCTCTCATGTGTGGGTACATTTTCATTCTTATTTTCTCTTTATCTCAAAGGGGGAGATAGTATCGTTAATTCTTAAAGAATTTTTCAATAGGATACTTGGATTGTATGATAATCTAAAGGATATATTAATCTAAATCAGTATGCCAAAAGAAATCTAATAATCTAAAGGATATATATGTTTATATATATAAATATATGTTTATATATGTATATATTGATCTAAATCAGTACATTAAAAAGAAACCTTCATAGTTTCTACAAATTGAAATATTTCAAGAGTCCAAAGCATAAGTAAATAGGAAAGTAATGGACGTATATAAATGGCTCAATATGTGTACATTACAATATTCAGGGCCTCATAGAACACACTGGTAATGAGCAAGAGTAGCTCTTGTATTCAGGCACTGGAAGCACTTAGAAGTGGGGTAGAAGGAGGAAAGGCAGAAATACTAGACTGGAGATGTGTTTACAAAAAAGAAAATACCAATTAAATCCACCGTATTAAGTTGCAAATCATTTTCTCTGATTCTTCTTCTTGAGTAATTTTGTTTGCCAAATACTTGCTATGTGCAAGGTCTGCTGGAATACAAAAGATGAGTAAAACATTGACTTTACCAGAAAAGTCATCAGGATTTAACAGATTAAAGATCTTGAAAAAAATAATAGAAAGACTTAGAAAAGAAACTCCACTAGAACCTTGCTGCCTGTTTTAGAGATAATGTACTAGAACCTTTATATTGTAGTATTTGGCACTTGACTAAGTAAGCCAATTAGAAGGGGTATAAAATGGCCTGGCTTTATATGCTAATTCTGTACTCATTACTGCATCATACATCAAGCCACTGCAGGAAACCACATTAAGAATACTAGGCAAAGTTCCAGGGAAGTTATTTAACACATTCTTGTAAAAAGTAAATTTGCTCATTCAGTAAAATCGTGTGATATTATGTTGTTAACATTATAAAGCACAGTATTATCTATGCTACTTAATAGCATATTCTAGAAAAAATTATCAGATGGTAAGAAAAATACATCCTTTATTATTATAAGTGTACATCAATATTACAGAGCACCTACCACATGTCTGGCACAATGCTAAATAGTTGACCTTTGAACAGCATAGGTTTCAACTGAGTGGGTCCACTTATATGCAGAATTTTTAGAGTACAGTCCTGTGAATGTATTTTCTCTTCCTTAGGATTTCCTTAATAACATTTTCTTTTCTCTAGCTTACTTTATTGTAAGAACACACTATAAATACATATAACATACAAAATATGTGTTAATCAGCTATCTCATAGGTAAGGCTTCTGGTCAACAGTAGGCTATTTAATAGTTAAAGGCTTTGTGGAGTCAAAAGTTATATGTGGGTTTTCAGCTGCGTAGTGGTTCAGCGCACTGTTCAAGGGTCAATCATGCTCCATATTCATTATATCATTTATCCTTATAACAAGTTCCTGAAGTAGATATTATCTTAGCCAGCATAGCGGAGGAGAAAGCAAGGCAAAATAAACAGATCAAGGTCATTGCCTTGGCAGAAGAAGGACTTGAATTCTTAATCATTATGCTTACCATCTCTTATTTCAATCCTTAAGTTTCAACTTGTTTTTGATCAATTTCATTTTGTATTGCTTAAAACCTAGGCCTGTATTAAATGGATGTTATAAAGCACATTTAAACTACATAGTATAATGAAATATAAGCCACTCTTGCAAGCCTTCTTGCAATTTAGAATGCCGTTTAGATAAGGAGTAGTAGATTTGAGACTGTGAAAGGCACAGCTCGCTGGGAAAATTTAAAGTCATTTTAGCAGCAAAAGAACAACTCTATTCTAGCTAGAAGATGACTTGGTAATCACTTATATTAAGGGTATTCTTCTGCTATTTTTTGCAATATTCATACCAAAGAATTTTAAATTCTATTCATCTTTAATTCTAAAAACAGAAAGAAAAATTTGAACCTAAAATTAAAGCCTAGTAAATAACATGCCTTTAATAAAGCTAAAGGGAACATAAGATGGCAATGAGTATTATAACTGACCCTGTGGATTCTGTTATAAGCTACCCAAGATGGTGACAAAAAATTAGTGACTAAATAGCAGGTGACAAACAAGGCTAGCTATAACTCAAGAACCTTTTAAAACAAAAGAGGGTCATGGCTAGAATCAGTGGTACTGTGACTTTTTTTTTCCCTCAGTAGTTCATATTAATTTCAGTTATGATTTAATATAATAGAACATATTCTCGGAATGAAATGGAAAGTTTTCATATTCTGTTCTATATACATAATATATTTTATATATATTTGCATATATGTGTATGGCTAGTTCACCTAACACTAAAAGTTCTAAAGGGAAAAAAGATCCAAGCACGTTTAGTATAAGACAAATGGTTTTAAAACAGTTGTAAAAGCAACATTTTAGGGGGTGCCTGGGTGGCTCAGTTGGTTAAGGGTCTGCATTAGGCTTAGGTCGTGGTCACAGGGTCTGGGATAGAGCCCCGCATCTGGCTCCCTGCTCAGTGGGGAGTCTGCTTCTCCCTCTCCCTCTCCTCCTGCTCATGTGAGCTCTCTCTCTCTCGCACACTCTCTCTCTCAAATAAATAAATAAAATCTTTTAAAAAAGCAACATTTTAGTCTCTGTGGAGATTCAAAAAACAGCAACCTTATATTAATTATATTAATATATAATACATTATATATTAATAACAGCATTATTTCATTATCACCAGCTTTATCAAGTACTTATTAATATGTGAAGTTTCAGCTATTGTATTTCAAAAGGGAAACACAGTAAGTACTCTAAGTACAAACAATATTGAAAAGCTAAGGGATAGGAAAGAAGTCTTTCCTATGTTGGTTAGCACTGGAGCATACTAAGGCATGATTGAGCTACTCAAAGTATTTTTATTTACATTTTTCTAAACAAGTGAAGTTCTGGGTCAGTTATTCTGAGTGTACTGGAGGAAATGAATGGAACTATCTTTAGATTAAAAAATTAGAAATTCATTTGACATAAGAAAGAACTTCAGGCTCATAATCTTTATAAAAGATTTTATTAAAAAAAGACTACAAAAGGACATTTCTACTTTTTAAGGCATATACATATATACAAGGGAGAAGAATATAAAACCAAGACAAAATGGGGGAAACAACAAACAGATGCATATACATTTTAAGAAGGCAACAATGATGTGAAAGCTACAATTTAAGAACAGCTTAAATGATTCAGGTTTTATTATCAATAAAATGGAAAATAGTAACAGAAGTTTTTATAGTGTATACATATTAAAAGTTATTAATATAAATATTTCAATTAAAATAGTCTAGAAGACAGAGCATGTTTTAAATTTTTTAAATTTTTTTTAATTAACACATAATGTATTATTTGTTTCAGGGGTATGTTTTTATTTTTTTGTTTGGTTTGTATATTAGTGTAATTCAGTATTATAAATCATGTGATTCTATGCCAACTTAGGATGACATTTGCATTGTATTTTGTGAACAAGAGAGGTTTTGTTTTTATAAAACAGCACACATTTATTCTAATATTAGTGAGAACTCTAAATAATATAAGCCTCATTCAGAAATAGAGTATTCTTAGTATTTTAATACTTGCCAGATCTCTGTTGAGCTAACAATTTTGTACTTCTAATTATGATGGTTCCCTAACAAGATGCAAGGAGTAAACAATCACAGGTAACTTTGAAAGAGTAAAATCCACAAAAAGAATTTAAATTGGTATTTAAAACTATTATTTTACATAAATATTCCCCAACACAGGAAGAATTCTTGCTCATATGAATGAAGACAACTGAAGGAGAGACAATTTTTTAAACTTAAAAACTAATAGAATAGAATTTCAATTTAAACCTAATGTAAAAATTATATCCGTATACAGTGAAGATTAAGAGTTTCAAATAGCTTTAGAATGCAACTGTAGGAGCAAATATATGAAGGTTATATGAACTTTGTTCCAACAAGGCCTAGAAAACTCTGCAATTCCTTCAGGTTTCAAATTCTGATGGTGGGGAAAAAAACACAACAAAACAACTACAAAATGAGAAGAAACCACCACCACCATTCCATAAAGCTGTGTATTCCCGCAAGCTGGTGCAACCCCTCTGGAAAACAGTATGGAGGTTCCTCAAACAGTTGAAATTAGAGCTACCGTTCGATCCAGCAATTGCACTACTGGGTATTTACCACAAAGATACAAATGTAGGGACCCGAAAGGGTACATGTACCCCAATGTTTATAGCAGCAATGTCCACAATAGCCAAACTGTGGAAAGAGCCAAGATGCCCATCGACAGATGAATGGATAAAGAAGATGTGGTATATATATACAATGGAATATTATGCAGCCATCAAAAGGAATGAGATCTTGCCATTTGCAACGACGTGGATGGAACTGGAGGGTGTTATGCTGAGTGAAATAAGTCAATCAGAGAAAGACATGTATCACATGACCTCACTGATATGAGGAATTCTTAATCTCAGGAAACAAACTGAGTGTTATTGGAGTGGTTGGGGGTGGGAGGGATGGGATGGCTGGGTGATAGACATTGGGGAGGGTATGTGCTACGGTGAGCACTGTGAATTGTGCAAGACTGTTGAATCACAGATCTGTACTTCTGAAACAAATAACGCAACATATTTTAAGAAAAAAGGAAAAGAAGAAGATAACAGGAGAGGAAGAAAAGGGGAGTATGTCAGAGGGGGAGACGAACCATGAGAGATGATGGACTCTGAAAAACAAACTGAGGGTTCTAGAGGGTAGGGGGGTGGGGGGATGGGTTAGCCTGGTGATGGGTATTGAGGAGGGCACGTTTTGCATGGTGCACTGGGTGTTATGAACAAACAATGAATCATGGAACACTGCATCAAAAACTAATGATGTAATATATGGTGATTAACACAACAATAAAAAAAAAAGATTAACATAAAGCTGTGTATTCCCTCAATAATCACTGAGGGTGAGTATCTGTTACTGATTCAAATGTCAACTATTATGTTCAAGGATTTTGCAACCTGGGAAAGTGTTTCAGGTGATCAGTTTGGCTTTGTGCTTAATATCACTGACATTAAGCATGCTGCCCTTGTGTTCCTGATAATGGAAAAGAGGCAGTAACACTTTAAAATAACCATCATCTGCGAATGATGAGGTCAGTACCAAACAGTGAGAGAATATAAATCCCAAATGTGAACCTGCTCTAATGAGCAAGAAGTGGACAAGTGGACCCAAGACACTTCTAACTTACTTCCAGTGGCATCCCCGAGACATGCTGGTCTGAATTAAAGTTGACAGAAGAGGCTCCACTCTCCTCTAGTTTCTGATAGGGAAACAGTCAGCTGGAAACCAGAAGTTAATCTGGGAAAATCTCCATTCTATTTGCCTGCTCTCTCAGGGGCAAGAAATAGAGGTAGGCAGGCTTGCAGTGGGTCCCCACGTAGTTGAGAGAGCACTCATTAGGGGGCGTGCTACTTTCCAGGCTCAAAATAAACAAGGGTCTGGCCGTAGGATAGCTCAGCTAAGATGTAGGTTATCAGGAAGAGGATGCCATTTTACTTTAGACTCAAATAGCAAGACTGAAGCAGTTCATTATAATTAGATGAACTTCAGGAAAATCCAGGCACTATCTATACATAGTTAACGGCAAGTAAGAACAAATAGCTGAGACCAGGGAGCAATGTCTTCACTTAGAGTTGAGAAATTCAAAATTGCCGTATGTGTTTTTTTGGGAGGACAGAGCTAATTGCACTGTGCCAATTATGAATTTATTGGTTCTCAGCTCCAAATTCACCCTTCAGTGCTTGCTCTGTGATATATATGGCCAGGAGGCTTCAAGCATTTCTGCTTTACAGAAAGGACACTGTTAGGATCTTATCAGTAGAGGGCGCTAAAGAAACATCACAAGGGGAAGGAGGCTTCTCTTTCAGGTTCCCTAGTGTTGCATTTTGCTTTGTCTTGTTCCTGCTGCATGGTCCATCAGTGATGGATGTGTGTGAGAACATCCTGTGGTGCCCAGACCACGCAGTCGTTCAGTGACCTCTCAGCCTCGGCCTGGGCTCAGTGGCCATCATCCTGGGGCCCTCCCAGCCTCATACCCACAGCAGCACCCTACTCTCTTGGTGAGCCCTCCCACCAGCATCACTTGCTTATATCTTGGAAGGCTGTTTCCAATTTGCCTGGTAACAGTGGACCAGCTCTGGCTTAGGCAACCCCGTGCAACCCTCTGGCTCCAATGAGTTCTGACTCTCAACCTACAATTCTTGGCTGGTGGGAGAATGTCTGCCTGTAAGTTGTCCTTCCTTGTATATATCCCCCCACCCCATCCTAGGGAATGCTTTACATTCTCTTTATATCTGTATAGGTAATCTTCTATTGTAGTTTAATATTTATATATCTGTCTATCTAAAAAGACTTTATTTATTTGAGAGAGAGCAGAGGGAGAGGGACAAGCAGACTCCATGGTAAGTGGGGAGCCCGACAGGGAGCTTGAACCCACGACCCTGAGATCATGACCCGAGCCAAAATCAACAGTCAGATGCTTAACCAACTGAGCCACCCAGGTGCCCCTGTTTAATAACTATTTAGATCAAACTTGCTTAAGTTACAGTTTGATTCCTGTCTCCAGACTGATTCTATTACCTTGATGAAGAAATCTTTTACAGTGACTGCAACTGTAGTTTAAAAAAATTTACAGTGTCAAAAAAAAAAATCCATACTGTCTTTGATCAGACTATGGGGAATTGTCTCAGATGAAGACGGCTCTTCAATTTAACATTTCATGAGACTATACTGTTTTTTACTGATTTTGTGAGTTATCACCAAAGAATTATGGCATTTAGACCTTACAAAACACAGATACTCCAAACTCCAACTTAATCAGAAAGGCTAATTTAGTTTGTTCACAGCTAGTAAGTGCCAGAATGAGGTCAAGACACCAAATTTCTTTAACTTTCAAATTGGTACTCTTTCTACTACATTACTCTGCCTCACTTGACTCCCCAACAAAAACAAGTATTCTTTGGGAACAAGGATTGCACACTCAGAGTCAGTCTGTGTAAGCATTTTATAATGCATAATGTGATCAGCAAATGTAATGTTAGCAAGAACATCCATATAATGTCTATCCAAATCATAATAAGACACATTAAAAAGAGATTATCTTAATTCATCATGTATGGCCATATTCCCTTTAGTATATACATATGTTTTCCTTTTGTCCTAGAAAAGACAAACATTTTTTACCTCCATCATATTCTATCTGATTTTTCTTTCCTCTATAAGACATTGACTACAGAGAAGTTACAGTTAAAATAATTTATAAGGCAATCAACCAACAAAATGTCAAAACCTGAAGACAGTCTAATACAACACTCAAGAAATCAATGCCTAGTTCAGTAATAGTGTTAGCATGCTTCTTCAGGTTGAGCACAAAGATAGTGAAGGGGGGCCAAGATAGAAGAGTCACATCAACTGTGAAAACAAGAAGTCTCTTGATGCTTTTCATCTATAAAACTCAGTATCAGAATTCATTTTAATGAGGTGGCCCATAATTTGCATGTCCAAATACTACAGTTACAGCCAAAATGTGAACCATACAAAAAAATATCTCCACTTGCAATGGCTCCAAACCACAGTGTTAAGAGAAGAGTCTAGCTATAATTGCCAAAGCTTCCTTTTCAAAGCATTAGGGACCTTTGGAAGACCAATGTAAAATTATTTTGATGATGTCATTAGAGTGCCACTATTTTCAAGAAATCTCTAAAGATAAAATATCAATATGATCATTTTTATTTTATTATGGAACATGCTGCTGTCCCAGTACTTATTTTCAAGGTTTGGGGTAATCAGAAGAAAGCTATGTTTACTTAAATGATACAACATAGATGGTGGGGCAAAGTCTCAAATGAGCTCTTTATTTTCTCCTCTGGGCTCTTCTGTTAGGCCTGTTGGTTCTGTGTAGTTTTAGCCATTTCTGGTCTGGATAGCAGAGAAGGCACAATACTCTCAGCCCAGATGGAGTTTAGGAGTAAAGACTCATACATTTAAAGACAGGAAAAAAATTACACGAATGTTTATGAAATAAAACAAATAGTCAACATGCCAACATAAGCCTAATTAATGATAAAACTTAAATTAGTGAAAAAAAAAAGAGAATAGCTTGGAGGGAGAAGAGAAAAGATGAGAGAGCATTTATGAGAATGTCCTTCCTTCAAACTAAAGTACTACTTAACAAAAAGATAATCTTAACACTAACATAATAAAATAGGCATTCGTTGTCTTTATTCCTCCTGTTATTTTTATGAAAGCAATGGGGATAAAATGTCAGTACAAAGCAAGCGCCAAATAGAAGAACACACTGTTGGTCAATGTCAAAGGAGTATTTGAGCTCAGCACAATCTGATTTAAACAATGTGACTTTCATGATCACGCCTGGCCTGAGATTTTCAGTTTATCAAAGCTGGTAAGTGTTCCAGGCTCACCAATGAGAGCGGCAGGGCTGTGATAAGCACAGTTGAAGTCCGCTGAAGCACAAGGTCTCAAATGGCTTGTCAGGAGTGCTTCTCTCTCCAGATTCAAAGACTTAGTGAAAGGTGGGAGTGAGGAGAAAGTAGGGTACGAAACGCAAGAAAACTCCAGATTCCCTGTAACTGATTTACTATGTATAACACCAGCATCGGTGCAGAGCAAAAACAGATGCACTCCAACCTGTCAGGGAAGGTATAATCAGGGCCAAAGCCTAACGGAAAGGGAAATACCAGGTCAATAGAGGGGAAATGCTTTACTGCTTATCATTAGCCAACAATCACTCAGACATATAGTGCACTGATCATCTGCATTTCCTTTTTGTCCTTTATGGCTGAGCTGTGTGGTCAGTTCCATTATACTTACTGACAAATTCCAAGGAAACCCAAGTTGTCCAGTTTCCTTTTATTCATTCTCATGTTTCATATTAACAGACATCTTTGTCTACCACTGCAACCCAAACAACCAACCCTCTTTTCCACCCAACTTTTTGGTCTTCAGAGTTTACTACTTTAGAGTCTTAAGCATAAAAAACTGTTTTAAAGACAAGAACAGCGAGCATCAGGAAATCTAGCATGTGTACCATAAAATTATCCTTTGAAAGCCATCAGGATTATGAATCTAATAGAATACATACTTGTATAATTTTTCATTATAAAAGCAATGCAAACTGGGGCACCTGGGTGGCTCAGTCAGTTAAACATCTGCCTTCGGCTCAGGTCATGATCCCAGGGTCCTGGGATGGAGCCCCCCATTGTGCTCCCTGCTCAGTGGGGAGTCTGCTTGTCCCTCTGCCTCTCTCCCTGCTTGTGCTTTCTCTCTCTCTCAAATAAATAAAAATCTTAAAAAATTTTTTTAAATAAAAAAATAAAAGCAATGCAAACTAACTGAAGAAAATTGGGAAATATTTAAAAATTTAAAAAATCAGCTATTATCTTACTAAGCAAACACAATAAATATTAACATTGAATATTTTCTTTTAAAATTTTCAACAGTGATGACTTGTGTTTATAATGCTTATAATCTGTTTTTTACTTAACATTATTATTTAGAATCTTTCCTTGGACAATGGAACATAAATATTTTAGGTATATTCAAAAATGTAATTTATTCATAAATTATATATTCAGATATAATTTCAAATAGTAACTATGAATAGTAAATATTTCATCTTGTAATTTCACCATAATTTACTGACGCATTACCCTATTATTTCCTATTTTCACTATTACACATAATGCTCTTCTAAATTCTTGTTATAAAAAATCTTATTGTGTTTTATAATTTGTTTTTAGACCAGATTCCCAAGATAGGTTAGGAATACAGACTCTGGAGTGAGACTGCCCGAGTTAAATCCTGTCTTAAATCCTTTCCAACTGTGTCACTTCAGGAAAGTCAACTAACCTTCCTGTGCTTCATATGTTTCCTCATCTGTAACAAGGAGAGGGTAGTAATAAAACCTATCTCATATGGTTGTTACGAGGACCAAATGATTAGTTTATATACAGCACTTGAAATAGTGTCTGAGGCATACTGTCAATACTATATAAATATCAGTATTAAAGTTTCTGAGCCTTAAAATTGCCTAAAACTTAAAAAGGTTTAAGGAATGTACATGCCTAGTGGTAAGGTATGTCCATTTTAATTTCATTAGATTCTCACCGGCATTTGAATATTTTTAGTGTGTGTTTTTGTGTGTGTATGTATTTCTGTTTATGAACTGATACGTGAAAAATTGTATTTCATTACTGTGTTACAGGGATTCCTCGTTTTCTGAGGAAAACCGCGGCTGGAAAGTAATGGCCATCTTTGTGATTTAATTTAGGTATGCAGGGCTTGTCTCTTAAGAAATAAATAAATCCATTGATTTGCATTATCTTTCTGATTTAGCTAATGATACTTATCTGATTTATTTAATAACTTTCATTTAAAAAATAGCACTCATATATTTTTTTATTCCTCATTATGTGTTATAGACTCAATGCTTATGCCTCTCCCTTAATTCTTATGTTTAAACCTAATGCAAAATGTGATGGTTTTTGGGAGTGGAGTCCTTGAGAGGTGACTAGGTCATAAGGGCTGAGCCCTCGTAAACTGGATTGGATTAGTGTCCTTATAAGAGACCCTAGAGGGCTCCCTCACCCCTTCCACTATGTGAAGACTCTCTGTGAACCAGGGTACAGGCCTTCACCAGACACCGAATCTGCAGGCACCCTTATGTTGGGCTGCCCAGCCTCCAGAAGTATAAGAAATGTTTGTTGGTTAAGCCCCCCAGGCTAGGATATTTTTGTTATAGCAGCGTGAATGGCATCTGATTTTGTTGTTCACTCCAGTCTTTTGTTACCACAAGTCTCCTATTCTGGAATTAGAAACTTTTGCTTCCTTTACCTGGTAAACTTACTCAAATATATTTTTTCAAAAAGGTACGTTAGTGATCTTGCTGATCTAAAAATATCTTTTTGTTGCTTTCATACATGAATGATAATTTAGATATAAACATTTTGGGACATTACTTTTCTTAAAAGATTTATGGATTTTGTTTCATCGTCTTCTTCCAGTCATGGTTTCACAGTACACATCCGAATACAATATAATTTCCATTTCTTTGAAGTCAAAACCTCTCATGTGTCTCTTCACACTGGTTAAATGAATGTAGTTGCTTCTTGCCATAAAACTATAAAATGTTACCAGAAAATATTGTGAAACTATTATCTTTCCAATTCACTTTCTTTGTTGAGAAATTCAGTTTTCCTGATTTCTATTCCTAAATTTTTCTATTATATACTTGTTTTCTATTGTTTCCTTCTTTAGAAACTAATAATTAGTTGAAGGTGTATTAACCATAACCTATCCTCTATAGACATTATCTTCTCCATGTTTTGTCTTTTTATTAATTTACTAAAAATCTGAGTGTCAATAAAATTTATTTTGTGTCTCATTGTTTCAATTTTCTGGAATAACCAGTATGGTTTTACTGCTATTAGCATGGTTTTCTATTTCCATGTTCTTAGTTTTAAAGGCTGCTTTTCTTAGTTCATTTTGTGTCCAGTTTATAGTGGTTTTGCCTTCTTTATAATATGGTATTCTATTTTAATGCAAACAATATTCTTTTGATCATTCTTGAGATCATTAAATAGATGTTCTTAATAAACCTACTGCATGGGAAGGATTTTCTTCTGATATATGAGAGGATACTTCTTCTCTTTCCCATTCTTTTTCTTTACTCATCCTTAAATAAAGATCTATTTCAAGAAAAGACACACCTCACAACTTTTCTGAGCTATCTCAGTTTGTTTAGCTGTTGAAGAGTACTCTGGTGCTTATACTGCCTATGGAACTCCTAGGATATGGCAGGTTTTCGTAAGTGGTAGGTTCTCCTTCCTCTTCACAACTGCCTCCCCTACTGTCTGTAGGGATTGGGTCTGGGCTGAGACAGATGATGTTCTAGTGCGTATCTCAAGCTACTGCAGTATGAGTACTCTGACTCAACTATCATAGTAACAAAGAGAACATTCAAATTCAGTCACAATTTGATTCTAAACAAGTTATATCAAAACTCAGGTTTTTATTTTCTGGCGCACATAAAAAGGAAAAAGGGAAAATAGAAACAAATACTGGAAAGAAGGTCATGAGATTACAAACGATTGAACTTAGCAGATATTAGTATTCTCATTTTACATATTAAGAACAAAGTCTTCTACAAATATCAAATCATTCTGTCATATACCTAAAACTAATATAATGTTTTATGTCAATTACAGCAATAATTTTTTTTAATTGTTAAAATTTACCTTAAAAAATCTCAAAGATAGTTAAAGCACTTGACTAAGGTCATGGAGATACAAAGTGTTAGAATTAGGGTTCAGATAGTTCTTTAGACTTAATGTGATTTCCTTTACACTACAGGAAATCTAGAAAGAGACTTTTTTGAATATTTTGTTTTAAAGAAGGTATTCCAGCATCATATACCAAGTGGTTGGTATAACTCAATACTATTTTATTATTTTCAAAAAGAGTCTTATTGTGAGAAAAGTAACACACAAGTATATAACCTTCGACTGAAAGCTAGCACATTAAAAGGCCAGGAAGGGAGGAGTGGAAATAGACAAATACCACATAATTTCACCATATGTGAAATTTAAGAAACTGAACAAATAAGCAAAGGGGGAAAAACAGAGAGAGAGGCAAACCAAGAACTAAACTCATAATTGTAGAGAATACGCTGAAGGTTACCAGAGGGGAGGTGGGTGGGGGGATGGGGGAAACAGGTGATGGGGATTAAGGAGGGCACTTGTGATGAGCACTGAGTGATGTATGGAAGTGTCGAATCATTATATCGTACACCTGAAACTAATATCACACTGTATGGTAACTAACTGGAATTTAAATAAAAATTTCAAAAATGTTAATAAAAAAATAAAAGAACAGGAGAACTCCAAAAAAAAAGAAAAGAAAATACAAATGCTTTCTGAGTTGAACTGATTGGTTAATGCCATCCACAATCTCAATCATCATCAGACAGGATCTTAAATTCTAACTAGCTGGAATGTGAAATTGCCAAAGTAATATATTGCATTCACTTCTCAACTTCTTCAGTGTTACTTATGTTCTCATTCATTTCTAACAGAGGTGAAGAAATTATCAGGACCAATGAGCATCAACCAAGTTACAGATTTACAAAGAAAAGCAGCAAACTGTTCATTAATAAGAAAGGATACTTTCTATAAAGTATACTTTCTATAAAGTATAATGTACTCACATTCCATTTCTAGTAATAAAATAAAATATTTGCAAAGTCATTAATTGATTAAACAACTATTACCAAATTAAAATTTGGAAGGTTCTTTGATAAGTATAGAATCTGATCAAAGGCAGACTGACTATTTAATTAAGTATTTCATCCAAATGACGATAAGTTGTTTACCCCATTATACAACCAAATACTTTTCTTTTTGTCACAAAAAAATTCTGATTTCAAATTCTCTTTTTTCTTGGTTTTGCATTATATTCCAACCTTACTACATATTACTATCTTAAAAATTTGTATCACATTGTATCGTAGTTTCCTATTAGGATACAAAAGAATGGTTGTAACTAATTTAACTTGTTCTTTTATACTTTTTATATCCTTTTGTACTTTTCCTATGAGATAAGCAGAGCTCATTTTTATAGGCTATACCTTTTTATTTAATTACTAGTTAAAGAAATATTTTCTAATGAAGATGAAAATAAATTCAAGCATACTTACCACATGAAGAATTTTATTCTCTGTTTCATACACAGTACAATCCTTTAAAAAAAAGAAACATACACATCAGTTTTAAAAAAGTCAAACATGCCTTTTAAAATACTTTCTTAGTGAATAAAGACGATGTGATCTTTAAATTAAAAAAAATAAAATACTTTCTTAGGAAATGTACAATTTGAAAAAGTCTTGACAATTCCAACAAAAACAGCAATAAGAATGGGAAAAAAATCTGGAATGCCATATACCAAAATATTCATTGTATTTAACTATGATGGTCAGTTACAGAGATATTCTTATTTTTGCTTAACCATATTTTCCAATTTTATACACATATTAAAAAATAAACATACAAAATCAATTAGAAAAAATTATTGTAACCATTTTCTACCTAAATTTTTATGTGTGATAAGTACTTTTTTGTTGAAGTATTTCTAGCATTTCAAATACTAATTTATTATAGATTAGAACATAAGGAAAAACACTAATATTTATTTCAATAGTCTTAGTTTCAAAAATGCTTTTATATTTTCAACTGTTGTAGGCTATCAAATATCCTTTATATTATGCATTTAAAATTGATACACACTACTAACAAATATCAAGTTCATAGTTCTTACCTAAATTTGAATCCTTGAAATTATAAAAAATTGTTTCTAAAAATCACCATTGTCTTTTTACCTGTAGTTGCTAGATTTACAACGAATAAAAATATAGCAAAGTGATCTTTGCTTAGAAACTTTGTTTCTATAGCTCATTTTTCTTAAGAAATTGATAAAATGGGCATGACATTAGTAGTAACCCAATGACGGTATTGTGAGGAATAAATGAGAAAATGGATAAATGGCTTAGCACAGTATCTGGCATACAGTAAGTGATAAATACATTTTAACCATGAGTTATTGTTGTTCTATGTCTTTATTTTAAAAATTTAATCTAATTACCTTTACTTCAAAATATAACGTTAACTAATTGCTATTTGACCATCTAATTTTGAAAGAACAACCATGTTTCACAGTACTGCATATTTTAAGGAATGATAGCCCATTTCATTTTCTCCCCTGAATTTAATTTTAAGAAAAGGAATCTTGTTGAACATAGTTTTTGATAATGCCATTTCACCACAATACCTTGTCAGAAGTATTACATAATCTTATTGGGGCAAAAGTTTTAAAGTTAAATTTGTGTGATTTATTTTACAAATTAATAGAAATACTTAAGGATTGGGCCTTGCTATACTGAAGGGCTTCTGGGCCGAAGAAGTTTGTTACAAATTTAGACATATCTATGTCTCTATAAATTAAGTATGAATTATGTGTGCAGGGGAGACAAAGTATAGATAAAGCATTTATACTGGGAAAGTACATTGTACTTACATCTGAATTTGGAAGAGTCCAATTTTACATTAATTTCAAACACAATTATATCAGTAAGAGATGATTTGGGAAAAGCTGGAAAGTTGCCCAGTTTCCCCAAGCTGCCTGTACAACCTGCTACAGCTATAATGGATGCAAGTTTGATTATTTACCTACCTTCCCAGAATCAGAGAATATGATTAAATGTTCAAACTTCAAAGGGATTCTCCTCAAGGAAAAAAGCAAATATGATCTAAATGGATATCCTGCTAGTGATACAATAATCATACAGAGAATAACTATTTCAAGTTCTTCAAAATATAATACTTTACTTGCACATCCCTAGTGTGACACAACAAAAAGAACTATTAAACAAAATCTTATACTATTGTCAGTAATCATATTGTTTGTTGGTAGTAGTGTTGTTAGTCTGTTACTGTTTTGCTGAAACTACTGTGTTTCTTTCAAAGGGTGAAGCAGTCGAACAGTTATGTGATACTATCATTCTATCAGTTTTGGTGTCCTAAGTAATTTTAGCATGAGACAAAGTAGATACATAGACAAGGTAAGTAGAACCTAGAGTCTCTTGATGTATTACGTGGTACACATATGTATTTCTTAGTTCCAACCAGTGAAAAGACAAACAATCAACTGAGTAATGAATAAATTCCTCACAGTGATTTTCAAATACCATTTCCCAGGCCTTCTAGGAAAATGGTGGATTCCAAATCTGGGGTAGGAAATGTACAAGATGAGCTTGGACTGTACTGTGACACAGATAGAAAGAAGCTATTGAACTCTACAAGGGTTGTGCCAGCAGGATTCAGAAGTCAACATGAGGTGATTCTTACTGGCCAAAGATGGAGCAATTGGGAATCTAAAAAAATAATAGTTGCAATGAATGGAAACAGTAAAGTACATATTAATTATTACATGTATTAATATAGTTGATGCTAAATTTTATATGTACCAAATACATCCAAATATATTCAGTAACAGTTGTGTAATACTGAATATATTAAACATGGCCCCTGACTTAGAAAAGCACAGTTTAAGGAGACAGGCATTCACACAAGTAAGTTAAAATATGCAGATTCCCCAAGTCTTCACAAAGTTTAAGTTTCAATAACTTTACCAGTATGAATGCCACAAAAATATAGAAATCAACATGTGAAAAGCCAATTATTTAAAATTTTAAAATACTGATATATTTCTCATTAAAATGTAAAGTGACGATTGTGCTGTGCTATATACATTGCTCAAGTCAAATTTCAAACTTTGTAAACACATTCATCAGCTCCTGCTTCTCAGTGACTAAAAGGATTATATCCATAATCTGAGCTTTAAGATTATTCAAAGAATGAAGTACTGATGCATACCTGACAATTCTAACATGACCAACAAGACAAAGTCTAAAAGAGATACATCAGGTGACTGAGGTGGACAAGGTTTTCCACCACTCTAAAAATCTGTCACAAATATTAAAATTAAAAACTTACTGTTTGAAATAAACAAAACCAAATGACTACAAAAGAAATTGGAATAATTAAATTTTCAAAGGAGGCTTGCATTATGTTTGTAGCATATTCCCATATGTGAACTTATTAAAGCTTAAATCTGCACTAACACATTTGGGACACTCACAATTACTATAATAAAGGCAGGGTCATAGGGCTGGGGGAGCAGAGGAGGAAACAGCTAACTCTGCCTTAAAAAAATCGGGAATGGTGGCTTTTAATTGGGTCTTGGAAAAAGTAGGTTTTTAGGTAAAGAAAATAAAGGCGGCATTACTGCAAAAGCAATAAAACTACACTCCAACACTGTTGAGCTACTGTCATAATTTTCAGATTTCAGCTCTGTATATATGTAAGAATCACTTGGAAAGTGGGTTAAAATGCAGATTCCCAGGTTCAGCCCCAGATACACAGATCGGGTAGACCTGGAGTGGGGGCCCCAGCATGATTCTGATAAAGATGGTATTTTGAAAAACAATCTATTTTATAGGATAAGATGTGATAGAAGAACGCCAAAGTAAATCAAACCAAAAATGACCAAATATATAGAACCTGTAAGACAATAAACTGATTTGTAAATAGTATCTGCTGGGTCACTCGAAACAGTTCTCAACTCTTCGGAACTACCTGCTTTTGTTACACATTCCCCCCATTTATTGATTGGCTTTTCTTTTTGTCCTCCTAGTAAACTTCTTTCTTTCTTCAACTGCTCACTACTTTGAATAACTGCTTCCACTTGTTTATATCTATACCTTCTTTCAGCCAGATCGGCCTGTTCATTATGAAAGCCAAAGGCTTTCACAGAGTGTGGGACAGAGCATAATGAAAACCAAACAGAACAAAACAATACAAAAAGGTATATATTAACCTACTTTATATTAGGGAGAAGAACAGAAACTAAATGACTATGTTCTTTTTACTTAAGCTATCATGTTAAGGAGTTCATTTTATCATGCTAAATATTTAAATAGCCATAGGTACCTTAGGGGATTCATTTTTAATAAGTTATTTTATTTCCATCAAGACATGAATTTAAAATATTGGCTTCTCAAGTGTGGGTTTTATTAACACTTAGGGCAAAATATTTTCCCAAAAGATCATACCCCAAGTTTTAAAAAGAAAATAGCACTGAATATGGAGAAATCCACATTTTTAAGGACCTATTCATGCTAAGAAAAGGTACACCTCTGACGTTCTACTTATTTTTAGGTTAGGATTAAATATAGATTTTTAAAAAAGATTGGATTTAGAGCTATGCCACTATATACTCCTAGGAATTCTCTTCAGTAGCTCATGCTCTTTTACTGTGCATGCAAAATGACACTTGCAATTTCTTCTTTATCATTTTCCATATAATGCTTCTACAAACCATGTGATTTAAAAACCACATTTAAATGCATCAAATTCCTAACAAGACAATATTCATAAGGATAATGAGTGTTTTTTCAGTTTTGATCATTTTTTCCTTTTGAAAAGCCTAAGTATGCACAGAAACCGTCTCCCACGGAAGAGCTATGTGCCCACACAGGATCATAATCAGTTATTGTTTTTGTGAAACAGTGATGCAACTGCCGTACTGAGCAGAACACATAGAAACACTTCTGTTACCACTGATGCTCCATACTTTGTCAACACATTTTAAGCATCCTGGGGTCACGATGTTCAGTAAAAGTAATTATTTCTCATCAACTGTGGATTATAGTCATAGGAACAGCTCACAGGTTATTAATATTGAATACATAAAGCAAGAGAGTGAAGAAAAATAGTGTATGTTTCTAATGCTGTATAAAATTATATTTCATGGAACTTTGTAACTATGAATGCCTCTTTTTTTTTTGAGAGAGAGAGAGCATACATGCATGCACAGGGGAAGGGCAGAGGAAGAGGGAGAGAGAATCTCAAGCA
Source organism: Callorhinus ursinus (assembly GCF_003265705.2). Classification (NCBI taxonomy): domain Eukaryota; kingdom Metazoa; phylum Chordata; class Mammalia; order Carnivora; family Otariidae; genus Callorhinus; species Callorhinus ursinus. The sequence goes on from NW_027397078.1 coordinate 26,595,666, forward strand.
GGCTCCACGCCCAGCTCAGAGCCTGAGGCGGGGCTCTATCTCATGACCCTGAGATCATGACCTGAGCCAAAATCAAGAGTTGGATGCTTAACCAACTGAGCCACCCAGGCGTCCCTAAAAATATTGTTTTTTTATATGTAATATTTAAATCATCCATTTATGCAAACCTTTAATAATGGCACCTTTGTACCAAATACTTCACATATTCTATTGTCAAGGTACCAAAATGTTTTCAGTGCTGAAGTGATTAATTCATATGAGCTGGTGTTAGTTTTATTCATTCACTCATTCATTTACTCGAGTCACAATTCCATTCACCAAAAAAGGTTTTGGGGGCATCTTGTAAGGGCAACTCAATGTCAGGCACTACCAGGTAATCAAAGATAAAATAAACTTGGCCCTTGGCCATCATTATTTCATTATTTAGTGGAGCAAACAATCAAATAATAATATAAGGTACATGACAAATGCTAACAGAAGATCCCATAAAAGGAGATAAATCCTAACTTGTTAACTCTGGAATGACCTTCTGGAGGAGGTATTTTACTGACCTTAAATAGCTTTTGAATCTGGAAATTGGGGGTTCACGGGGAAAGAACACTTCAGTTTGTGCAAACACAATGAACAAAGGCATGATGAGAAGTATGCACACCAGACTAGAGCATAAGATATGTGGAATGAATGCAATAGGAAAGAAAGTCTAGAAAATAACATGAGGTCATATTGTGGAGAGCTACCAATGCTAGCCAGGAGAAATTTTGTTTTGAAGGGAATAACATTTTTATTTTTCTGTAACGATCTATTTTGAAGCCCCATTCAACCGGGATAGCACTTAACTTGGTCAACTGATAATTTCTTGTGACTTTATTTTGGGAGGGGTTAAAGTCAGGGTAGATTATATAGTGCCATGGCTGGTGTTAAACAGCAACATTAAAATGGTGAGCATGTGTGTTGCGGGCAAGGGGAGGAGGAGCGGAGTCCAAACTCTCTGGTCCAGCTAACAACTCTAATAGCCATCTGTTCTTGTTCCTTTTCTCATGGTTCTTTTTCCTTTCCCTTAGTTACAAGAGTAACTTTCAGGTCATGTTTTAGATAATGAATCTCTGTAAAGCTGTGTATCTTCCTAGATATACCAAGTAGACATTTCATCTGTAGGGAGGATGGAGGAGTGTGTACTTTACTCTGATTCAAGGAAATGCTCAGAAATGTCTGAGCATGGGAAGTATGTGATCAAATATATGTTTTATGCAAACAATGGGGAAGAAGTTGTGGATTTGGAATGGAAAAAAACTGGAGGCAGGAAGATCAGTTGGAGTGCCCTTTCAATAGAAAATGTAAAATGTAATCAAAGCTTGAACTGAGGTTATGATGCTGGAAAGCAAGTTGAGGAGAGGTGGCTGACATACATGTAGCCAGGAATGAGAATTAGGTGACTGATTCATCAGACACAGAGAATAATGGGGAGAAGAAAGTTAAACATTACTCTAGGGGTCCAAACCTGAGCAAATGGATGAATGGCTGAGTAGAGATGTTAGGAGAGACTTTGGAGAGAATAAAATAATTATATTTTGGGTATGTGAAATTAGAAGTGGCTAAAAGACAGGACATTTTATACAAAGCTGTCCAGCAAGCAACTTAATAAACTGAATTGGATCTAAAATAAAGCCAGATCTGGGAGTATTTACACTGAGGTGATAGTTAAAGGCACAAGAAAACAACAACAAATTCAGTAAAAAAGAATATGTATAGTGAGAAGATAGCGGAGGACAGAAGCTCAGACAATGCTTATATTTAGGAGCAGGAAGAAAGGATTAGTTGCGTGGCCAGGAATAAAGGGAGAAAGTGGTATTACAGAGACATATTTATTAAAACTTAGAGCGATAAGAGAATTATCATAAGTTCTATGTCTGTGCTGCTTGAAATTCAGTAGTTTTTAGATATATGTGCCTCCTGAGCAATTAAAATGTGCAAAGGAGGAACTGGATTTGTAATTTTACTTAGTTTTAATTAATTTAAATTTGTATTTTAGTTGCCACATGCAGCTAGTGGTCACCATGCTAGCCAGAAGGTCAGGTCTAGAGAAATATACTATGGTCCTTCCAACAGTTATGAAATGGGAAGCCATTTAACAAGATTTCCAAACAAATAACAATAAAGCAACATCTGAAAAGAAAGATATGGAGGAGTTTAGTTTCCAGTTATTGACCAGATGCTTCACTTTTTTTTTTCCTTCCACAAGAGCAGATTCCAGTATATTGTAACATCTACAGTAGCAGCATAGTACAATGAAAGCAATTCTCTCTGTAGGATGATATACAGAAAAGAGCTATTAAAAGGAATCCAAAGTAGTCATCACCTAGCTTTGTGGGCACAGAGAAAGCAGTGCCAGGGGTAAAAGATTTACAATGGATGGAAGATAAAAGTCCAAACTAAATTTGGATTCATCAAAGAGCAAAGCCTGACTGAGTGTCCTGAGTGAAAAGTATGTCCATAGTGAATAGACAGTCATTGGTCTTCCTGAATGTGTTATCAAAATGCCACTGTTAAATTGCAAATATATAAATGTCCTTAGCAAACAAGGCAGGCAGAGGTATAACCAACCACCCCACAAGTACCTCCTTGGCAACCCTTTCACCATTTTGACTGGCTTAAAGACCAAAAACTTGTTGGAGCAGTCTTCTTGCTATTGTTTTGGGAATGAGAAGAGGAGAGTTCATAAAGGATGGTATCTCTTCAAATTTTAAGATATTACTTATTTATCCATTTTAGAAAAAGAGTGTGAGCAGTGGGGGGGGGGGGAAGAAGAGGGAGAGAGAATCTGAAGCAGACTCTGTGCTGAGGGCAGAGACTGCCTGAAGTGGGGCTTGATCTCACGACTTTGAGATCATGACCTGAGCTGAAACTAAGAGTCAGATGCTTAAATGACTTAGCCACCCAGGTACCCCTCTTGAAATTTTAAAATGACCCATTTTGAAAAGAATTGGCTGAGATTTTCATTGGGTTAAATAAGGTATTGACTTGCAACATACAAAGAGCAATAAACAAGGGATGGGAGGAGAATGTGAGTGGGCATGACCTTAGTGGTCATCTATAGTCTTTCTATCAGTGAACATAGTCATATTCTTTTGCACTTTGCATCATATTGCTTTTCAAAATTGTCTAGTTCTCCGCCCCCTCACGGAGGCCATCTAAAATGAAGCCTCATCTGGCTTTATTATTATTTTTTAAAATTTTATTATGTTATGTTAATCACCTACATTACATCACTAGTTTTTGATGTAGTGTTCCATGATTCACTGTTGGTGTATAACACCCAGTGCTCCACGCAGAATGTGCCCTCTTTAATACCCATCACCAGGCTAACCCATCCCCCCACCCCCCTCCCCTCTAGAACTCTCAGTTTGTTTCTCAGAGTCCATAGTCTCTCATGTGGCTTTATTATTTTTTAAAGATTTATTCATTTATTTGAGAGAGAGAGACCACAAGCGGGGTTAGGGGCAGAGGGAGAGGGAGAAGGAGAGAGAGAAGCAGACTCCTCGCCGAGCCCAGAGCCCAACATGGGCCTTGATCTCAAGACTCTGAGATCACGACCTGAGCTGAAATCAAAAGTCGGATGCCTAACCGACCCACTCACCCAGGTGCCCCAATCTGGCTTTAATCACTCTAGTCTTCACTTCACAATGACAGACTACTGTCTCAATAGGTGAATGGGTGTGGAAACCAATCTTTTAGCATATAGGACTTGGGGATGCAGGCAGAAGCAAGGCTGATTGTTTTTTCAGCATCCTAATGGCTCTGTAACAAATCTAAAAACTACTGAGGCTAATCAAGATTGAAGTGTCAAAAGGGATAAAAAGTAAAAATGTCAAGTTAAGGTGTTAATGAACAGAAAACTCATTAGGGTGAGACTGTGATCCCTGTAACTTTAATAGCTTTATTTTGACAACCTGAAGAAGCAGTGAGCTAATCCCCATCATGAGCTAAGTTTGTTTATTCTGCATGTCTTGAGTCAAGACCTAAATATTTTTGAAAGGCCTATGTGCTACGTACTAACTGCACATGCTTTATGTTTCCATCAGTTATCTGTTAGTCTTACTCTCTCCCATTAGACGATCAGTATTTTCAAAGAAGGAACTGAACTGTCTCTTTTAATTTCTTAAAGGTGCTCTGTACACTACAAATATAGTCTTAATTTATCAGTTATGAATATTTTATTCCATTGATTCTCTATTTTCACATTCCATAATAAACACTTCACATTGGTTTTATTTATTTATTTTTAAAGATTTTATTTATTTATCTGACAGAGAGAGACACAGCAAGAGAGGGAACACAAGCAGGGGGAGTGGGAGAGGGAGAAGCAGGCTTCCCATGGAGCAGGGAGCCCGACCCGGGGCTCCATCCCAGGACCCTGGGGTCATGACCTGAGCTGAAGGCAGACGCTTAACAACCGAGCCACCCAGGCATCCCTTCACATTGGTTTTAGAGATTAGGTGCACACAAATGAAATTTTCAAGCCGTTTTTTTAAAAACAAAATTTCTAATTGCCAAACTAGCACAGTACATTCAGTTTTGTACCAAAATAGACTGAGTTTCAGTTTTAAAATAATTTTAAATATGAGTTTGTTTTAAACTTTAATCTGCATGATCTCAGCAGATATTTTCAACAAAAATAATTGGGTTTTCTCTGCATGCATGAAGATTCATATTATGTAAAAGATATCAAGAATTTTATATTCATACAATAAAGCTAACATTTCTTTATAATAAAAAGCCTCTCTAGCTTCCAGATGTTCAAGTTACTTACTGTAATGACCATCTAATATATCATAAGGGAAAGAAAATCTATAGGGTCTAAATGATGAGAGACAGTTTTTCCCTTGTGACAAATTCAACTAAGGAGTTCAAGCAAAGATAAATACCATGACCTATCATAAATGAAAATATAAATTAAACATTACTTCATCAGTTCAAGATCATCTGCTTGGCTTCCAGAAAAATAAATAGAAATTTTGGTATATTTGAAACAAATTCTAAGTATTAGTTTTAAAAATTTCTTAGTCCATATGTATTTGTCCTTTTATCTATTTAGATTGCATTTTCTTGGACAAAATGGAAGCATTTCTTTTCACTATGTGCAACATCTGAAAAGGTAACATTGATACCCAGGCACTCAATAAATATCTTTAGATCATTGATGATAATAACATATTTAAATCCTAAAAAATACTAAATTGTCCAAATAATAGTACCAGCCTACATCTAGGCTTAATTTTGTACACCCTCAAAAATCATTATCATAAATAATCAGTATCCACTTAGGGTTTCCTAGTAGTAACACTGAATGATTCTAAGAGAGAATTTTATACTTTGAAAAATGTCAAAAGTTCTTCCCCCTCCCACCAAATCTATCACCAATATTGCAGTAGATTATACTTAAAATACTAAGAGACACACCAATGCATAAGAACACACCATTGAAAAGAGAGAAGAAATTCTTCAAACTCAACCTTTACTAACGTATTTGTGGATATTTAAAAATTTTTCCACATAATTTAATTTTATGGTGCTTTCCTCATGTTCAAATAAACAAGAGTATTGTTCTTAAAATTCTAGTATAATGCTATACTGGAATTCTTTATAGATTCATTACTGTGCCAGACTTATATTATGATTTCTAAATATACATTCCTTTTTTTAAAGAAAAAAGTAAACTTCCTGTAGCCACTGAAGTCAGCCATGGCTATATGACTTACTTTGTCCAATGAAATGTGAGATGTGCTTGTCCCATTTGCATACAGAAACATCAAGAACTAGTTCATAGTTACACCATCCTCTCTTTCCTCTCTGCTGTGATGACCAGCAGTGTTCAACAAGAGGCTACTCTGGGCTTTGAAGGAGGAGGATGTAGAGTAGAGCTATAGCAGTCCATGCTGGATATGAAGCATGAGCACTGGACATGAGTGATATTAAAAGCACAAATATTTCTGGGTTGTTTATTATTGCAGCATAATCTAGCTTAACTTGACTGATACAATCTTCTACCAGATACAAGGGGTAAAACTGAGCACATATGAAAATGAAGACCTAAACAATGCAGAGTCTAATGCAATAACTATTCCATTAATTTCTTTTTAAATGTAAGCTCTACACTCAATGTGGGGCTTGAAATCACAACCTTGAGATCAAGAGTCACATGCTCTACTGACTGAGGCAGCCAGGTGCCCCCATTCCATGAATTTTACATGCTGTACTTCATTTCAGGAAATGTGCTACTTTTCAGAGATGCTATGTCTTTCCTTACACACTGCAATTTGCAGTCAGCCTCAGATTACATTCTTACCTTTATGCAAATCTAGTCTTTCACCATCTTGTGTTTGTATATAATTTTTGCCTCATTTTATTCGTCTTATTCATGCTCCCTTGTCCTAATTACTTAATTCTTACCAGTTCTTCAACCTGCCACTATCAATTATAATTTCAGTCTACTATTTCACTTGTGTTGAGGCCTAATTTCATCTGAATTATCTGTCTGATGTTGGTTGTCATTCTGACCCAACCCAAGGGAACTGGGTTATTAAAAACTACTTTGTCAGCAGAGACAAATGCCTTAGAAAATTGGTGCCTATAACGAGTAGCTCTATATATTTTTTTGGTATGCTTTAATCTTTTATAAGTATGAAAATCTGTTTGTAATGATCTGATGATAATCTATGTAAGGCATAAGGATTCATAACATGCTAAAAATGTTATTATTATTTCTTCTTATTTTATTAAGCCTAGTTCCCAGCACATTAATTTCTAACACTGATTTTCCCCTTATTATAAATGCACAATGACCATTTTCATTTTCATTAATATCTTGTTTGATGTCTTAAAGAACATGTTTAATCCTTTTGGACTGCATTTATGGCACCGACTGACTATGAACAATTGATAATGAGAGTTGCAAATTCAAAACTTTAACTAGCCTCCTTTATAAATGTGTGGCCTCTGGGCTGATTATCACCTATAAATAGTTGAACCTACTGATCCACAGTTCTCAGTCTTTCAACCTATGGCAGAGTCTGGGGAATCTGCATCTTAACAAGCTTCCCCAGGTGAATCATAGTCCATGGACCAGCCTTTGATAAAACACCATTCTTGAACACATACATTTTCTTCTCACCTCATTACTCATCTCATTCTAAACCAGTTAACTATGAGCACAGTGGTTATCAACTTTGGCTCTAAGTTAGAATCAATGAAGGTATCATTTAAAAACTACTGATGCCAAGCCTGACCATAAATAGTCTAATTTAATGTCTTATGGGACACAGATATCAGTGCTTTTAAAAAGCTTCTCACTTCATTCTAAGGTTAAGCCAAACTTGAGGAGCAATGAGCAGAAACTATTACACACAATGTCAAATCATGGATCTAAGTCCTGACCATGTCACTTATTACGTCACTTTTCCTCTCTGAAATTCCATTTACTCATTTACAAAATTGAGATAGTGACATCTGGTCTACCTACTTCACCGGATTATCATGAGGAAAAAATCTGATTCTGATAACATGTTATAAAAGCATTTGCTCAAACTCAAAAGCAATGGTATTATTTCCTGACCATTAAACTTCATATAGACCTTTTGTTCTTCCTAATAATTTTTAAATGTCATAAGGCATAGGGTTTATCTAGATAGGGTTTGAGGGAGGGGTAAATAGTGAAGAGAAGAGCCCAGGGCAGTATACATTTTGATTCTAAAAGGCAGTTCAGTTGGGAGAGAGAGCAGGAAAATATTTCTGTAGACAGTTTAAATGTGAAGAAACAGAAAGCCTAGTGAGATATTTGGTAGGGTGAGGAGGGCTGTGGAAAACAGTGAGACATTAAAATGGAAATTAACAGTTATATTATTAGTAACTGCTGAATAGCGCAACTGTAGACATTTTAAAAGGCATTTTTAAATGCCTTTGGGATGGCACTTAAACTGTAGCAAGATACATAAAATAGTTACAGGAACCAGGATGAATAAAAGTATCTAATCGAACCTTTTGATTTTTTCCTGCTTAGGTGCTTTTATAACTCCCACTCTGGCATTACACAGTCTCATAGCATTATATTCTATATTCCTTTATGGCTCAGCTTTCCAAATTTGGTATCAAATCAAAATGGGAATTTTTAAGCTACAAAAGCCTTCCAAATGATACTCAGAAATGTACACATGGATTTATTTGGGGAGGCTGAGCAGACTGGACAGTAATGGTAACATTTTCTAGCTCCAAAACCAGCCCTCTCCTCCTAGACTCTGGTCCTCTCCATAGGAACCTCCCCTCCTCTCCCCTCCCTCCCCTTCCTTCCCCTCCTTTCTCCTCTCCCCTCCCCTCCCCCATTCACTAGCCCATTACTGGTTTCATGGAGGAGACTGGTACTATCACCACTGTTTCCTGCCTCCCCCACTCATCTTCCTGAAGTTGCAAGGAGTAATAGGATAAGGAATAGGAAGAAGCAGCCTTCAAATTTAAAGGACTAATTGTGTATTTGTAATAATGACAATAGACCTGGACTTCATCAACTTTGAAAGAATTTTGTGTGTGTGTGTTTAGTTCTCTTTAGGTCTTCATCAGCATCACAGTGAGTTACAGCAGCTAAATCTATAATCTGCAGCCCTTTTTGGGTGGAATTTTAAGGGGAAAATGAGTCCTTTCATTCTTCGAACAAACATTTGTTTGCCAGGCACTGGAGACACAGAAATGCATGGGGCAGATACATGCTTTCACCAAGTCTCACACAGCAAATCTTTTCTTAAATGGATTGGTATTAGTTTCGATATTATTCTTTAAAAAGAATCATCATGGTACAAGACAAATGGTAACATATCAGGGACTCTCTTCTGAAGTTTATTTTATCACCTGTAGGGATAAGAATCATGGAACCCATCTTTCTATATCTGCTTCCACATACATAACATAGCAACATAGCATGGTAAAAGTTCTATCTTTTTAGGGTCTTTGTGAGAAAATTTTAATAGCCTCTTGAAAGGTGAAATGCATCATAAGACAGCATGGCAAACATATCATAATTCAGAGAGTAGAAAGACAATGAAAGTACATTACATAAATAAGTGATAAAACTTTCAGAACAGGAATGTAATACAATTATAAAGATGAGCATGTGCGTACTCTGTAACACAGCAATTACCCTCCCATGGAATATATTTAAAAGTAGGTATATATCCAAATGTCCATGGTCAGGAAAATGAATAAATATATTGAAGTATTTACACAATTAAGTATTATATAAAGTGAATGAACTACAGTAAATGGATGAAACGTGAATGAATTCAGGAACACAAATCAAGTGAAACAAGTAATATGCACAGTGATACCATTTTTACAAAGCTCAAAGACAAGCATAATTAAATGGGATGTTTAGAAAAGTAAAAAGAACTATTTTAAGGAGGGGTGCCTCGTGGCTCAGTCGGTTAAGCGTCTGACTCTTGATTTCAGCTCAGGTCATGATCTCAGGGTTGTGAGATTGAGCCCTGTCGGGTTCCGTGCTCAATGCGGAGTCTGCTTGTCCCTCTCCCTCAGCTCCTCCCCCCGCTCGCACACTCTCTCTGTCTAAATAAATAAATAAAATCTTAAAAAAACTATTTTAAGGGAAAAAAAAACAATAAACAACCTGAAAAGAGGTGGGGTGATGAGACTGGGGAGGAGCACAAATGTAACTAAAACAATACTGGTAATTTCTACTTATTAGGTGACACATTCATGAGTATTTGATTTATTATTATGCCTCATAACATATATATGACATGCATTCTTTGGTATATATGTATAAAGTATTACATAAATTTTAAAATACAATACACAGAAAACAGATGTCTGAGAAATAGTATCCTGCCATTTGCCATGTAAAAGAATTGGATAAGTATAGTACACCAGACCTCCAGTTCTTCTGTTATTGCTGATGGTGATACTGTCTACATCTTTAAAAGTGTTTGGCAGGATGCTCATATAATATAGTCCAGGTTTTTCAAGAAAATAAAGCTATGAAAACAGTCTATTTCAGCATTCATTTTCATATAATATACGTAAATTTTTAAGTTTTTGTTCATAAGTCAGGCCAGTATCAGAAAGCTGGAAGGATAATCAGTGATTATGTCCCAGTGTTCTAAATAGTGCTTTCCTAAAGTCTTAGCATGCAGTAATCCCATCACTCTTTTTTACCTTTTCATTCTGAGCCTTCAAAAAATTTACAGCTACCAGTAAACATTTTATATTTTTACACCAAGAATGAAGATTTCTCTGTGTGTGTATTTATATTTATTTTGGTTACAAGACTATATTCTAGTCCTTTTAAGAGATACATGCATACATATATAATATAATCTCAGCTTTGCAAATTCTATATATTTTTAGTTTTACATTTGTCTTTAGAATAAAAGTCCTCAAGTTATCTGGGTACTATGCCTAATAGTTCTAGATCTAACTTCTGATTCACTATATAAGGATTATATAGAGTAGTTTTAAAAGATACTGTTTTTGCTGCTTCATGATCAACTAAAACAGCTGAAGAAAACAAAGGATTAAGTATAATTACACTGAACTAAGTATACTGTTTGTTTAAATACAAAGTAAAGAAACTAGAATCACCTTTAATATTTTCATCAACAAGTACGCTAACTAATGTAATCCATATTGTTTAAAATTTACAGATAAAACCTGTCCTGGTTTTCTGTCTGAAATGCCCCAGTTTCAATCTCAGGAGCCCCAGTCTACTTTTCAGGTCACCTAGAATGTCTGATGCAGGGAAGTTTAAACACTAACCCTAATATAGCAAAAATAGTATTTAAAGTTGTGTGTGAGATGAATGAGAGGCTATCCTGGATGGGCTTTTATAGGTTTTAATACTGACTACATGAACCATGGAATAGATACCGTGCTACCCCAGTATAATTTATATCCCCACTTTAAAACTTTACATAGATTTACTACTTGAACCTTAATATCCCTTTTACAACGCAAATTCTGTAGGACTGATTATTATACATGGGCATTGTACCTTTATACGTTTTGAGTTCTCCATTTTCAACTCTAGGTAATGTGAATATGTGGATAGGAATGGCAAGTTCACAGCTGATCAAAAATCGCTCCTGTATTACATCAAAATATCTTCCAGAATATGAAGCACAGTAATCAGTTTGCATTAAAATCTAAAGAACATCCTAAATTAAACCAAAGTCCTTTTTTAAAAAAGCACTCATTCTAGAAATAGGTCTTTCTTCACTGCTACACAATACCAAAAGTAAGCAGAGCATCACTCCTTCAAATTTTTGTAGAGCAAAAACTACCGGAGTTTAGAGTTTCCAAGGGCTCTTTTGCTATATAAGGTAACTAAAATGGCCATTTATTAAGCTCCTACTGAATGCCAGATTACGGGCTAGATCAGTTTCCATTATTCACAACAACCCTACAATAATCCAACAACAAGGTGTGATCCACTTTTACAGATAAAACAAAGTGTTTGATCAGAGACGTCAAACAATTTGTTAAAGTTCATACAGGGTATCAAAAAGCAGAGCCAGGATGATGAACTCAAATATACTTTATATCAAAGCCCACTACACTATTTTGCCATAAGAGAGAAGATTAAATGATATAAAATGTCAACCAAGGGGTGCCTGGGTGGCTCAGTTGGTTAAGCATCCAACTCTTGATCTCAGCTTGGGTCTTGATCTCAGTGTTGTGAGTTCAAGACTCATGAGTCTTAAAAAAGCTCTTCTTTTCTCTTAAGTATTTATATCTTGAGTAAATAACAACCTGCTTAAAACAGGATAGATTAGATTCAAGCAGGAATACATTTAAAAGGGCAATACACTCAATATGCTCATTTATATTTTCATTTAAAAATTTAGAAAGTACTTCGTAAATAATTTATTTTTACTGATTTGTATTTAAAATAAGTGTAAAGGTAAGAAAAGATTAGAAAACACACATACATAATTTAGACTGAGTTGTCCATCAGAAATAAACACTTTCAATATTGATTTTTGAAGAATATTTTTTCCATTTTCTTGAATAAAGATTGAAAAATAAAATAACACTGGTCAGATTGGCTATAATCAAGAAGACAAAAAGTAACAAGTGTTGGTGTGGATATGAAGAAAAGGGAACACTCATACACTTTTGGTGGTAACATAAATTGGTGTCACCACTATGGAAAACACTATGGAGGTTCCTCAAAAAATTAAAAATAGAATTAACATATGATCTAGCAATTCCACTTCTGGGAATTTATCCAAAGAAAATGGTAACACCAATTCAAAAAGATACATGTTCATTGCAGCATTATTTACAGTAGCTAAGATAAGGAAGCAAACTAAGTTGTCTATCCATAGATGAGTAGATAAAGATATTGTGTGTATATATATATATATATATATATACACACACACACATACACACACAATACATACATACACACACACATATATGTATACACACACACACAATGGAGTATTACTCAGCCATAAAAAAGAATGAAATCTTGCCATGTGAAACAAGATGGATAGACCTAGAGGGCATTATGCTAAGTGAAATAAGTCAGGAAGAGAAAGATGAATCCTGTATGATTTCTCTTATATGTGGAATCTAAAAAAAGCAAGCAAGCAAACAAACAAACAAGATAGAAACAGACTTATAGATACAGGAAACAAACTGTTGGTTACCAGAGGGGGAAGAAGTCAGGTAGACAAGCAAAATAAGTAAAGGGGATTAAGAGGTACAAACTTCCAGTTATAAAATAAGTCATGGGGATATAATGTACAGCATAGGAAATATAGTCAATAATACTGTAATAATTTTGCATGGTGGCAGATGATAACTAGATTTACTGTGAGGCTCATTTCATCATGTATAGAAATATCAAATCACTATGTTGTATACTTGAAACTAATAGGATAATTTATGTCAATTATACTTCAATTTTAAAAATAATAAATATAAAAAATAAAAGAAATAGAATACATCTGATGGGTAAATGTAGAGCAAAATGGAACAAATGAATTGTAAAAAAGTGACACTCACAATTTAAATACAGATATTTATTGTAGGAAAGCTCAAAGCAATAGCACAGTTGTTCCCGGTGCTTAGATTGGAATGTCTGTGAAATATTCTTTGTAGTTTTCTGTATTTTAAAAAATTAATATTATCATTTCATAAACTTTTAAAAAAAAGTCCTAAAGAATACAAAAACATGAATTCAAAAAGATATATGTGCCCCTATGTTTATTTCAGCATTATTTACAATAGCCAAGATATAGAAGCAGCCCAAAGATCCATCGATAGATGGATGGATAAAGAAGAAGTGGTGTATATATATATATGTATACATATATATATATATGTTTAATGCAATATTGCTCAGTCATAAAAAAGAATGAAATCTTGCCATTTGCAACAACATGGATAAATCTAGAGTGTATAATGCTAAGTGAAATAAGTCAGTCAGAGAAAGACAAATACCATATCATTTCACTCATACATGGAATTTGAGAAAACAAAATGAACACAAAAAAAGGGAAACAAATGGACTCTTAAACAGAGAACAAACTGGTGGTTACCAGAGGGAAGATGGATGGGGGGGATGTGTAAAATAGGTGATGGGGAGTAAGAGTACATTTAGCACGATGAACACTGAGTAACATATGGAATTGTTGGATTATATTGTACAACTGAAAATAATATAACACTGTATGTTAATTACACTGGAATTTTTAAAAAGTCCTAATATGAATGATGCAGTAAAATAAAAAAAATTATGGCATAAAACTAAATATGAAATAAAATAGGCAAAATGATGACAGGGATTTTCTTTGAGTGGAAGGATTACAAGCAATGTTTTTTTTCTTTTCATAACTTCAAATTTTTCTATAAAGCAGATATTACTTTTGTAATTTTAAAGGTGTAGAAAAAATTATACTATAGGATGTACTATATATAAAGCTTTATACTGATGGCATACAACATCAATGGAATGAATGCAAGCAAAGATCATAAGAATTCAACATCTAAATGAACTTCTAGTTCTTGGTGATGATTCTCTCAGTTAAGATTTTTTGAACAGTACATGCTATTTCTTCAAATTTTAAAGGATGGAGAAGGAAAGTGTTGACTGAGCAGCAGGTAATAATTACGTACTTAAAATAGGATGTTTTAAGGAAGGTTTCTAGAACTTCCTTTTTCTTTGCATTTCTGTTCAAATGTTAATTTAAACAATCTCATGTGAAAGACTATTGATATCTCCTCTTTTTTTATCCAACTTTTGGCTGGGAATGGTAAGCTAATGTTTCAAACACTATTCAAAAAGCCAGTGATTTCCAAGGACAAGGAAAATGGATCTAAAAAGGTTGAAAAATGAGCAAGCCCATAAGAAAATAGCAAGACATTTTAATATATACAATTTAGAGGAGACATTTCAGGTAAAAGTAAATTACCAGAACCTGAATTTTAAAAGGACGTTTTTCACTCTGGTATACAACATTTCAAAATCTGATCTAAAATGTTTCACAACCTGTTGAAATTTTTCTCTCAGCATGTAATTCAGATTTCACTATAGATGCAGCTAAAGAAAACTAACACTAAATGGAGAAAAAAAAACTATATTCATTATTTAAAACAAAGTTGTTATTCTAATTCTTTTTATCAAGTCTCTATTTCTCACCCATTTTATAGATATTACTTTCCTTTTGTTTTTCACTTCACATTTGTGAACCATTTTTAATGCATCTAATTTGATTCTCACAACAGAATTACTTCTGTTTATAGATGCCACAAGCAAAAGCACATGGTTCGTCATGAAGCAACTGGGCTAAGCCTCAAGTCTCCCAGTACTCATGATCCCTACCCTCGGTCCCTTGCCCCAAGTATTGTGAATTCCACTGAAGCTTCACCTTAAAAACTGATACTTTTCTGTCCATTTCTTAACTAGTGACAATCTAGTCATTTTTGTGTTTGAAGTGGAAAATATAAAAATGGCACAGTAGAATAACTTTAGATCAAGCTGCTACTCGTTAGGGCAGGCATCATAGAAATTATGTCAATACTGATAAGAAGTGCATGGGTACTGGGGCATCTGGGTGCTCAGTCAGTTAAGCATCTGCCTTCGGATCAGGTCATAATCCTGGAGTCCTGGAACTGAGTTCTGTGTGTTGGGATCGCGGCTCAGTGGGTTCTGCTTCTCTCTTTCCCTCTGCCTCCCTCCGCACCCCCCCACCCCAGCTTGTGACTTATGCTCTGTCTCTCTCTTTCTCTCACCGACTCTTTCTCTCTCTCTCTCTCAAACAAACAAATAAATAAATAATAAATAAATAAGTAAGCAAGTAAGTAAGTAAGTGCTTGGGTACCTGTCTCATTTTTCTGATTCAGTTCTGGACAGCGCTCTAAATGAAGCTTCAGTTCTCTGAGAATACTTTCCATTTACGATTTTTTTTAAAACTAGTTTCCCCTTTTGCTCAAATGTGTTTTTACAGGGGCGCCTGGGTGCCTCAGTCGTTAAAGCCTCTGCCTTCTGCTCAGGTCATGATCCCAGAGTCCTGGGATCGAGTCCCACATCGGGCTCCTTGTTCAGCGGGGAGCCTGCTTCTCCCTCTGCCTCTGCCTGCCACTCCCCCTGCTTGTGCCCTCTCTCTTTCTCTCTCTGACAAATAAATAAATAAATAAAATTTTTAAAATAACAAGAATGTGTTATCACAACCAATCTTATGTGGAAAGGAAAGTTTTGAGGGAGGGATCTCTTTAAAAGACTTTAAATATAAGTATCTAAACCCATCACAACTGTAAATAAGTAAAACAGATATAGCAGATTAAGTAAATTCCTCCAAACAGAGCTTGTTAAAATAAATTTATATTCTCTTTCTCCTCTAATGTTAGCACCAATTTAAATATAGGTGGCCAATATCAAGAAGCACTTTCCACTTACTTCATAGTACCACCCCTTTGTGTTAAGAAGGGAAAAAAGCTATTTGTGACAGTTTATTTTTAGATATTGATCATCTCCTCTTGCTGCAAAGGGAATAAAAATAATTAAAGTTGAGTGAAAAATAATTTGAAGTACAGCATATTTCAAAGCATAACTATCATCATAACTGTTCAGATGAGATTTCTTGAAAGGCTGGTAATAAATGCATGCCCTAGATATTTTTTTTTAAATCTACACTTTGCTTATTCAAATTGGCCTCTTTTACTGGTAGCTTAAGTTTAATTCCTGTCTTCAGATACTGCGTACAATTCCAAGTGAATACAGTGATTAGTGTGTATACAATGGCTGAACGAGACCATTAGATGGACACTGACTGTCAACTACATCATTTATTTTAAAATATAGTATTTGTCTATGCTGTGCTCTTTTATCAAAGTAGTATTACTTTAATTATATAGCATTCATTTTTTTTCTGACAACTCAAATGCATTTTAGAAAATATGGAATAAAAAGAAAAGTAGAGTCTAAATGAAATAAAATCCCTCATAGTCTCATTATCAAGAAACAAACACCTATTTTTAAAAAGATTTTATTTATTTATTTGAGAGAGAGAGACAGAGACAGAGATAACAACAGAGAGTACCAGTGGGGAGGAGAGGGAGAAGCAGGCTCCCCACTGAGTAGGGAACCAGATGCGGGCTTGATCCCAGGACCCTGGGATCATGACCTGCGCAGGAGGCAGATACTTGCCCAACTGAGCCACCCAGGGGCCCTGACAAACACCTATTTTATTTCATTATTTTATGCATCAACCTCATTCCTATTGTTACGATAGGCAGTAACAGACCAGAGCCCAGAAAAACCCAGTACCAAAGATAATGACATCATGTCACAGTAGAAAAATAATAGATTATTTAAGAGATGATTTACAAACACTGTAATATATCATGCTTATAATTAAGTTTCCTCTAAAAGACATGTTTTGTTAGTATTCTATATTTGCATAGTGTTTCAGAAGTTTTGTTCACTTTCATTCTAGCATTGGAAAGTGCTTATAAGGATCCATCTTCTTATTTTAACTCATGAATAAACTAAGATGTAAAGTGATGGCTATCTCTAGGGTTCTTTACATAGCTAGCAGAAACAGAACTACAGGAGATGAAATAAAATGAGTAACAATTCAAGCATTTAATTCCAACTTTTTCTTGGAAGAGTACAAATGAGCATGTGCTAGCCACAGGGGATAATTGGGTCTTAGGTCAATTTATTTTAACAGGTATGTAATGGATATCTACTATATATGAAAATGAGCAAGACACCATTCTTGTCTTCAAGGAGTTCATAATCTAATGGAAGTCAGATAATTATTATTCATAGCAGAATAAAACTGCCATAGGTGAGATGTGAAATGCTATGTAAAGTAAGTTCAAGGGATTTCTACATCTGCCCACACAACAAAGAATTATAGCTAATAAGTCAACAATGGAAATGGAATAATAAAATGGAATAATAAAAAGTAATTAATAAAAACATACACAGAAAAAAGAAAACAAAGAATAAATGGGAAACATAGAAGACAAACTGCAAGGTGGTATATTTGATCCCAACCATATAAATAGTTACATTAAATATAAATGGTCTAAGTAGAAAGAAGGTACAGAGAGTTGTGGAAAAGAGTTAAGGCACTTCCTAGAGGCCTTAAAGAACAGAACATAATTTTACCAGGCTGAGATAAGAAGATATATGCAGCATATTCTGAGGACACCCACACCATAAAAAGATGAGACTACAAAATCTATTTTACCAACAATAACTCATCCACACACACTAGGCTACAATTAAAATATATGGGAGTACTGGAAGATAAAACTGAAATTATGGTAGGACCCTACTTGGAACCCCCTTGAATTCCAAAGAGAGGAGTTTGTAATCATTTTGAAAATCAGAAGAAAATTGCTAAAAGTAAGAAAATCAAAGCTGGGCTTTGGGATGATCAGTATGACAATGATAGATCCTATACTCATAAGTAAATTAAATCATGAAGATGTATTTTGTTAAGAGAAATTGGTATCTTAACATTTCCTTTAAGGCATAACAGAAAAGGGGTGCCTGAGTGGCTCAGTAGGTTAAGCGTCTGCCTTCAGCTCAGGTCATGGTCCCAGGGTCTTCGAATCAAGTCCCACATTGGGCTCCCTGCTCTGCAGGGAGTCTGCACCTGTGCTCTCTCTCTCTCACTCAAATAAATAAATAAAATCTTTAAAAAAAGATACAACAGAAAAGACCTAGTTAAAGTATATCCGGTCAGGAACAGGTTGGGATGGGGTGGGCAAGGCAAGAACCAAAACCAGCTGGGTACAGAAGTTTTTGTTCAGAAGCATCTTAAAAGTGACACATGAAACAGGACGTGATGGGAAAATGAGAGTGAGATAGAAGAACTGTGACAAATGTTACAAGCTGCTGAACTTTAAAAAATAGAAACAGGTAATGTGAGAGCAACATGTCCTATGAAGGGCAAGGCATCCTCTTTAAAACAGAGTGTACAGTGGGTGGAGAGTACAGAAGCTTCTTCTACATCTGAGTATATTTGGAGTATTTCAATTATTTGGAGGGTTTTCAATAATTCTGTATGTGGTCAAGTCAGAATGTACATACAGTTCAACTTCTGAAAGCATCTCTCTCTACTCTACCTAATGTTTCCTGACCTGTAAACAGAAACACTTAAACCCATTAATGCCTTAAAACAAATTCCTAAGGAGAATGTCAGGCCACACAGTGCAGCTGTTAAAGGTTCTGAGAGCATAAACAAGCCTCTGAGGGCAATATCAGAATGGCATACGTTTATTGTGATGTAGTTGTCAATAGTAGGTATTCATACATTCTGGAAACAAAAGCTGAACCACTTGTTACCTGGATGGTAGGTTCTTAAAATAGCAGAATGGGTGGGAGTTAGTCATATATGACATAAACCACACTTTCACCACTGGACAATCTCTCTACAGGAGATCTTAATTCACTGAAAATCATTTTAGCCATTCTTCTCAACGTAACATTTGAAGGTTGGAATGACAAAAGTATGCTCTGGAACCTGTGAGTTCTAAACAGAGAAAACTCTCCATTTATGACCTCACTCTATACTTAAGTAAAGCTAACTTTTTTTCAAGGTCTCTTTGTTGATCCCCTTTGGATATGGGAAAAGGTTCTGTATTAATTAAGAGAAAATGAATACACCTGAGTACTCTTTCTTAAGATTGTCAAGAAAACATCATGACTGCCATTTAGATTTGCAGTCTTGGTTTATAAAGCAACAGAGTTGTCCAATTACTCAAAAGCAAACTTTAAATAGGCTATCTAGGTCCAGATGTTTGGAGGAGATGCAAGAACTGAAAAACACCCACTTTC
This sequence comes from Callorhinus ursinus, assembly GCF_003265705.2. Lineage (NCBI taxonomy): Eukaryota > Metazoa > Chordata > Mammalia > Carnivora > Otariidae > Callorhinus > Callorhinus ursinus. The sequence continues at coordinate 26,615,029 of NW_027397078.1, forward strand.
TGTCATAATTACGCTTGGAAATGAAGTTCTCTTGCAAGTTGATATCAGATGGATTGCATTCTCATAGAACTGACAATAATCCTCACATTTAATTGTACCATATGTCAATTGTTTTGGTTCTCATGTGTAAATAAAAAGCTTACATAACAAATATAATACAGTTATCACAGATCTGGACATGTAGCACTTAATAATTCTTGGTTTATTAGGATTGTTTAATACAGATTGCTACTGAGCACATATCTATATTAAAAGGCTATGCAAGATTATCATACAAATACTATATAATATATATCCCTAAATCAAGAGAATTTCTCTCTCATAGTAAAAGGGAAGAAACTAATAATCTGTTATCCACACCTCAAATCTTTGGTTAAGTTTAATGCCTTTAAAAGAAATAGGGTTTTAGAAAATACATTTTTAAGAAATGTCATTGATAACAAAGAGCTACAAGAAAAATAACCCATAGATTATATTATTGCTTTTACCCCAGGGCTCTGCAACAATGTAGGAGAACCAGAATCACCTGAAAAACTAGCAAACATGCAGATTCCTGGGCCCTCCCCACAGTACTTTCGGGGTGTATCCCAAGTATCTGAATTTTTAAGAGGTTTTCATGTGATGATAATTCTGCTCATGCACAGACTGTGCTGGTCTAGCACTGCCCTAGAACACAGGTCAGCTAAAGATGGCCCATGGGCCAAAATCAACCTGTAGCCTTTTTTTGCAAAAAAGTCTTACAGGCACATAGCCACCCCCATCCATTTACACATTGTCTATGGCTGCGTTTGCTCTACAACAGCAGAGTTGAGTAGTTGCAACAGACCCTGAGAACCTGCACTACGTAGCTTACAAAACCTTATATACTTAGTATCTGATTCTTTTACAAAAAGTTTACGCAAACAGTGAATCATGGTGGAACACTACATCAAAAACTAATGATGTAATGTATGGTGCTTAACATAACATAATAAAATTAAAAAAAAGAAAAGTTTGTTGACCCTTGTCCTAAAATGCCACTCTTTTCCCCATTATCCAGTTGAGATTTTTGAAATTCGGAACTTGAGTTTATGGCTATCAAATACAAAGACATGCAGTGAGACCATTAGGGTATCTCAAAGCTCATAAAAATGTTCACAATCTCCACGCATGTCTCTGAGTAACCACGAGCTGCCTTCTCACTGCCATGATAGAATCCTGATGAACGTCTGAAGTATTCCACAATTAAAAGTCACAAAGTTACTCTCCTTCCTATAATTATCCCTGGTAATAAAGGACAGGGAGTAGAAGAATAGATTAAATCATCAACTTCCCCAATAATCTCCTTTTTCTCATCTGCTTTCTTTCTGCATCAATGGATAGGTTAACAAATGCTGGCCCCCGAGAATGTAGCGGCAACAGCTGCCACGGGGGCTTATGCAGCATGGTGACTGTGGGCTTCAGACTTCTCAAATGTGTTTTGTTATTACATTTAATTAAATATTGTAAAATATGTACTAGTCAATTCACCACTATAACGTTTCTCCATATCTTATCCTAGACTTGATTCAAACATTTACATTAGCCACAGCACTCCTGAAGGCATTTGACTTGGGGATCCCTGGGTTGGATAATATTCAAAGTAAAAAACCAGGACATGTAAATAGATCACTGTTGAAAGCTATTATATTTTGTCATGTGTGCAACAGGTAAGTGAAACTAAGAGTTGTACTAATAAAGAACAGTGTCTTAGAGCAAAAGTCTTAGATTGTTATCTAAATGGGGCAATTTCATTTTGTGAAAGGCAGTACAACCATCCCCCAATAAAATGTGAGACTACCAGACCTACCATCTTATAATGATTTCTCTAGAGGTTCAGTTTACTTTTACATCTTCTGGTAAATAAAATGCTTATTTATAGGGTTACATGAATAGTGTCCCAAATGATATATCTGGTTTATTTAGAACCATTAGTGACAAACTCCCAAACCAGTATCTTATAAACTATTGGTAAAAAAGAATACTTGGCATTGTTAGAATATGAAATAGATAATAAATTAACAGAAGTAAAGGTTGTCAGCTAATACCTGTTGCACAATTGTTGTCAATTCCAAGCAGAGCTGTATGACATTATTCCTTGTAACTGAATAGTCTGTGACAGCAGCAAATGGTGACCTATAAAGGGAAAAGGAAAATTATGATTAATAGGAAGAGATTTTGAAAAGTCCCCAAACGCAATAGCCTTAAGTTAAGATCTTGAATAATAGGAAATGAGTTGTTCTGAAGTTTACACAGCGATAAAAAATATTCAGGACATATTTTAGAAAAAAAAATCAGGAAACAGAAGAGAATTAAATTCAAGAAACATAATGTTTGCTTTTCATCAAATTTCTTTTTTTAGTTCTTAATATTTATTGGTTCTTTGGTACTTATAAGGTCTCTTCACTACATCTAAAATAAAACAAAGGAGTACTTTAGGCAAAGACAATATTTTAGTTTACTTTCAAATGAAGATTCTGAATACAGTATCTTCTTCAAATATTCACAATTCAGAGCTAGTAATGATAGCTAACACTTACTGAGGACTTAGACTATGTGCCAGGTACTGTTCTAAATGCTTTACGTGTAATAAATTATTTTCACAAAAACTCTTATGTAGTAGGTGCTATTATTATTCCCATTTTACAGATGAGAATGCCGAGATACAAAAAGGTTAAGTAACAACTAGTAAGTGGGAAGAGCTGGTATTCAAACCAAGGAAGTCTGAGCCCACATACCATAGATTTAAACACTGATATACTGCCTCTATGAACTTACTTACTAGGTTTTATCTTGTACTAAACCAATTATTTATGTCACTTCACATCCTTTTTCAAATAAGGTGGTACATAAATAATAAATATATTCTGGCTTAAGGTTCATATTTACAAGGTTGTCAGAGACAAATAGCAATCTTTTTTATTACCAAGCGTTTTGCCACCAAATGAATTCACAGAGACTTTCCGTTATTTTTTATCCACTCTCACCTGTGAATGCCCATCAGGTTTTGTAAGGTCAAAGCTTATAGGATTTGGGAGGCCCAGTTTAATGAAAAGAAAATCATTAATATAAAAGAAGGCATGGAGGTCAAAATTTAGTGAAATTATTGAATCCTTAGTGCTTTAGAACCTCCTATTTGATATCTCTTCAGGCAATTTACTAAGAATGCTTATATGGAACTACTTCCTGGTTATAAATAATTTGTTTCTTCTAGGAAACTCTACAACTCAAGCACCTCCCACTCTCACATGGGTCCATATAAGAGATATCCTTTATTGGTTACATTTTTTAAACCTATTTTTCACTTATGTATTTTTGATGTTGGCCATTCTGTTAGCTATGTAATTTGAATTTCCCCAAAATATTTTTTTAATGTTTTAATCACCTGTTGCTCATCATGACACGTGTACTCCTTAATCCCCATCACCTATTTCACCCATCCCCCCCCACCTCTCCTCTGGTAACCTTCAGTTTGTTCTCTATAGTTAAAGAGTCTGTTCCTTGCTTTGTCACTTTTTCCCCCCTTTGCCCATTTGTTTTGTTTCTTAAATTCCACACATGAGTGAAATCATATGGGATTAGTTTTTCTCTGACTTCTTTCACTTAGCATTAGATCCTCTAGGTCCATACGTGTTGTTGAAAATGGCAAAATTTCATGCTTATTATGGTGGAATAATAATCAATTGTATATAAATACTTCTCCTTTATCCGTTCATCTATCCATGGACACTTCAGTTGCTTCCGTATTTTAGTTATTGTAAGTGCTGCAATAAACATAGGGGTGCCTCTATCTTTTTGAATTAGTGTTTTCATATTTTTGGGTAAATAACCAGTAGTGGAACTACTGGATCGTACAGTAATTGTATTTTTAATTTTTTGAGGAATCTCCATACTGTGTCCCACACAGTTTGCGTTCCCACCAACAGTGCCTGAGTGTTCCTTTTTCTCCACATCCTCACAAACACCTATTGTTTCTTGTGTTGTGTGTTGTTGATCTTAGCCATTCTAACAGGTATGATGTGATATCTCATTATAGTTTTGATCTGCATTTCTTTGATGATCAGTGATGATGAGCATCTTTTCATGTGTCTGTTGGCCATCTGGATGTCTTCTTCGGAAAAATGTCTCTTCACGTCTTATGCCCATTTTTTAATTGGATTATTTGTTTTCTGAGTGTTGAGTTTTATAAGTTCTTTATATATTTTGGATACTAACCCTTTATCAGATATGTCATTTGCAAATACCTTCTCCCATTCTGTAAGTTGCCTTTTAGTTTTGTTGTTTCCTTCACCGTGCGGAAGCTTTTTATTTTGATGTAGTCCCAATAGTTTATTTTTGCTTTGGTTTCCCTTGCCTCAGGCGACGTATTTAGAAAGAAGTTGCTATGGTCAATGTCAGAGAAATTACTGCCTATGCTCTTTTCTCGGATTTTTATGGTTTCAGATCTCACATTTAGGTCTTTAATCCCTCCAAGGTGTTTTATTTATATTTATGCTATATATTACCTATATCTAATAATCTGTATTTCTTGAATGGGTTTCTAATTGGTAATGATGAACATCTTCATCTGCATATTTCCTATCCATATACAAACTCTTCACTGGAATGTCTCCTCACACCCTTTGCCCATTTGCTGTTTGGATTTTTGGTATTCCTACTATTGAGTTTAGAGGATTCCTAACACATTTTGTATGCAAGTTCTTTGTTGAACAAGTGAACTGTAATACTTCTTCTCAGTCTATGACTTGTCTTTCCATCCTCTTAACAGGATCTTTAGCATACCAGGTTTTAAATTTTTATGAGGTCAAACTTGATAATTCTTTTCTGGATTATACCTTTAGTCCTATATCTCAGAAAATCTTCACCTGATGGTAAGTCATATTTTCTTATGAAAGTTTTATAGTTTTATGTTTTACCTTTAGATCTGTGGTCCATCTTTGAGTCAGTTTTTATATAAGGTGTGAGGTCTGGGTCGAGTTTCGCTTTCTCCCCTATGCCTATCCAAGTTCTCCAAAACCATTTGTTGAAAGGCTATCCACTCTCCACTGTCAAAAATCAGCTAACCAGACCTATAAAGGAACAGTCTGGACTCTCTCGGTGTTTATCCAGTCACCAATACCAGTTTTGATTACTATAGTTATATAACACTCAAAACTGAGTAATTTCTTTTTCAAAATTGATGAACGATTCTAGGCTTTTTTTTTTTTTTTGCTTTAAAAAATTTTTTTAAAGATTTTATTTATTTGACAGAGAGAGAAATACTGAGAGCAGGAACACAAGCAGGGGGAGTGGGAGGAGAAGCAGGCTTCCCTTGGAGAAGGGAGCCTGATGCAGGGCTCGATCCCAGGACCCTGGGATCATGACCTGAGCTGAAGGCAGATGTTTAAGGACTGAGCCACCCAGGCACAGCTTTTTTTTTTTTTTTTGCTTTTTAATATAAACTTAGAATCGTACAGTCTGTGGCTATAAAAAAAAAAAATCCTGCTGGAATTTTTAAATGAATTTCATGATACCTGTAGGGAGACTTGAGAAGTGACATTTTTACTGAGGCTTCCAATCCATGAACACAGTATACAGTATGTATCTCCATTTCTTTATATCTTGTTTGATATCCTATATCAGTGTTTTATAGTTTTCACGTACTGATCCTGTAGATATTTTGCTAAATTTATGTGTAGGCAACTCACTATTTTTTTTAAAAAAAGATTTTACTTATTCATTTGAGAGAGAGAGAATGAGAGATAGAGAGCACGAGAGGGAAGAGGGTCAGAGGGAGAAGCAGACTCCCTGCTGAGCAGGGAGCCTGACGTGGGACTCGATCCCGGGACTCCAGGATCATGACCTGAGCCAAAGGCAGTCGCTTAACCATCTGAACCACCCAGGCACCCGGCAACTCACTACTTTTGAAGCAACTGTAAATTGTACTATGTTTTTAATTTTGGTTTCTAGTTATTCATTGTTTAGGAATATAATTAATTTTTGTGTGTGGACTTTGTATCCTACAACCTTCCTATTTACTTATTAGTTCTAACAGATGTTTTGTAGATAGCTTGGAATTTTCTATCCAAGGAGATTTATATATATATATATAAAATCTGCAAATAGGGGAAGTTTTATTTTTTCATTCTAATCTCTAGGTCTTTTATTTCCTTTTCTTGCCTAATGTACTAGATGTGACCCCCGATAGATTATTAAATAGGAGGGGTGAGAGCAGATAGTATTACCCTATTCCCAGTCTCAGGAGGAAAGCTTTCAGTATTTCATAATGGAAGTGTAAGTTTAGCTGTTGCATTTTATATATGCTTTATATCAAGTTAAGGTATTACCAGTCTGTTCCTACCTTGCTGAGAATTTTTCCAATGAATGTGTATAGGATTCTACCAAATGCTCTTTATACATTAACTGTTATGATCATATGATTTTCATTCTTTAACCCATTGATGTGGTGGATTACACTGATTTTTTAAAAAGATTTTTAAAATTTATTTGACACAGAGAGACACAGCGAGAGAGGGAACACAAGCAGGGAGAGTGGGAGAGGGAGAAGCAGGCTCCCCGAGGAGCAGGGAGCTCGATGCGGGGCTCTATCCCAGGACCCTGAGATCATGACCCGAGCCGAAGGTAGACACTTAATGACTGAGCCACCCAGGCACCCCTACACTGATTTATTTAAGGCAGCATTGCACACCTGGAATAAATCCTACTTAGTCATGGTATATAATTTTATTTATATACGGTTGGATTTGGTCTACCAATATTTTGTGAAGGATTTTAACATGTAAGTTAAAAAGTTAACATGTAAGTTCCTAAGATACTGGTTGACAGTTTTCTTTTTTTGTACTGTTTTCATTGAGTATTGGGATTAGGATCATAATCATCTCATAAAATGAGATGGGAAGAATTACCTACTCATCTACCTTCTGGAACATTGTGTGAATTGGTGTTATTTCCTCTTTAAACATATAGTAGAATTCACCAAGGAAATCACCGGGGCCTGGACCTTTTATACCCCACCACAAAAGGTTTCTAAGTACAATTCAAATTCTTTAATACTCAGAGGATTATTCAGAATATCTATTTTATCTTAGGTAAATTTTGGTTTGTGTTTTTCAAGGAATTGGAATTGGTCAATTTCATCTAAGCTGTCAAATTTATGAAGAAGTATTTGTAGTATTCCTTCATGATCCTTTTATTCTGATCAACTTCTCCACTGTGTTTCTGCTTTCAGTTTCATTGATTTTTTTAATCCTTTGTCATTATTACCATGTTCCGCTTGCTTTAGGTTTATTTCGTTCTTATTTTTTCTATTTTCTTTTATTTTTAGAATACTTATCACAAGATTTACCCTCTTTACAAAACCTTAAGTGTACAAGATGGTATTGTTAATTACAGGTACAGTATTAACTACAGGTTAACTACAGGTACAATATTTTATAGCAGACCTCTAGAAATTTTCATCTTGCTTAACTGAAAATTTATACACATTGATTAGCTATTATTTTCCTATTTTCTTAAGATGGAAGCTTAGTTGATTGATGAGATCTTTTTTTTATGATACAAGCATTCAGTGCTATAAATTTTCCTTTTATCACTGTGTGCCACAAAAATTATGATTTGTTTTCTTCTCATTCTGTTTAATATATTTTTTACTTCTCTTGAGTCTTCCTCTTTTAAACATGGATTACATGGAAATGTGTTGTTTGATTTCTAGTTTGATTCCATTATGGTTAAAAATACACTCTAACTGGATTTTAATTCTTTCAAATGTGTCAAAGTATGCTTTATGATGTAGATGTGGTCTATCTTAGTGAATGTTTCAGTGGGCACTTGAAAAGAATTTGCATTCTGCTGTTGTTGGATGAAGTACTCTAAAAATGTCAATTATATAATGTTGTTTGGTGGTGGTATTCAGTTCTTCTAATCCTTGCTGACTTTATGTCTGGTAGTTTTATCAATATCAAGAGAGTGGATATGAAGTATCCAATTTAACTGTGGATCTGTTTTTTCTTCTTCTTCCATCAGTTTTTACTTCAGAGCTCTGACGTTTGGTACATACATCTTATGAGCAATTTCTGTGTCCTTTTGAAATGTCTATGTGCTCATCCATTATATTTTGGTATTTTTAAAATATGAAGGTAATATTCACATAGTACAGATTAACACTCTGCTTCTCATATGTTTGTTGCAAGTATTTATTTTTCCACGTTTGTCATCTGTCTTATACTTTATCACATTTTTCAGTTTTATGTAGTGAAAGTCAATTGGGGTATTCATTTGTATTTTATTCCATATTTTTAATACTTAAGTCTTCCTACAACTAGCAATCATTTTTTGTCTGTATTTTCTCATGGGTTTATTTTCCACTTAAATAAAGGATATACTTAAAATTTTTTAGTAAACAACAGGTAGTGTTCTATCATTATTTTCTAAAGGTTTTACCAGGTGTCCCGATACTATTTATTAAATGACTCTTTCTCCAGTGGTTTTAACATATTGTTTTCTAAATAATTCTATATGCCATAGCCTATTATAGGCTGTCTTCCACTAATCTACATTCCAAAACTCAGTGTATTTATCACCATAATTTACTAAAACAGACATTAAGAATTCAAATAAAGTTAATTGGAAAAAATATGTAATTAATCTACGTTCTCATTTTTAAAAAAATTAACCTCTTTGTGAGGAACCAGCTTTAAAAAAATCTATTTTTATGGAAGTTTTCTAAAACTGGATTGTAGAGATGTTGCATAGGTGTATCTAAATTTACTAAAACTCATTAAACTCTACACCTAAAATGGTTGAATTTCATAGAATGTAAATTAGGCCTCAATAAAACTATTTTTAAAAAAGATGTAAAATATAAACACTTCTAAGACAAATCGTTTTTAAAAAGTAACTAAAGGCCATTTTTGCTGCACTGAAGCATAAAAATTGGCATTTTAATTAAGAATTCAACATGCTTCTGGCAAGAGTAGAAAGAGTTTAAGTTTCTAGGTTTGAAAAGGTCAAAGTCTGTTAATAAAATCTAAAAACTTCATTCAAAAGTAATAAGATGAAATATAGCATTATTTTTCCCATAAATTTGATCTTCAAAATATATAAACAGAAAAATCTATTTGATGACTGAATGCCTATAGCAAACCGAATTCTAAGGCATGTTTTCCACTTTCCTGACCACTCATATTTCAAGTAAGACAAGTTTCTAGCTCAAGATTAAATGTCAAGAAAACTGGGGGGAAAACTCTAAACATACACCAAAGAAAACACTGATTTTTCTCTTGTAGTGAATTCCCCTCAAGTTTTTATTTTAAAGGCAGATCATGTATAACCATACTAAAGAACACTTATCCTGAAGATATTAATGTTTGGTATGATTATTTTGACTATACACATATGTAAATAAATGAAGACCGACAGGGTTCCAATCTTTGTGAGTTACCAAAGATGATTACTCAGTCATGACTTAATGATCATCTAGATAAAGAAATAGATCTCCGTAGAGTGCATGAGCACAACCAGTTCATAAACAAAACAAAAAAAAAAGAGAAATTTATTCTTCAGTCTGGAAAAATAAAACAAAAAAAAGCCAAAAAAACCCCAAGCTAGAGCTCAGGCTACTTACAAAAAAGAACACAGTGACTCCAAGTAAAGGAAATTAAATTCATGGCAGGAAAGCTTTCTGATGCCAGAAAGTTTAAAAAAAAAATCCTTCGCTCATCAATAAATAGCCATTACAGGAACTATCCTATTTAGATCTTAAAAGTTAAGCAACTGTTCCTCTTAAATCACCATATGGATAATACAGTGCTTATAATTCTTTCGAGTGCAAAGGTTTATGACCCTATAAGAAAGTATTCTTTTGTATGTTCTTTTCAAACAAAAGTATTACATTTATGGAAAAGTTATTAATGGTTCAGAAATGCTAAACAAATTAGAAGCCAATAAGGAAAGCTGAAAAGCTAAGAAGTTAATAAGGATATCTGGAATGCCTTACTATTTCTCAGGTTGGCACTGCTGAGCCTGAGCACAGTCCATGCACAGCGGCAGTTCTAACATCAGTGCTTATCTCTGCGACAAGAGGTGCCGAGTGAGAGCAGTGAGCATGTGAGAGGAAAGAAGACCAAGCAACAATGGACCACAGTATCTGGTACTGTCTGAGGTAGATGGGTTTTTGTAATTTTTTTCCTGGTATACAATTAGTTTTTGTCCTATAGTTTACCACCATGGAAGAAGAAATCAGTTCAACCATTTTTTTTGGATAAGGCAAAAGATTTCAAAGAAAATATTTTTGCCTTGTCACTCTTGTGCCTTAAACATTTAAAAGGTTTTCAATGACATAAAAAGATATCTCCTTGATCTGTTCAAAATAGAATCGCCTTGAAAGGTATTTTAGAAATAATTAGAATTAGGTGTTAATGCTAAAAAATGAGAGGAAATAATGAACATTCACTATAAGTAACAAAATTAACTTTTTCTATAAATAACACTTATGAACATTGTTAATGATGTTACTGTACAACATGATACATACAGTGATCTGTAAACCTCCAAGTATAGATCGACTTGGCAAAGCCATATAAAACTGCAGGAAAGATGAGGTGTGAAGAACAGCAGGATGTAGGTTAAAAATAGACAAGTAAACCATGCATTGAAAATAAACAGTAAAGCTACCAAATGTGATTCATCTCTGAAGCTTTTCCTCTGGGAAAGTCTGCTACTTCATTCAAGTAAATATTTAAAATGGGAGAACAAAAAGGCAATTTTGTTACCCTTAGAGTTTATATGACTTAAGAAATGTAAAGAGCTGTTTTTTTTTTTATTATGTTCAGTTAGCCAACATATAGTACATCATTAGTTTTTGATGTAGTGATCCACGCTTCATTGTCTTCCGTATAACACCCAGTGCTCCATGCAGTACATGCCCTCCTTAATACCCATCACCTGGCTGCCCCATCCCCCCACCCCCTCCCTTCTGAAACTCTCAGTTTGTTTCCTGGAGTCCAGAGTCTCTCATGGTTGGTCTCCCTCTCTGATTTCTTCCCCTTCAGTTTTCCCTCCCTTCCCCTATGATCCTCTGTGTTATTCCTTATGTTCCACATATGAGTGTCAGATGCCCCTCAACAGATGACTGGTTTTTGAAAATGAATTTTATTTGAATGAAAGCTCCACTGAAATTGAAGGTTTTGTGAACTGTAAACATTTTCCCCCTAACTTTTAAGTCTCAAACATTCAAAAGGTTTTTACTTTATTTATTTATTTTTTTTGAGAGAGAGAGATAGAGCACGTGCGTGTGAGCAGGGGTGGGGGCAGAGGGACAGAGGGAAAGAGAGGGAATCTTAATTAGGCCTCATGACCAGAGCAGAGTCCCATGCGGGGCTCAATCTCACAACCCTGAGGTAATCACCAGAGCCGAAATCAAGAGTCAGATGCTTAACCGACTGAGCCACCCAGGAGCCCCAAAAGGTTTTCAGTGGTATTAAAAGATATCTCATTGATGCCTTCAAAGTAGAATGCTAACTAAATTTTCTATAAATAAAAATTCTATATCGTGATTTTTAAGTATCCAGGCCAAAACCAGAAAAGTGACACTCTTGTTTAGCACTTGAAGAGAAATACCAAAATAAAAATAAATGTTTATATATGCTGCATTCCTAAGAATAAGTTCCTCAAAATATTTAAGAATTAGTCAACATTTGAAAGGAGATGTAGCATGCTAGACAAATGACTTTAGGCAAGTTACTTACTGTTTTATGTAAAATGGGGATGATACCTGCTTTATGAGAATTTAGTGAGTTGATATATATGAAGCATCTAGTTCAGTATCTACAACTAAATTAAAGGTTTTCACCTATTCTTTCTTTTCCTTTCTTCTCTTTCAAGTGACATAAAATAAAAATTGCAATAAACACATATCATATTGCTATACATGCAAGTTCTCCCCAAAATGCAATAGAAAATTTAATGCCAAAATATTTATCACTGTTTCTTTAAATTAAAATAAATCTACACCAACAGATCAAAATATTAAGAATTTTTGGTCAATGTCATTTCTATGGAACTTTTATAATTAAGTACCTAAGTTCTAAGTTCTTTAAAACAAACAAAAATAAACAAGACAGGACACATTCTTACCTTTTATAATGAAAGCATAAAGAGATTAGTTTTCCTCTTACACTGTTGGTAGGAATGCAAGTTGGTACAGCCACTTTGGAAAACAGTGTGGAGGTGCCTCAAAAAATTAAAAATAGAGCTACCGTATGACCCAGCCATTGCACTCCTGGGTATTTACCCCAAAGACACAGAAGTAGTGAAAAGGGCTATATGCACCCCAATGTTCATAGCAGCAATGTCCGCAATAGGCAAACTGTGGAAAGAGCCGAGATGCCCTTCAACAGACGAATGGATAAAGAAGATGTGGTCCATATATACAATGGAATATTACTCAGCCATCAGAAAGGATGAATACCCAACTTTTACATCAACATGGATGGGACTGGAGGAGATTATGCTAAGTGAAATAAGTCAAGCAGAGAAAGTCAGTTATCATATGGTTTCACTTAGTTGTGGAACATAAGGAACAGCATGGAGGACATTAGGAGAAGGAAGGGAAAAATGAAGGTGGGGAAATCGGAGGGAGAGATGAACCATGAGAGACTATGGACTCTGAGAAACCAACTGAGGGTTCTAGAGGGGAGGGGGGTGGGGGGATGGGTTAGCCCAGTGACGGGTATTAAGGAGGGCACGTTCTGCATGGAGCACTGGGTATTATATGCAAACAATGGATCGTGGATCACCACATCAAAAACTAATGATGTATTGTATGGTGACTAACATAATAAAATTTAAAAAATTAAGAGATTAGTTTTGTTCTAGAACTTAAAAAAACTAAACTTATTTAGAGAAGAGGTAGAGAGTTAAATAATGATTCTACAAGTAACTAACAACATTTGTTAGTTCATCCTTTGATATTATTTAGAAGGAAATAAGTTGGATATATTCCTCATATGGCTTTGGTGAACATGGTCAATTAATTATAGAGTATTAGTGCTTAGAAGAGAACTTCAAATTCTGCAGGTTTTACATCTTATTCTTTTTTTTTTTTTTTAAAGATTTTATTTATTTATTTGACAGAGAGAGACAGTGAGAGCAGGAACACAAGCAGGGGGAGTGGGAGAGGGAGAAGCAGGCTTCCCGCGGAGCAGGGAGCCCGATGTGGGACTCGATCCCAGGACCCTGGGATCATGACCCGAGCCGAAGGCAGACGCTTAACGACTGAGCCACCCAGGCGCCCTACATCCTATTCTAAAAAGAAAATAAAAACAAAAGTTAAGGTTCAAGATTACACAGGACTAACAGGCAGAGCTGAAATTCAACTCTTTCTCAGCCTTCTGCTCCTTTGCAGTATTTCATGATGCATTTTGGCCAGGATTCACAATAATGGCCATGGGGAACACTGCTCTTTTGGCTATTCTAACAATGATTCATGTGTTTTGTTTTCTGTGTAGCTTGTAGGACACAATGAAACAAGAGGACATATGAAGTGTTGTCTTGTGTTCTTGCCGCTACCTAGAAAACACTTTTTTTTTCCTTTGAGAAGAATAAAAATATAACTTAAATACACACCCACTAATAAGCTCTGATAAAAGTCTGGGTTACTGTCAGGAAAACAAACAGCCTAAACATTTTACCTTGCATAGTTACAGAAAAAGTCCTATTAAATTGATTTCAGGACCTTCTGAAATTTATATTAGCCAAGGAACAGTTAAGATATTCATATAATCCAGGCAGAGGAGGAAGCAAAGTTAAACTCCCAAATATAGAAGTAGTATTCATCATTAACCTCTCTTCTTTCCTATCACCACTAAAAGATTAAGAATCTATGAAAAAGGGAAGTTAACATTACAGAAACTATTCTGAACTACAAACAATTTCAGAGAAAAATTTCTTCAAAGAAGAATTGTCACTTAACCTTTAATTCATAACCAACTCATGCATTCCAGTTTTCATGACTTCTAAATAAAAGCACTAAACTGTTGCTAGTACGGTCACATATATCCTGATTCCCTCATTCACTACACACTTTCAGTCCTCAACCTACCTAATCACTCAGCAGCATTTGATCCTACTCACTACTTCCTTTTCCCCCTACAACTCTTTACTCTCGTCTTAAATGTTCTTGCCACTCAGAAAAAATGGTAATTATATGAGGTGATGGATGTATTAGCTAACCTTACTGTGGTAATCATTTCACAATATATACGTGTATCAAATCATCATGCTGTACACCTTAAACTTACATAGTTACTTGTCAATTACAGCTCAATAAAGTTGGAAAAAATAAAACAATACTGAAATCTCAAAAAAACCACAAAAAACCAACAACCCACAAACAAACAAACAAAAACCTCTTTACTACCTTTGCTTCCATGACACCACTCTCATCTAATTCTCTCCTACCTCTTTGGTCATGCCTTCTCATTGTTTTTCCACGAGCGGCACTCCTACTCATCCTTCAGTTGTTGGTGGTTCACAGAGCTCACTCCTTATCTCAGTTCTCTTCATTTACTCAAAAATACTTATTGGGCACCCACTATAGGCCAGGAACTCTTCTCGATAATTGTGACAGCAGTGAACAAATCAGATGAATATCCCTGCTCTCTTGAAGCATACATCATATAATCAGACAAAAAAATAATACATAAGTAAATGATATAGTGTTAGAAAGCTATAAGTGGTACAGAAGACAAACAGCAGAATAAAAGGAATCCATTCTAAAACTCTCCTTAGACCACCATATTAATACATCCATGACTTTATCACCTATATTTTAACTATTCCCAAATCTCTATTTGATCACATATTTTTTCTGAGCAGCAATACTCTAAAGACCTTTTCACAATTTATCATGCCTCACACTCAACTCAACATTCATCTTCCACCGTAACTTGTTCCTGTTTTGATAATGGCAATAACCATCCACTGAGCCAGCCAAGTCAAATACCTAGATGCTTCCTGTAGTCTATAGATCTTACCTGTCCCAGAATCTTATTTATCTGCATAAATATCTCTAACATTCTTCTATTCTCACTTCCACTCCTCTAATTAAAAACCTCAGTAAATAGCAGGATCAACTCTGTTGTCTGATGCCTGGGCTGAATCATAGTTCCACCGTTTACTTACCATTTGGTTTTGAATTTAACCTCTGTAAGTGCTAGTTTTCCTATCTGCAAAATGAAGACAACACTCCTAGGTTTGCTTTGATTAAATGAGTATGGCTGGAGGTATTAGCATCAAAATCATCAACAGTACCAGCAGCATGATTAATTCCTAAAATAGCCTCTTAAGTTAGTTTTCCTTCTTCCATCCTTACCCTTCTTTAATTTTTCCCAACACTGCAGCCCTAGTAATCATCAAGATCCACAGGCCTAAACACAATGACCCTACTAAACAGGTTCCGAAGGCCTTTGGCATAAGTCCAAATGCTTTGCATGTAAGAAAATTCTTTTCTCCTTCTTTCCTTTTTTTAAAACTTAAACTTGCTAAAGTATCATAATTATAGGCAAGCCAGCCTGGAGGTGAACTTTTCTGTGAAAGATCTTCAAAATATAAACTTCAGTTTCTTTTTTCAATTTACAGTTTCAGCAGATGATTTTAAAGTTATCACAAAGTTGTCTTTTTGTTTCCTTCTAAGTACATATTTCATTTTTATGGTCAAAATATTAAATGGCCTTTGATTTAATCAATCACCATGGTATGATGGAATACAAAATAAGCATTGTGAAAACCTGTGCAGCAATGGAAGCCAAACAGATGATTTAAATTATTTCCTTCAGGCTTTTTATCACATTTTCTCTTCCTATGAAACAAACACAAAACACCATTGATTGACTTCATGGATTGTTATGTGGGTATTTGTATATGTTTTTGTATGTGTGTGTACACTCATATGTGTTTGTAGGTGAACTGACACTTAACTAAAAGCATCTTCTTAGATGATAAAAAAAGTCACCATAAAAAATTATGTAATACAATAAAATGTCAGAAACTATCATAGTGTTCTAGAAGCTATTTATATGATTTTGTAAAAAGCCGTATCTGCCACTAAAAAGTAAAAACATTCTATTATTCATTTATTTGACAAGTACTAGTGTAAAAAGAACATAAAATGAAATTTACTAAATACAATTATTGAGGTCGAGCAAATTCACAATTATAGAGCAGGTCATAGTGTAAGAGGATAAACAAAAATGGAGTATGTGTTCTTTAAGCTTTATAATTACTGAGAAGCCTTCTGAAACAAATATATTACATTACTTAAGGACTAAGCCATATTTTAAATATATTTTACTTATTGACCATTATGAAACTTGCAGAATTTATATATTTAAAGTGCAACTTCTTTAAACAATTGATAAAAATAGTTTAGACAATTAGAATTAAATTTTAAAAATGTCATAATGCAAAAGAAATATGCTGTCCACCAATTAATTATCAAAAAGCTAATAACCCAGGGCTTAGTATTAAGATTTGGATTTAGTATCATCATATTATGTTATTATTAATATATATAAATTTAGATAATATAAAGTTAAATTATCTTAACTTTTACCTTAAAAATACAAATATTTTATTTTTATTTAAGGCCTCAGATTTTTAAAAAGCCAAAATATTATATATAATGTATATCCCACTGACATTTACTCAAGAAAGAATTCTGGTAAAATTGTATATTACCAGAGTTTCTTATGAGAATAAAATGTATTCTAAAATTTGGTTATTTAACCACCATAACATAGTACATATCCCTTACAAAAATATTCTAAAAATGAAAGTAAAGAGCTTAATTTTTAAAAACAATTGTAATTTGTTTTACCATTACAATGTTTAATCACATATTTTAATATTTTTTTCATTTTATATCATAAAAACTTTTGTTATTTTATGTGTTCCTAGACAAATGAAAATTAACTAGAAAAAATCTAAAAATATGTGTATGATATTCAAGATTGTGCAATGTGAGTAATAATAAAGAATGAATTTAGCAAGGTAAGGAGACATGCACTGCATACTATTAAAGTGTCAGTGTCTAATTACCCATTTAAAACTAAATAGAATCCTAATGCTCACACCCTTAAATATGACCAATTAATACAATGAATAAAGAAAATTAGGAGATAAAACAGTACTATCAATCTTGTTATGACAGCCAAAAATGACTTTGCTTGTAAAGCAGTTAAGGTATTCTGAAATTGTCAGGGACTAATTATTAATTGGCTACTTAGATATAAAAATTTACAAATGATTCATGTCTATTTGATGATACCCCTATATTGTGATGAATCATAATTAGACATTTGTAACTTGATATTCCTCTACCTGTCCAATTCTTTCACAAGAACACATGAAATACTGTTATATTCAAGATAGTGTCGAGGAGGATTACTTATGAAACATGTGGAAGATTTTACCTGTCCAACCAGGCAAGCAGACTCTTGGCTGCTCCTATCAGATCCACAACTGAAGTGAGAAAGTCATTTGGCAATTTTCGGCTGGTTCTCCCATCATAATGGCCACTCCTTCTCCTTCCTGTTATAAAATTCTGTAGATTTTTGGCAGATGCATTCAGCTTGTGAGAAAGGGTTTTTAGATTTTCTGTTTCCAAGCCATAATTCTGAATTATAAAAAGAGAGAAAACAAATATACTTGAAGTCAATATTATATTCATTAACTAAAATATTTACTAAGTATGTTACTATGTACAGGCAACAGAATTAGTATTAAGAGTTACAAATGACTAAGATAGGATTCCTGGCCTAGCAGAACCCACAGTCAAGTGAGGATCTGGGCAAATGTAAGATAAACAAATTACAATAAAATGTGTTAAATGCTAATATGAACATGAAAAGATGAGGGCATTATATCTTGGAAATATGCCATGCAAGAAAGAAAGATTATTAGGACTCATAAGTGTTTTTTTAAACCCAAACTTAAGTTCATTTACTTGTGAAAACCATTTTTATCAGTAATTATTTTTTTATTAAAAGATTTTATTTATTTGAGAGAGATAGGGTGCACGCAAACGTGAGCTAGGGGTGGGGCAGAGGGAGAGGGAGAAGCAGGCTCCAGGGAGCCTGACACGGAGGCTCAATCCCAGGACTCCAATTGGGATCATGACCCCAGCTGAAGGCACACAGTTAACCGACTGAGCTACTGAGGCACCCCAGTAATTATTTTTTAGTATCTATTCTATTAGCATATGCATAGTCATGAATGTAGATGCTATGAAAAATTCTGCTTTCCCAAAGTGAGCAAAGAAAGCACAAGCTAACGATAAAACGAAAAAGAAACAAATCATATGCAATATAGCTTTATTCTGTGTCCTCTCCATAATGACTCACATAAGAACTTCTATATGGTACCAGAAAAAAACTCTAATTACTCAGTGGAACCAATACACTTTTTCCTTTTTATAATACAAATTATGAAACTGAACTTATTTTTATTTTTTGTCATGGCTGCACTAGCTCACAGCCAATTATGAAGCACATGGAAAACAATCATACTGACTTTTTGCTAAGTTTGTTTTCTTATATTTCCTTGGTCTCATTTTTGAATTTGCAGTAATATTTACTGTTTAACCTTAAATATTGTGTCTATAAATTAATGTAGAAAGAAGTTATGTGAATCAATATAAATAGCTTTTTTTAAGAAAAACACATTCAATACAAAACACTCTAAGATCTCCACAAATAAACTTTAGGGACAGATTTCATAA
The DNA here is from genome assembly GCF_003265705.2 of Callorhinus ursinus. Classification (NCBI taxonomy): domain Eukaryota; kingdom Metazoa; phylum Chordata; class Mammalia; order Carnivora; family Otariidae; genus Callorhinus; species Callorhinus ursinus. The sequence continues at coordinate 26,633,822 of NW_027397078.1, forward strand.
GTTACAATTAAATTTTAAAAGAGCTAATTGTGAGTTGTAAAACACCTCCAAGAAAGGCTGGTTAACCTGCTCAAAAGATGACTTTCATCAAACTACTTAGCAGCATGTATGTTATCGTCATGTGTAAAATTAAAAGTATTATTACCTTATAGAAAAATCATAAAACCCAAAGAATTTTAGATAGTTTCTGAAGCCCAAATGAATTCTAAGATTGATTTATCTTTCTTTTACAGTTGAGGACAATGAAGCACAGGGAGATTTTCTCTGTGCTTACAGAGCTTAGAGTAGACAGTTCAGAATGGGACTACAAGTCACAAGGCCATATGTGAGGGGATATTTAAGCAAAATGGTAGATAAAATACTAGGGGTATGAAAAAGGGAAGCAAATGGCACAATATATTTAGCTGTATTAAGTCAACAACCACTGGGTAACTATATGAAATTTAAGTTTATTTCTTCTACGGTAATTTAAGAAAAGAAACTTGGAGGAGAAAAAAAAAGGACTAGAGGAGGATTTGGACACATAAACATTGAAAACCAAGTATATATAAATAAATACCAAAGTTATGTATGTTACCATTGAAGGTCTTTTAGTGATAAAAGTCTGAATGTTCTTTGCTAAAAATTTATATTTTTTATTAAAGAACATTCCTTTTGGAGCCATGGATCTCTTTTTTTAAAAAAACATAGTTATTAAATATTCACTACTAAATTTGAATGGCAATATTCTCTTAAGTCAAAACGTTTTGTTTGCACAAATAAAACAACATTCTATTCAGATTCTCTTGCATCTGAGCATGGATTATCTGTGAAACATTTGGGAAATTTTATCCAGCTTGTCAGTATATTAAGAAGGAAATCCCTTTGAGGTGCCTGGGTGGCTCAGTCGTTAAGTATCTGCCTCTGCCTTCAGCTCAGGTCATGGTCCCAGGGTCCTGGGATCGAGCCCCGCATCGGGCTCCCTGCTCCGTGGAAAGCCTGCTTCTCCCTCTCCCACTCCCCTTGCTTGTGTTCCCTCTCTTGCTGTGCCTCTCTCTCTCTGTCAAATAAATAAATAAAATCTTAAAAAAAAGAAGGAAATCTTTTTATAAGTTTATTAAAGATATTCTCTAATGACTAGATAAGAACAATTTATAATTATATCAACTTATTTTTTAATTTGGCTTGAAACAACAGAAATTTTTTCTCATACTTTGGAGATCAGAAATCCAAAATCTTAAAAGTATTCTCATTTTTAATTTTTGTGTATTAATGATTTTCATGAGGAAAGACTTGTTTATAAACATAATAATTTCTTAGAGAAGCTCAAATGATAATAGTTCATTAGAGAGGAAGCTAATCAATCAACCTGTAATATAACTTTCACTCTATAGCCATTAGTTGCCATATAACACTAATTTCTCTTTATATATAACACTAGCATCTCAATATTTTCTTAGAAAAGGTCAGAATAATTTAAAAAGAATAATACAGATCTTAAAAATAAGAAGGCAAAGTAAAAATACTTTGAAGCCTTCAAAATTTAAGTTAATACTAAAATTATTTTTTAAAATACAACTCAAGAATTAGGGAATAAAAAAAATATTGTGGAAAAAACCTTTGGAAGGATACCCTGAGAGAACTTCTCCTAACTTGGAAACCTACTAAAGAAATATCCTACATGGACCAGAGATGAAAAATGAGGACAGTGGAATGCAGTGGGCAAGAAGAGACAAAAGATATGTAGTAGAGGATGGAGAGGGAAATTCTTAAAACTAATTCTAGTTAAACCAATAAAAATAAATAAAATAAAACTAGTTAAACCAATAACTCAAAAGCATTTTTAAGAAAATTTTCTAAGACCATGGGGTGCCTGGGTGGCTCAGTCAGTTAAGTGTCCAACTCTCGATCTCAGGTCAGGTCTTGATCTCAGGGTTTTGAGTTCAAGCCCCAAGTTGGGGCTTAACTTAATAAAAAGAAAAAAAATTCTGTAAGATTATAAAAATAGGTTAGAAGCTCGTCTGTATACAAGTGTCTGTGTAGTACTATTTTAACACAAGGGATAGATTAGTTAATCTCAAGTTAATTTTTATCATCAAAGTTCTCAATTCTAAGTAGCTCAAAATCAGTTACTGACAACACATAGATCTTCTTATTTCCTTCATGAAAGCAGATGGTGTGCTGTGTCTCACTAAAGTCACCAGTAAATCATGCTCCTGTGCCTACTACATCAAGAAGTGACAAGTGAATGATGCACCCCTTTGCTTTGGTCCAGAAGTATGCAGACAATAAGTACTGACTCAAATTTTATTTTTTAAAAGTTCTTATTTAAATTCCAGTTAGTTAACATACAGTGTTATATTAGTTTCAGGCATATAGTATAGTGATTCAACATCTCCATACATCACTCTGTGCTCATCACAAGTGCACTCCTTAATCCCCACCACCTATTTTCACCCATCCTCCCACCCACCACCCCTCTGGTAACCATCAGTTTGTTCTCTACAGTTAAGAGTCTTTTTTGGTTTGTCTCCCCTCTCTCTAATTTTTATCCCTTTGATTGTTTTGCTTCTTAAATTCCACATATGAGTGAAATCATATGGTATTTTTCTTTCTCTGATTCATTCCACTTAGCATAATACACTCTAGTTCATCCACATAGTTGGGAATGGCAAGATTTCATTCTTTTCCTTATTTTTATTTTTATTTAAATTCAATTAGACAATATATCGTACACACATAGTTTCAGATGTAGAATGTAATAATTCATCAGTTGCATATAACACCCAGTGCTTACCACATCATCATGCCCTCCTTAATGCCCATCACCCAATTTCCCCAACCTCCCCCACCTCCCCTCCAGCAACCCTCAGTTTGTTTCCTCTAGTTAAGAGTCTCTTGATTCCATTCTTCTTGATGGCTGAGTTAATATTTCATTGTATATACACAGCACTTCTATATCCATTCACCAGTCGATGGACAACTGGGCTCTTTCCATCATTTGGCTATTTAGATAATGCTGATCTAAACATCAGGGTGCACGAATCCCTTTGAATTAGTATTTTTGTATTCTTTGGGTAAATACCTAGTAATGCGATTGCTGGATCATAGAGTAGTTCTCTATTTTTAACTTATTGAGGAACCTTTACACTGTTTTCCAGAGTGGCTGCCCAGTTTGCATTCCCACCAACAGTGCAGGTTTCCCTTTTCTCCACATCCTTGCCAACACCTCTTGTTTCCTGTGTCATCGATTTTTGCCATTCTGACAGGTGTGAGGTGGTATCTCATTGTAGTTTTGATTTGCATTTCCCTGATGATCAGTGATGTTGAGCATTTTTTCATGTGTCTGTTGGCCATCTGGATGTCTTCTTCGGAAAAATGTCTCTTCATGTCTTCTGCCCATTTTTTAATTGGATTATTTGTTTTTTGAGTGTTGAGTTTTGTAAGTTCTTTATGTATTTTGGATACTAACCCTTTGTCAGATATGTCATTTGCAATTATTGCAATTATATTCCTCATTCCTCTTTTAGTTTTGTTGATTGTATCCTTTACTGTGCAGAAGCTTTTTATCTTGCTGAAATCTCAATAGTTTATTTTTCCTTTTCTTTCCCTTACCTCAGGAGACATACCTCTAAAGAAGTTGCTATGGCTGATGTCAAAGAGGTTACTACCTATGTTGTCCTCTAGGTTTTTTATGGTTTCAGGTCTCATATTTGGGTGTTTAATCCATTTTGATTTTATTTGTGTGTAGGGTCTAAGAGAGTGGTCCAGTTTCGTTCTTTTGCATGTTGCTGTTCAGTTTTCCCAAAACTATTTGTTGAAGAGACTTTTTTCCCATTGGATATTCTTTTCCTGCTTTATCTAAGACTGACAGACCATACAGTTGTGGGTTTACTTCCGGGTTTTTTATTCTGTTCCATTGATCTATATGTCCGTTTTTGTGCCAGTACTAATCTTGATGACTACAGCTTTGTAATATAACTTAAAGTCTGGAATTGTGATGCCTCCAGCGTTGCTTTTCTTTTTCAAGATAGCTCTGGTTATTCAGGGTCTTTTCTGGTTCCATACATATTTTAGGATTGTTTGTTCCAGTTCTGTGAAAAATGCTGATGGTATTTTGACAGGAATTGCATTAAATGTGTAGATTGCTTTGAGTAGTATAGACATTTTAACAATATTTGTTCTTCTGATCCATGAGCATGGAATATCTTTCTATTTGTGTCACCTTCAATTTCTTTCATGAGTGTTTTACAATTTTCAGAGTACAGATCTTTTACCTCTTTGGATAGTTTTATTCCTAGTATCTTATTGTTTTTGGTGCAATTGTAAATGAGATAGACTCCTTAATTTCTCTCTCTGTTGCTTCATTATTGGTGTATATAAATGCAACAGATTTCTATACATTGATTTTGTACGCTGTGACTTTACTGAATTCCTCTATCAGTTCTAGCAGTTTTTTGGGGGGGTCTCTCGGGTTTTCAACAGAGAGTATCATGTCACTGGCAAAAAGTGAAAATTTGACTTCTTCCTTGCCAATTTGGATGCCTTTTATTTCTTAATGTTGCCTGACTGCTGTGGCTAGGACTTCCAGTACTATGTTAAATTACAGTGATGAGAGTGGGCATCCCTGTCTTGTTTCTGACTGAATAGGAAAAGCTCTCAGTTTTTCCCTATTGAGGATGATGTTACCTATGGATTTTTCATAGATGGCCTTTATTATGTTGAGGTATGTTCCCTCTAAATCTACTTTGTTGAGAATTTTTATCATGAATGGATATCGTACTTTGTCAAATTCTTTTTCTGCATCTATTGAAATGATCATTTGGTTCTTATCCTTTCTTCTATTAATGTGATGTATCACATTGATTGATTTGTGAATATTTGACCACCCTGGCAACCCAGGAATAACTCCCATTTGATCATGGTGAATGATTTTTTTAATGTATTGTTTTATTCAGGTTTCTAGTATTTTGTTGAGGACTTTTGCATCTATGTTCGTCAGAGGTAATTCTCTTTTTTAGTGGAATCCTTATCTGGTTTTGGTATTAGGTAAGGCTGTCCTCACAGAATGAATCTGGAAGTTTTTCTTTTCTATTTTTTGGAATAGTTTCAGAAGAATAGGTATTAACTTTTCTTTAAGTGGTAGAATTCCCCTGTGAAGCCATCTGGCCCTGGACTTTTTTTTGTTGGGAGATTTCTGAGTAGCGATTCAATCCCTTTCTGGTTATCGGCCTCTTCAAGTTTTCTATTTCTTCCTGTTTCAGTATTGGTACTTTATATGTTTCTAAGAATTTATCCATTTCTACCAGGTTGTCCAATGTATTGGCATATAATTTTTCATAATATTCTCTTAATAATTGTATTTCTGTGGCGGCTATTGTTATTTCGCCCCTCTCATTTGTGATTTTATTTATTTGGGTGCTTTCTCTTTTCTTCTTGGTAAGTCTGGCTAGAGGTTTATCAACTTAATAATTCTTTCAATGAACCAGCTCCAGGTTCAATGATCTGTTCTACCATTTTCTTAGTTTCTATATCATTTATTTCTCCTCTAAATTTTATTATTTCCTTTCTTCTGCTGGCTTTAGCCTTCATTTGTTGTTCTTTTTCTAGCTACTTATGTGTAAGGTTAGGTTGTTTGTGATTTTTCGTGCTTTGAGGTAGGCCTGTATTGCTATATACTTCCCTATTAGGACCAGTTTGCTGCATCTCAAAGGTTTTGGACCATTGTGTTTTCATTTTCATTTCTTTCCATGTATTTTTAAATTTCTTCTTTGATTTCCTGGCTGACTCATTCATTGTTTAGCAGCACATTGTTTAACCTCCATGTATTTGTATTTCTAAATTTTTTTCTTGTGGTTGACTTCTAGCTTCACAGTGTTGTGGTCAGAAAAGGTGCATGGTATGATTTCAGTCTCTTTGAACTTGCTGAGGCTTGTTTTGTGGTCTAATGTGTGATCTATCCTGGAGAATATTCCATGTACACTTGAAAAGAATGTGTATTCTGCTGTTTTAGGATGGAATGTTCTAAATATATCTGTTAAGTCCATCTGGTCCGGTTCTTCATTCAAATCCTTTGTTTCCTTGCTTATTTTCTGTTTAGATGATTTGTCCATTGATATAAGTGGGATGCTAATGTCCACTACTATTATTGTGTTATATCAACTAGTTCCTTTATATTTGTTATTGTCTTATATATGTGGGTGCTCCCATTCAGGAGCATAAATAATTAAAGTTTTTATATCTTTTTGTTGGATTGTTCCCTTTATGATTATATAGTGTTCTTCAATGTCTCTTTTTACAGTCTTTGTTTTAAAGTCTAGTTTGTTCGATATAAGTATTGCTACTCTGGCATTCTTTTGATATCCATTTGCATGATAATTATTTCTGCATCTCCTCACTTTCAATCTGCAGATGTCTTTAGGTCTAAAATGAGTCTCTTAGAGGCAGCATATAGATAGGTCTTGATTTTTTTATCCATTCTGACACCCTATGTATTTTGATTGGAGCATTTAGTTCATTTACATTCAAAGTAATTACTGATATATATCTATTTAGTGCCATATTATTACTTGTTTTGTTGTTGTGTCTGGAGATTTCTTCTGATCCTTTCTTGTCTTTGTCATTTTTGGTCTCTCTTTTCCACTCAAAGAGTCCCCCCTAATATTTCTTGCAGAGCTGGTTTAGTGGTCATGAACTCCTTCAGTTTTTGTTTGTCTGGGAAACTCAATCTCTCCTTCTTCTCTGAGTGATAGCCTTGCTGATAGAGTATTCTTGGCTGCAGATTTTTCCCATTCAGCACTTTGAATATATCCTGCCATTGTCTTCTGGCATCCCATGTTTCTGTTGAGAAATCTCCACCTACCCATATGAGTCCTTCCTTTGTAAGTTAGGGACTTCTTTTATCTTGCTGCTTTTAAGACTTTTTCTTTATCAGTATATTTTGCAAATTTAATTACAATATGTCTTGGTGTTGGCCTGTTTTTGTTGATTCTGATGAGAGTTTTTTGTGACTCCTGGATATGGATGTCCATTTTCCTTACCCAGCTGAAAACTTCAGTTATTATTTCTTCAAGAAAGTTTTCTGCCCCTTTTTCTCTCTTCATCTTCTGGGACTCTCATATCATAATACAAATGATATTATGTTTGATGGAATCACTGATTCCCTAAGTCTATTCTTGTGTTGCATGATCCTTCTCTTTTTTGTTCAGCTTCATTACTTCCTATTATTTTGTCTTCTAAATCACTAACTCATTCCTCTGCTTTTCCAGCCTGTTTATTGCATCAAGCCTGTTTCCGATCTTGTTTATAGCATTCTTCATCTCTGATTCTTTTTTAACTCTTTTATCTCTGTGGTAAGGGTCTCACTGACATTTTCTATTCTTTCCTCAAGCCCAGTGAGTATCCTTAGGATTGTTGCTTTAAATTCTCCATCAGGTATGTTACTTTTATCAGTTTTGCTTAGATCTCTGGCCATGGCCTTATCTTCTTCTTTCACTTGGGATAAATCCCTCCATCTTAGCATTCTGTCTAAGTCTCTGCCTTCTCTGTGTTAGAAAAGCCAGTTATATCTCCTGCCCCTGAAAGTAATGGCCTTGAGAAGAAGAGGTCATGTAATGCCCCGGGCCTGGTGCTTCAGGGAGTGTCTCTGGTGTGTGCTTCATGTGCTCTGCTGTTGTGTTCTGGCTGTTCCATCCTTCAGGCCAGTCATCTGCAGGGGCTCTCCTTGCCTGCTATGGGCAGTGTTTAGTCCCTGGCCTGAATATGGAGAGTTTTAACTAGGTGTGCCCTGGTCTGCTTGTCAAATGAGACCTGACACCAGCTCCACCAGAACTGAGGCCCCACAGGACTCTCTGGTCTGGAGATGTGGTGTGGGTAGGGCTTTGTGCTGGTCTTCTGTGGGATGGTCCCACTGCTCTGGGACTGAGGCAAACTTGACTGAGAAGGGCAGTCCTGCCAGAGTGTGGTGGGTGGGGCTTGGTGTAAGCAACTTAGGCAGCCAGTTGTCCCTGCTGAGAGGTGGGGGAGGGAAATGGCACTAGCCAGCTCCTTTGCTCCTAGGAAGAGAGATGTCTCTGTGAAAGGTACCTCTTAGAGATGTACTCTGAATGAATAATTTCTTCCCTGTCGGCCCTAGGCATTCTTCAAATTGCTAATTCCAGGCTGTCTTCCCCCAGGTTGTTTGCCTGCCTTCGCCTCAGGAGTAGTGCAGTGTCCTCAGGGCTCCATTCCAGCCAAGCCAGCTGATCTTTAAAACTCTAGGCCCTGCTGGTTGCAAGACCTCACAAAATTCAGCCCCTCTCGTTTTCCAAGCCAATGGCTTTGGGAAAATGTTTTCCTTGTGTGCTCCTCTCTCTGTAGCCCTTCTCCAGGACTGTGGCTCCCTCCCCTCTGCAGCACCCTGATCTGCTTCTCCCCTAAACCATGTCTTCATACTTCTTACATTCTTTGATGTGGGCTCTTTTCTCCCTTTAGTTATGGAGCTTGTTCTGTACCCGTTTTGGTCGATTTCTGGGGGGTATTTAGGATGATTGAGTAGTTATCTAGTTGTGTTTGTGGGATGAGTCTAGGGTCCTCCTACTCTGCCACCATCTTCCTCTCCTACCTATTCCCTCAGCTTTTAAAAAGTGCAGATTTATTCATTACAGAATTGCTTTGTACTGGATATGCATGGGACAAATATGCATTACTACTGATTTGGAAAGAACTGCATCAAGAAAACAAAAGCTTAGACATGAAATGTAGTTAGCTATTTTCTTTGTCCTATATGTTACATATTTGTTTACATATATGTCTGCCAGGAACCAGCTGTGGCTACACTGATTCAATATAGCCAGTCTATTCTTAAATAATTGGTGCTATGTTCTTACTGTTCTTCTGTTTTAATTATATGCATGCAAAAGCACAAGAAAGAAATGAAGGCTACACTTAACATTTTAGAAGATCAAGTTGGCGGTTTCCTCACTAGTGGTGAATTCTCTAAACACTTAACAAAATATTCATATTGGCACCACATATTTTACAATATCAATGCTATTTTATTCAGAGCTCTTAATTTGATTGCATCATGTAGCAGGTGTTTAGGTTTTATAATACTTTGCTTTATAAATATGAGTCGTAAAAGGACTGCTTTAATGAATATTTTTTAGAAATGAATTATTTTGAGATGAATGAACCAAGCAATTATGTTGCAAAGAAACAAATCCTAGCAATTGCAGACATCTAAATTTTCATGCAAAATACCTATTATATGAAAAGTACATGAAGAATGAAATGAAAACTGTTCTTATCCTGTCATAAATGATTCACTTATACTTCCCAATAACAAGTTGTATTGTCGGAGCATAAATTATGGGCTATACATTGATATTTTATTTATGCTTTACTATTTCAGTTAATATACTGTACTCTCTATTGAAGCATACTAAATGATAGAGTAACAGCAGGAAAGAGTTAACACACCTCCAAATCACGAACAGCTTACTTCTTTCTAGAATAACATGGTACAAACAATATAGTAGGTTCTTAAATAAATATATGTCATATGAATGAACAAGTTACTAAATAAACCTTTGATTTTCATCAACTGCCATAACATTTATTCCCCATGAGGACTAACTTTAAAATAAGGCAGATGAAAATATTCCATAGCTTGAAAGAAACAGAGGAATTTGATAGTTTTTCTTCTTCTTCCTTATACTAGGAACAGAAAATTCAGAGTCAGAGGAAGAGGAAAAAATTACAGTTCTCTGGGAAAAAGCAGAGAACTTCATTCAGCAAAATAACATTAATTTAATATCCTTTATGTGCTAAGCACTGGGCAGAGAGCATAAAAAAAATCTAAGCAAAATATTATAATGTGATACAAAACGTAAGTTGCCTTTCTTCTTATCACTTCCCACTGAGCACCGGCCAAATCAAAATTATCATTTTTCTCTGAACACTTCCTATTCTTTCACAATTCTGTCTTTACACATGATATTTCTTCTGCCTAGATAACTTTTCCCCAACTTTTTGTCTGGCAAACATCTACTCACCCTGCAAGTCCCAATGCAAATCCCGCCTACACTTCCCGGATCCCCGCAGTAGTGTTCATCATTTCCTTCTGCACTCCCCTGAGATTTGCTTTAAATCTGTATAATCTTTTAATGACTATTGTCTTCTTTACTGGACTGTATACATCTTAAGAGCACAGACTATGCCTTTTTAATCTTTGTAATTCCTGTTGTATCACTGTTTGAGCATGAATATATAATTGTTAAAAGAAGAAATAAACACAGTAGATGTAGGGGAAAAAAAGTAGAAAGCCACTATAGATATTAAAGTTTCAAAGAGATAATACACAATCCCCCATTCCCAACAGCACACCTCCTGGTCTAGTCAACTCAGCTTGCTGATGAAGGATCTCACCTCCTAATTTTATAATGGTATGTAGAAGTAAATCAGAATTCATTGCTCAGAAATTCACTTGATATTCACTGGAAAATATGCATTGCATAAAATGGAAGGTATCTGCACTTCTAACTTGCTGATGTATAGTCATTAGGAAGTGGTAGAAGGGAAATTTAATATTTGGCCTCTTTGGGGAATGTGACCAATTTATTGCTGAATAAACACAGAAAGAATGAATTTAATGTGTATTTTTCCAAAGAAAACGATGCAACACTATGGTGCTTAAACCAAGAACTGTAGAGGAATTAAAACTCAGCATATGAAGAGACTTACACAGCTCTATGTGAGAACACTGAAATGGTCTAGACATCTATCTCGCATGCCATCTTTCTAAGTTAAGGTCAGCAGAGATTGTTCATGTGCCAAGCTCCAAAGCCTGGAGGTTCAGAATATTTGTAGGGAGCACTGTAATCATTAATCTTATTTCCTTCTTCAAACTGACAGCTCGAAGTCCAGCACTTAAGTGGTTTATCTCTGAAGAGTCCTGCTTATGAGACATAACATCCTGAACTTCAAACTCTGACACACCCAACTATTTACTGTTATAAAACATGTGGCAAATAGGGGCACCTGGGTGGCTCAGTGGGTTAAGCATTCAACTCTTGATTTCAGCTCAGGTCCTGATCTCAGGGTTGTGAGATAGAGCCCCGCATCAGGATCCGTGCTGGGCTTGGAGTCTGCTTACGATTCTCTCTCTCCCTCTGCCCCTCCCTACTCTCTCCTCTCTTAAAAAAAATGTGGCAAATAGAGGACTGCTAGATCATGCCCCCATCTCCAAGCCACTTCTGTTGCACCTTCACGGCCACACTGACTCAGATTTGGAGACCAGTATGCAAAAACACTGAGGACGCCTACCTTACCTTGAGTATTATCTCTTATATCAGGCATGATTTCTGTGATTTAATTATGATAAGGGATAGAGTGCAAGTGCATGTTCTAATCTAAGCTGATTTCTCTGATCTCAGAATAGGGAAATAAGAAGATCCCCAAACTATCATGTGAAAAACATGTCAAGACTCTTACAATACCACTCTCAGAAAATATTTATTCAGCATCCATTATTGTCAGGCATCTGTGATACACACTAGGTATTTAATAAGCAGTTACTTTTCCCACATAGCTTACAGTCTAGCAGAAGAAACAGACATTAAACTGATAAATACACCTATAAATATGTCATGACAAAATGGGATGAGGGTTAAAAGAATAACAGTAAGGGGCTAACCTCCACCAATGGTGAGGGAATAATCAGAGAATGTCTTTTGGAGGAAATGACAAGGTTAAGACTGAGATGTGTAAATGGGAGGTAATATTCAATCAATCTGGTTTCAGATTGTACTCTTCTTTAGAAAGTGCTTTCAGTCAAGTTTATTTTTTTTATTTTATTTTTCCAGGATTTTATTTATTCATCTGAGAGAGTGAGAGACAGTACAAGCAGGGGAAGAGGCAGAAGGAGAAGTAGGCTCCCCATTGAGCAGGGAGCCAGATGTGGGGCTTGATCCCAGGACTTGGAGATCATGACCTGAGCAGAAGGCAGATGCTTAATCATCTAAGCCACCCAGGTGCCCCTCTATTATTTTTTAAGTAGGCTCCACACCCAACAGAGGGCTTGAACTCATGACCCTGAGCATCAAGAGTTGCATCCTCTACCAAGTGATCCGGCCAGGTGCCCCTCAGTCAGGTTGTTTTTCCTTGCCTAACCCATTGGCTTTTAGCGAAATTTGATGATATTACTGATGTTCCTTAATGAAAATAACACTCCCCATTGCTTTTGTGACAATTCTTTTGAAGCTGTCTTCACATTTTTCTGACTACGCCATAAGCCTCTTCTGTAGTCTCTTCTTCCTTCCCAGCCCCAGTGTGGAGGGGAGTCCCTCTGTGGGTGATCTCTCTCTCTATGGATTTGATCCTTATAACCTGGAGACTCCCAAATCTCTATCCTCAGCTACTTCTCAAGCTCCAAATTCATATGTTCAACTCTTTGATGAGTATCTCCTTCTGGATAACTCAGAGATGCCTCAAATTCAATGAATCTAAAACTCAATTTATATTCCCACTTAAATCTATTCTTGCTACTACTGCCCATCTTCATTATTGCAAAATTATCTACTCTATCTTGGCAGCTAGAAAACATGGAATCTTTTTCAACTCCTCCCTTTATCTCACCCCTCATATTCATCAGATCTTCTCTATTCCTGTTCAACCTTAGTTCAACCCTACTCATAGCCTAAGTAGATCATTTAAAACATTTCTGGGGCGCCTGGGTGGCTCAGGCAGTTAAGTGTCTGCCTTTGGCTTAGGTTATGATCCTGGAGTCCCACGATTGAGCCCTGCATCAGGCTCCCCACTCAGCAGGGAGTTAGCTTCTCCCTCTGACCCTCCCCCCTCTAGTGCTCTCTCTCTCTCTCTCTCTCCCTACACACAATCTCTCTCTCAAATAAAGATAAAATCTTAAAAAAAAATAAAACATTTCTGAGTTGTTCGTCTGGTCTTCAGATTATACTCACTCCATTCCCTCCTTTTTACTACCAGTAGTTACCATTTTAAAACAAGTATTTGGGAGTAGGAGACCTGGATTTCATCTGGTCTCAGGAATTCAGCTGGATAGGGATCAAACCATGCTGAACACCTATGAACCCAACAGGAGATCAAAGAAATGAATAGCAACAACTCTCTGAACAGAAAAGCGACCACTTTCTGGAAGGTAGGACGTGCGGAGAAGTGAATCCGAGATGATATTCGGGAGGATAGACGGCGGGGGAGGGGGCCTCCGTCGGCCGCTTCTGGCAAGTGATAGAGCCGCGGAGCACAAAATCGGACCTTTTAGAAGTCGGCTCCATGGAGGGACGTCACTTCAGTGGCTAAGCGGGGGGTGGAACCCTTGAGGGGCAGTGTGGTCTCAGGACCCTAGGGGGTCCTGAGAATACTATATCCAGCTAGGCTGTCATTGAAAATAGGAGAGATAAAAAGCTTCCAGGACAAACAAAAACTAAAGGAATTTGCAAACACGAAACCAGCCCTCCAAGAAATACTGAAAGGGGTTCTCTAAACAAAGAGAGAACCTAAAAGCAGCATAGATCAGAAAGGAACACAGACAATATACAATAACAGTCACCTTACAGGCAATACAATGGCACTAAATCCATATCTTTCAATAGTTACATCTGAATGTAAATGGGCTAAATGCCCGAATCAAAAGACACAGGCTATCAGAATGGATTAAAAAACAAGACCCATCCATATGCTGTCTGCAAGAGACTCATTTTAGACCCAAAGACACCCCCAGATTGAAAGTGAGGGGGTGGAAAACCAGTTACCATGCTAATGGACACCAAAAGAAAGCTGGGGTGGCAATCCTTATATCAGACAAATTAGATTTTAAAACAAAGACTGTAATAAGAGATGAAGAAGGACACTATATCCTACTTAAAGGGTCTATCCAACAAGAAGATCTAACAATTGTAAATATTTATGCCCCTAACATGAGAGCAGCCAATTATATAAGGCAATTAATAACAAAAGCGAGGAAACACATTGACAACAATACAATAATAGTGGGGGACTTTAACACCCCCTCACTGAAATGGACAGATCATCTAAGCAAAAGATCAACAAGGAAATAAAGACTTTAAATGACGCACTGGACCAAATGGACTTCACAGACATATTCAGAACATTCCATCCCAAAGCAACGGAATACACATTCTTCTTTAGTGCCCATGGACATTCTCCAGAATAGATCACATCCTAGGTCACAAATCAGGTCTCAATCGGTACCAAAAGATTGGGATTATTCCCTGCATATTTTCAGACCACAATGCTTTGAAACTAGAACTCAATCACAAGAGGAAAGTCAGAAAGAACTCAAATACATGGAGGCTAAAGAGCATCCTACTAAAGAATGAATGGGTCAACCAGGACATTAAGGAGAATTTAAAAAATTCATGGAAACCAATGAAAATGAAAACACAACTGTCCAAAATCTTTGGGATACAGCAAAGGCAGTTCTAAGAGGAAAGTGTATAGCAATACAAGCCTTTCTCAAGAAACAAGAAAGGTCTCAAATACACAACCTAATCCTACACCTAAAGGAGCTAGAGACAAAACAGCAAATAAAGCCTAAACCCAGCAGGAGAAGAGAAATAATCAAGATCAGAGCAGAAATCAATGAAATAGAAACCAAAAGAACAGTAGAACAGATCAACGAAACTAGGAGCTGGTTCTTTGAAAGAATTAACAAGATTGATAAAACCCTGGCCAGACTTATCCAAAAGAAAAGAGAAATGACCCAAATCAACAAAATCATGAATGAAAGAGGAGAGATCACAACCAACACCAAAGAAATACAAACAATTCTAAGAACATATTATGAGCAACTGTATGCCAGCAAATAGATAACCTGGAAGAAATGGATGCATTCCTAGAGATGTATCAACTACCAAAACTGAACCAGGAAGAAATAGAAAACCTGAACAGACCTATAACCACTAAGGAAATGGAAGCAGTCATCAAAAATCTCCCAACAAACAAAAGCCTTGGGCCAGATGGCTTCCCAGGGGAATTCTACCAAACATTTAAAGAAGAATTAATACCTATTCTCCTGAAACTGTTCCAAAAAACAGAAATGGAAGGAAAGCTTCCAAACTCATTTTATGAGGCCACCATTACCTTGATCCCAAAGCCAGACAAAGACCCCATCAAAAAGGAGAATGACAGACCAATATCCTTGATGAACATGGATGCAAAAATTCTCACCAAAATACTAGCCAATAGGGTCCAACAGTCCATTAAAAGGATTATTCACCATGACCAAGTGGGATTTATCCCTGGGCTGCAAGGCTGGTTCAACATCCGCCAATCAATCAACGTGTTACAATATATTAACAAAAGAAAGAACAAGAATCATATGATCCTCTCAATAGATGCAGAAAAAGCATTTGACAAAGTACAGCATCCGTTCTTGATCAAAACTCTTCAGAGTATAGGGATAGAGGGTACATACCTCAATATCATCAAAGCCAACTATGAAAAACCTACAGCGAATATCATTCTCAAAGGGGAAAAACTGAGAGCTTTTCCCCTAAGGTCAGGAACGCGGCAGGGATGTCCACTATCACCACTGCTATTCAACATAGCATTAGAAGTCCTAGGCACAGCAATCAGACAACAAAAAGAAATCAAAGGCATCCAAATCGGCAAAGAGGAAGTCAAACTCTCACTCTTTGCAGATGATATGATACTGTATGTGGAAAACCCAAAAGACTCCACCCCAAAACTGCTAGAACTCATCCAGGAATTCAGTAAAGTGGCAGGATATAAAATCAATGCACTGAAATCAGTGGCATTCCTATACACCAACAATAAGACAGAAGAGAGACAAATCAAGGAGTCGATCCCATTTACAATAGCACCGAAAACCATAAGATACCTAGGAATAAATCTAACCAAAGAGGCAAAGGATATGTACTCAGAAAACTATAAAATACTCATGAAAGAAATTGAGGAAGACACAAAGAAATGGAAAAACGTTCCATGCTCATGGATTGGCAGAATCAACATTGTGAAGATGTCAATGCTACCTAGAGCAATCTACACATTCAATGCAATCCCCATCAAAATACCATCCACTTTTTTCAAAGAAATGGAACAAATAATCCTAAAATTTGTATGGAACCAGAAGAGACCCCGAATAGCCAGAGGAATGTTGAAAAAGAAAAGCAAGCTGGTGGCATCACAATTCCAGACTTCCAACTGTATTACAAAACTGTCATCATCAAGACAGTATGGTACTGGCACTAAAACAGACACATAAATCAATGGAATAGAATAGAGAGCCCAGAAATGGACCCTCAACTCTATGGTCAACTAATCTTTGACAAAGCAGGAAAGAATGTCCAATGGAAAAAAGACAGTCTCTTCAACAAATGGTGTTGGGAAAATTGGACAGCCACATGCAGAAGAATGAAACTGGACCATTTCCTTACACCACACACAAAAATAGACTCCAAATGGTTGAAAGACCTAAGTGTGAGACAGGAGTCCATCAAATTCCTAAAGGAGAACACAGGCAACAACTTCTTCGACCTGAGCCGCAGCAACTTCTTCCTAGAAACATCGCCAAAGGCAAGGGAAGGAAGGGCAAAAATGAACTCTTGGTACTTCATCAAGATAAAAAGCTTTTGCACAGCAAAAGAAACAGTCCACAAAACCAAAAGACAACCTACAGAATGGGAGAAAATATTTGCAAATGACATATCAGATAAAGGGCTAGTATCCAAAATCTATAAAGAACTTATCAAACTCAACACCCAAAGAGCAAATGATCCAATCAAGAAATGGGCAGAAGACATGAACAGACATTTTTCCAAAGAAGACATCCAAATGGCCAACAGACACATGAAAAAGTGCTCAAAATCGCTCGGCATCAGGGAAATCCAAATCAAAACCTCAATGAGATACCACCTCACACCAGTCAGAATGGCTAAAGTTATCAAGTCAGGAAATGACAGATGTTGGCGGGGATGCGGAGAAAGGGGAACCCTCCTACACTGTTGGTGGGAATGCAAGCTGGTGCAGCCACTCTGGAAAACAGTATGGAGCTTCCTCAAACAGTTGAAAATAGAGCTACCGTACGATCCAGCAATTGCACTACTGGGTATTTACCCCAAAGATACAAATGTAGAGACCCGAAGGGGTACGTGCACCCTAATGTTTATAGCAGCAATGTCCACAATAGCCAAACTGTGGAAAAAGCCAAGATGTCCATCGACAGATGAATGGATAAAGAAGATGTGGTATATATACACAATGGAATATCATGCAGCCATCAAAAGGAATGAGATCTTGCCATTTGCAACGACGTGGATGGAACTCGAGGGTGTTATGCTGAGTGAAATAAATCACAGAAAGACATGTATCATATGACCTCACTGATATGAGGAATTTTTAATCTCAGGAAACAAACTGAGGGTTGCTGGAGTGGGGGTGGGTTGGGAGGGATGGGGTGGCTGGGTGATAGACATTGGGGAGGGTATGTGCTATGGTGAGTGCTGTGAATTGTGCAAGACTGTTGAATCACAGATCTGCACCTCTGAAACAAATAATGCAATATATGTTAAGAAAAACAAAGAAGAAGATAGCAGGAGGGGAAGAATGAAGGGCGGTAAATTGGAGGGGGAGACGAACCATGAGAGACGATGGACTCTGAAAAACAAAGTGAGGGTTCTAGAGGGGAGGGGGGTGGGGGGATGGGTTAGTCTGGTGATGGGTATGAAAGAGGGCACGTTCTGCGTGGATCAGTGGGTGTTATGCACAAACAATGAATCATGGAACACTATATCAAAAACTAATGATGTAATGTATGGTGATTAACATAACAATAAAAAAATATAAAACAAGTATTTGATCATTCCTGCATGGTTCTCCAATATCCACACTCGAAAGTACAAATCTCTTATCATGATGTTTAGGTACTTTATATAGTGTTGGCCTATTCTCTTTTAAAGCCAAATATTTATATGCAAACAATGAATCATGGAACACTACATCAAAAACTAATGATGTACTATATGGTGACTAACATTACATATTAAAAATTAAAGCCTAATTTTCTGCCACTGTTTTCCATGTATTTTTGTCATGTAAAATAGCTAACCATTGTTCAAACCCACCAGGCATGCTCTTTATTTTGTGTGCCTGTGTATGGGTTGTTTTCTCTACCTTCCCTCTTGTTCTTCCTAACACATGCTCATCCTCCTCTAGGCTCCCTAAATATCACCTCTTTTGCTATATGAACCCATCTGTCATAGTCAAAGCTAGTTATTTTCCCTTCTGTGTCCCCATGATACTTAGTTCATATACTACAGTATTGTGATTATTTCTGTGTCACTCCCTCCTCCTTAGGCTTTCCAAGAGGGCAGGAACTACATCTTACATGTGACACACAAGTTCTGAGTTTATTAATTGGTTCTTGAATTATATATAATTATCTACTCATTTCTTGTTAATTATCATCATCTTAATAGTTAACTACTTATTGAATACCTACTATGTGCCAGGCACTGAATCAGGCACCACACAAATACCATCTCATTTGCTTTTCACAACACCTCCAAGAGGCAATTGTTATTATCTCCATTTTATATTAAAAAATCAAGGTGGGGCTACTGGGTGGCTCAGTCAGTTAAGTGTCCGACTCTTGATTTCAGCTCAGATCATGATCTCAGGGTTGTGAGACTGAGCCCTGCATCAGGCTCATGCTCAGTGGGGACTTTACTTCTCTCCCTCTCCTTCTGCCCCCCTCCTCCCTCTCTCGAATAAATAAATCTTAAAAAAATAAAAATAATAAAAATAACTAAATAAACCAAGGTTATGATGAAATTAATTGCCCACAAGTGTCAGTAACTGACTGAGCCAAAATTAAATCACAGATTATTATATTACATGACTGATGTTTTTATCTCAGTGTAGCTCTAGCCCCCTTACAAATATCTGTAAGAAGTTAAAACCAATCAGGTGTCATCTTACCTAACATGGAAAAAAAAAAACTCTGTTCCTTTCAGAATATTTAATGTATTATCAGAATCTTCCAGGATTATTTTGACACTTACTTCTCTTGTATGTTGACAAAAGTAACCATATAATGTACAATATTCAATTTTTATTGGATGTATACATTTAGAATATTCAAATAATTTGATTATTTTAAGGATGATTTTTCTAAAATAGGATTTCTTAATATTTATGTTAATAAATCAAAACTTTTAGAAGGGAATGGACTTTTTAACTGATTGTTACAACTGTATATCCCAAATGATGCTGTGAACACTCTAAGACAAGTTTCTGAAGTAACTAAATGTAATGTCACCAGCTGAGTTATAAGCGTCTTTAATTTTTAATTTGGCACTATATAACATACCAAATTTAATAAAGGAGGAAAATACCACTTCCAGTTAGTTGAGAACTAGGGGAGTTTTTCCTACTTACACTTAAATTATTTTTAAAAAGAGAAGAAAAAGAAGGAAAGAAACTAAGAAAGGAAAAAAATTTAAACGGAAGTAATACAAGTTTCCCTTCCTACCAAGTTAATGTCCTTACCAGTGCACACAGAAGGTCAACTGCTTCCAAGATCAATTCCTGATGGCCAATGCGGCTGACCCCCAGATCTTCTAGCTCCTGATGCGTAATGCGCAGCAGCTGGTCTCCACTGATCTTCTCCCTCTCAAAATTCTTAATATACTGCTGCAAACAGTCATCAAGACCTGCAGAAGAAAAATATGGAAGACCAGAATGAAAAAAGAGTTGAACGAAACAAACAGAAAAATAAAATAAAATAAGCATTAACTCCTTCCAGGTCACAAGTTAAGTCTGTTTCAACTCTGGACTAGTTCAATCATCCACTTTTTTTCCAACCAATATATGGACTGCAGGAGGAAAAAAAGACACTTCATTATTTCCTTAGTTGTTAGGTTCCTATTTGAATTTTCCTCAGCAATTGTTGGAAATCTTTACCTCACTTCTCAAGCAGTTCTCTTTGCTGCTTATTTCATAAAGTGTGTTAACAAGAGGTTCTCCCCACTTCTAAACTTACCTACACTTCACTCCTCCTTTCTTCTTTAACCCCACTGCAGAGGGAGAGTTATCCTTCCTTCCTGTACAAGACTAATCAATCTTCCTGTGCTCTGGAATCCCATCTTCTGCCACCTTAACACTACTTCAGCAATTAAAAAAATTAAACACTCTCTTTATTTCAACCATTTCCTAGCCACTGACTCCAGTATTCGAACCTCTGCCAGTTTAATAAACAAAACAAAAACCTTTCCTTGATTTCTTTGATCCTGTATTCCCCCACTAGTTTGTTATTCCCTTCAGAGCCAAGCTCCTTACCTTTTTACCCCACCTGTAATGTACTCCCTAATCCACTAACATTTAGATTTCACCCAAATTCAAAAGTGGAATCCAGAGTGGATACATTTTTCAAGATTACTCAGGGCACTTCCATAAGTGAATAGCCAGGCTATAGTTTGGGTCAGCTTCAACTGCCTATGAAATAACCTGATAAAAATGATGAACCAATGGTGAACTGGACTAACAAGATTAGTTCGCTCCAGATTTTTAAGTGAGGAGCACCAAGAAAATGAGGCAATTAGCAAAAACTAAAAGGTCTTAATCTTAAATCAGGCCTTAAATATCTCTAGTTTAGACTAAAGCAGTATTATGGGTTTCCTGCTGCGAGTCACTATCCCCTCCAATTCATCTCTCCCAACGTAAAAATTCTGATGTCATTCTTTATTTCAAAACTTCTCAGTTTCTTCATATTTATGATAGAATAAAATCTGAACTACTTTACACAGTGTTCAAGGTCCTTCCTGATCTGGACCCTGCCTTCCTATAAAAACTTATTCCAGACACACTCCACGCTTCCCAATCTCCCACTTTACACTACAGACCTCCATTACAACAATGCCCACATTGTATTATATTTTGTTCCCATCTCTGTATGCCCAACAAATAGCTTAGAAATTCCTTGAAGTTGAGGACTGTGTCTTCTTAATGAAAACCCAGGGCTTAGCACAGTGACTAACACAGAATAGGACTCAATAAGGGTAAAATGAACAAATCAGACATGTTTTTTTATGCTATATCACCTGGTCAGAGAAAATCAGGAACATTTTAAATAAGAGCTAAATCTAAAAATAAGAGTGGAGGGAAAAAACATTTGGTACATGGCATTTTGAGGCACTCATGTCTTAATACATTGCAGAATAATAGGAGACAGAATGCTATTATTTTGAGTTGATTTTTCTTATGATTCTTCTATGTAAAGGAATGATAAAGGATCTCTTACAGCACCAATTCCACCAGCATCATTAGTGTTATAGACCAAGTCACATAATCTGTGGCAGAAATAAGGGAAAGATCTCATTAATTGGTGCCTAATTTAACTATCAAGGTGTATTACCCCATAATATAGGCAATATCTTGGCTCCTATATTTAAAATGTAAAATATATGGCAAATATACAGCTAGGATATTATAAAATTATAATAATGTCACTTTGTATCAATATACATATTTATGAACTATAAGGTACTTTTATATACATTTTTTCTTACCTGAATTATAAATAATAAATGACCTTATAATATTTTAGAGTTGTCGTTTTGACTGAAAGGTCAAAATCAATATCTCAAATCTGTATATGGAAAAAATATGGTCCAAAAAGCCATCTACAAAAATCACAAAAATGAATACATTATATTATTGGGCTAAAGGCCTGAACTTCATGATTCTAGGAACTACACAGCATACATGTAACAATTAAAACCTTCTCACTCACTAATACACTATTTTATTTAAAGTAGAGCTGTCCCATTTTCAAGAATGAGAAATTCTTTGGTGATTATGACTAGTCTTCAACAAGGTAACATTTATTCAATAGATAAAATGGGAACAAATATATACCAGATTTTAAAAGTGTTATTATCTACCTCTTTTTTAAAGCTTTCATGTGGCATAATTATTTCTTTACTTTCCACCAAATTTTACCCTAAGTTGACCTATGTTCTAAATAATTATAAGTAAATTTTATAACCTCCACTTATAAATTGCTATTATTCTTAAGAAAACATAGAGAAAATAAATTTTGATCCATACTCTAAAAACCACACAAGTGTACCATGAAGAAAATTGTGCACTTTTGTCAAATGAAACATTAAACTATATACATTTTTTTTGTCTAAAACCATGCCTTAAAACAATTAAAATGAAGGCTTGAAATCATTACTATGACATGTGCCTCTGACTCTTTCAGTGAATTATACTGCTTTCTACCATCTGCAGGGAAGAGGAATGAACATAATCATGGATCTAGAAAGATGTTCCAAAAATAATGAAACATTTACAAAATGATGACATTTGAGAGATGTCCTAAGGATGCACAAATTTCCAGCAAATCAACAATATTACAAAAGGAGTAAAATAAATTAATCCACTATATGTGGAAGTAGATATGAAAGGTGCAAATTACTATATTTAATGTTCAAAATCTTATTTATTTATTTGAGAGAGAGAGAGATTGAGAGAGCATGCATGAGCGGGGAGGAGCAGAGGGGGAGGGAGAAAGAATCTGAAGCAGACTCTGCACTGAGTGCAGAGCCCAAGTTCAGAGCTGGATCCCAGGACTGGGAGAACATGACCTGAGCCGAAACCAAGAGTTGGACACTTAACCAACTGAGCCACCCAGGCATCCTAATGTTCAAAATCTTAAAAACCCACTTAAAATGGTATTAAGAAGATGACTCTATCCCTACTCCAGGAAATTTTACTTTATACACCATTTTATACATACTACATGTACTCTTATCTATAAACAGAACACTGATATTTAAAGCAAAAAATAAAAATGTAAATTCTTGTTAGAGTTCTGTTGCCACTATTTACTGTGAATTACAAAGATCAACAAATGAAGATTTATGAGGACTTTTGTCACTTCTGCAAAATAAGGTCAGGAAATTAAGATGAACACATATTAATCCGATATCCTTTTGCTGGACTCAAATACGTGAATGATAACTCGAGGCAGAAGGTCTTAATTTTAATGTAGTTTTCAGTCCCCTTATTTCACTGACACTGCTTTTTTCCAAGATCATCAATGACCAAAATCACACCAGACTCAATTGCCTCATTTACAATCTCATTCTCCCTAAGCAAATTATTTCTCTATTTCTACCACCATTTTTCTAGCCTCAAAACCATCTTAGATGATCCCCCAATTTAATCTCTTATCTTGTCAGTTAGTGAGGAACATAATTTCTTCATTCAAAATAGCTCTTGCTCTGTCCTTTCATTTCTGATCTCATTGTCACCAACTTACTCATGCTGTACAGCCTGCCCTGATGCCCATCTGCTCCCCCTGGCATCAGTCTGTCCAGTCTATCACAGTCAGATCTCTAAAAACACTCTTTGATTAAGCCATTTCCCAATTCAAAAATGTGAAGGAATCTTCCTGACAAAAGGTTAAAATTCAAAAATCTTTTTTCTTATTTTTAAGACATTTTTTGGGGGGAAGGGGTCTTGGATGTTATTATCAGTTAGCATTTGTGTATTAATTGCAACAACTACTACAGACAATAAAAGCATTTTCTACATTACAAACAGCCAGAAAGCTCATATAACCATGCTTTTCTTCTATGCACAGGATGATATATAATGATAAATGATCTAGCAAAAGACAATTCCTATTTAAGATCTTGTGATACTTCCTAAACCATCTGAAAAGTATGAAATTATATTCAATAGCATTTTGGCACTAAATGACTTTACTGTATTCTAATTATTGGAAAACTGGCTAACCTATATAAATATACAAGCTACTTTACAGATTCCCAGAATATTTAACAAAACAAATTCCTGAACTATTCTAGAAAAATGAGATTTTTGCTCTAGAACCCATGTAGTTAAAAATTTAACAATTTCCATATAGTTCTCGGATGATATAGCCTTATAAATTCTTGCTTTAATTCAGAGATGAGCTGCACATCACTCTTACTTGGTAAGTAAAAATGTATTTACTCTTTGCTGTGCTTTTAATTATATTCCAGTTTATATTTTGTTCAGCCAAAAAAAAAAATAAGGAAAAGTTTTCTTCAAAAACACCTATGCCACTAGACAATTCTAAATTCCAACAATAAAAAAAAGGCAGTATCTGTTTTAACAACTGAGAAACAACATAACAAGAATAACCAACTGTGGGGCATCCCTACCACGAAATACTACTCAGCAATAAAAAGGGAACTACTGATATACACACGTGGATGGATCTCAAAGGTATTATGCTGAGTGAAAATGGCAACTCTGAAAGAAGTTATTGAATGATTCCATTTATACTACATACTGAAAAAGGCAAAACTAAAGCAACAAAAAACGGATTATTAGTTGCCAGGGATTGGGAATGTGAAGAGGCTAAGCAGCAGGAGGGAGTTTTTTGGGGGTGATAAAACTGTTTTTTATCATGACTGTGGTGTGCTGGTGACATAATTCTACACATGTGTTAAAATGTTTACAACTCTAACACCAAAAAACTCAATTTTATTCTGTTAATTAAAATTTTTTTTCTCAGTTACAAATGAATCCCAGGCAACAAACATTTGGAATATACTATTAAACTCAAAATTTCATTGAAAAATTTTCCTTCTGACATTTTCTCATGGTGTTCGATATAAAAGACCCAGACCAGGGAACAATGTTTCCAGCATTCCATTCAGCATCTATTTATTAAGCACCTACTAAGTTTGGGGCAGTGTATACACCAATGCATTTAACTACCTTTGAAAAGACTCCTTTGCTCTGCTCATTGGCAGAGCTGAAAGGCTATAAACAGAATTCTCCCTATGAAGCTGTATAGGATATGGAGTGTGTAGACTGATGCATTAGAAAACCAATCACTGCCTGTAGTCTCTGGAAGACTTCTGAGAAGCCCAAACCTCACTACGCTGATCATCATCATTTCTACTCTTCTCAGACCTACTTTGTTTCTCTAACAATTTAATGTTGTCTTTAAGAGACTAAAAAAATCCTGACTGGTAACAATATGCAATTGTTCCATTTTGCAAAATAATTCAGCTTCCTTACAATCTGTTCCTGGTTCTTCATTTTAAACCAGAGTAGATTTTAAATGCCAGGCAACTTCAAAATGAATTTCTAAAAAATATCTGGTTTAAAACTCCCCTCCCTACAAAATGACCAAAAGAAAACAAAAGTAAAGAAGAAAACTTAATCAGCACTGAAACCAGGAGACAGTGCCAACCACCTAATATAGTCACGATTTAATGTTAAAAAAATAAAAAGGTATTAGAAGAAATCTAGGTTCTGTATCAAACCAGAGCCAGAAACAGTAAAGACAATTATTTGACTACATAAAAATTAAGTTTTTGTTATGACATATCAAATCAGAATATTCACAAGAAAGTCCTTAAAACATATCCAGTGATAACACTACATCAAGGCCAACTGAAGAGGACAAAGTAACCCACGGATATACTATCAAGTTGCTTAAAACTGCTCAGTTTTAAAATAGTGATATCTGGTAATCTGAGACGGCAACCTTAAAATGCACATCACACAAAACAATGTTTGAATGGTTTTATAATTTTTAATTTTTAAGGTTTTGTATCCAGAATGTGGTAAAGCGGCTGGACAATCAGTTCTTCTCAAAGTGATTTTTAGTACAGCTTAGAAGCTCTGGTTTTTTTGTTTGTTTGTTTTAGATTTATTTGAGAGAGAGAGAGACAGAAAGAGAGACAGTGCACAAGGGGAGGTGAGGGAGAGGCCGAGGGAGAAGCAGACTCCCTGCTGAGCGTGGAGCCTGACGTGGGCTCATCCCAGGACTCTGAGATCAAGACCTGAGCCAAACAAAAGCAGACGCTTAACCGACTGAGCCACCCAGGTGGCCCGCTTACAAGCATTTAAATGTTCTTTAAGTAAACATGAAATAAATTCTAAATATTATGCAATTATTCTACACTTTCATCTTTTAATTTTTTAAAAACAAAGTCTAAAATGATTTTAATGACATGTTCAGTAAACAAGGACTGACTGGTTTTTATCATGAAGCTTAAAGCTATTACATACTTAAGAATTCACATACATTTTTCAAAGATAACATTTTCTCCCTCAAATTAACAGTCCATTTCACATACTTTTAAGTAACACTGAAACTATTTCTTTGCAAGTCTTCACAGTCTTTGCTAAGAATATTGTATTAACAGAAAAATGACTTTAATAAGAATCATAGGTAGACCAAGCATAAGGAATTAGTTGCAAACCTACAGATTAGAGATATCTTTCATTTTACAACTTAATAGACCATCATTTTTTATTTTTTGTTATGTTTAAGGAAGCTTAAGTCCATTTAAGCCTTACATCTTTCATTCCAACATTCAAGAACCTCCAAGTTCAGGCCCCAAACTATTTTTCTGACATTCTCTCTTACACATTCATATATCCTACGCTGCAGCCAAATTGAACAACTCAACTATTTCCTTAATGTGATTGTTCATATTACCCAGAATACTTACATATTCTACATATTTAGTTGTTGAAATCCTGTTAGGTCTTGATCATTAAATCTGATGGATCTCTCTTCTCTGTATATCTATGGATTTTATACTTATGGCACTTATTACTCATGCTGTTTTGTTATAATCTTTGTATTAGTGTCTTATTCCCCCAACAGATTAGAGAACCCTGAAGGGCAGCATCACTGACTCCTTCATACAGCACTGAGCACAGAGAGCATCTGATACATAATCAGTCAGTCTTTCATTTAATCAATATTTACAAAGGTGACTGCTATGTGCTAAGCACTGGGAATCAAATGCTGAGCAAAGACTGACATGGCCATTGACTTTATGGCGTTTATATAATACTGAAGATGACCATCAATCATTAATCATTTAATTGATAAAAACAGATGTATAAATACAGGCCATGATAACTGTTATGAAGAAAAAAAATACGCTGTGCTGTGAGAAACAAAAAAGGAGACTTAACCCTATGCTGAGGTGACAAGTCAGGAATGGAAGACTTACTTGAGGAATCGATGACTACATTATGATTCGTAAGCTTAAAAATTGTTAACTAGGCAAAGGGGAGGAGTGGACACTGCAGGCAAAAGAAAGAACATATGCAAAGACTGTGCTACGAAAAGGAACACTGCACATTGGAAAAACGGAAAGAACTTTGTGTGACCGAAATACAGAGAAAAGAATGGAACAGGATAGGGTTAGAGTGATGGGCCTGGGGCAAGATGATGCAGTGTGACCCAAGAGCAATGAGAAGGTATCAACGGATTTGAAACAGGCAGCATTAAAAGTGTTCTGGGTTTTGTGAACATTACTCCAGCTGTAGTATAGTAAATGAATTGGAGGCTGCCAAGACATGCAGGTTGGGTGACATTTGAAATAATGTAATTATCAAATGTTAGTTTGTCCAAGGACAATAGCAGGAAAGGAAGAGAAGGCTAGAAAGAAGATAAAACATGCAGGAGTTGATGCTGGATTAGAGGTGACGGAGGGGTGGCCAGGGGAAGGGAGATGATGCCTATATTTCTGGATTACAGAAATGGATTAATGGTGGCATTATTCAGAGATGATGGAAACACTGCAGAAGTAGTTTAGGGTAGCTGGCTCTCTTCTGGACATACTGAGGTTACAGTTCCTTTGAGACAGGCAGGTAGAAATGTTGAGCAGTCAGTCAAAAATAAAGGTCTGCTCTGGAGAAATATATTTGAAAGTCACTGGCATCTAGGTAGACAACTGAAGCCATGAGTGTTACTGAGACTAAATAGGGAAAATGAGTAGAGCAAAAAGAGGATTTAGAACTGAACTTTAAGAAACCCCAAAATGGAAAGGCTTGTTACAGGCAAACCTACAAAGAAAACTAAGGAAGTACAGCCAGAGAGGAATGAAAAAAAAATGAAGGGTGGTGTCATGGAAGCCAATGGAAGAAAATGTTTCAAGACTGGCAGTAAAGGACTGTGGTAAAAAAAACCCAAAACCAAACCAAAACAAAACAGAAACAAAAAACAACAAAAAAAAGATTACTAGAGTTTAAAGCCCACTATGAATTTGATAATTAGGAGATTATCAGTGACTTTAACCAGAGAGTATTATAATGATAGAAACAGAAGTCATACAGGACATAGAGTTGACAGGTGAGAAAGTAGAGGGTTTGCATGTGGAATACATTTTGGGGAGATTATGTGGTATTGGTAAGGACTGGAGAGTGGATAGGGAGGTGTCATGACAGGTCAAAGGGACTACTGTTATACCAATTTTAGAGATGAAGGAATAAAATCTTTGTGAAATTAAGTAGCTTCCTAAATCTACACAGTAAGTAGATTGACTGGCAGTAAGTGACTGGCAGAGCAAGGATTAAAACTTAGTCCCAGAGGATTCTGAAGTTCAATCTATTTTGACTACATCAGACTATTTCAAGACTGAAAAAATATATCTGAACAATAAAATGTATTTATATGCTTACAAAAAAGTAAATGGAGCTTGACTGATACATATAGTTATTAAAATGAAGAAGGGATAACATAGCACAGTGGCTAATAAAATCATACTCTTCCAGACCTACATGAAAGAAATTATTTGAAACTACCAAGGACTGGGCGGGGGGGGGGGCTGGGTGGCTCAGTCAGTTAAGTGTCCAACTCTTGATTTTGGCTCAGGTCATGATCTCAGGGTTGTGAGATAGAGCCCCGCGTCAGGCTCATGCTGGGCGTGGCACTTGCTTGAGATTCTCTGTGTCCCTCTCCCTCCCCCACTCTAAAAAAAACCTACCAAGGACCAAATTCCACACTAATATACCCTGAGGAATTGAACACAATGTATGGCACCTGGTTGACATCTGATCTGAGGTTGCACTAAAATGAATGAAAGGAGCAATGTCACTGATATCAATGCACTACCTGCTCACTTGAGAACTCTTCCTATGTTCCTCAATGCCATCCTTCAGCCACCCTCCTCCTACAAGCAAACAGTTGCTCTATAACAAATAGTATATGATTTCTTTTCATGAGGATTCCTAATCAAACCAAATAAAATAGAGAAAAGAAGGACAATTCTTTTCTTTTGGGCCTTCTTCTGGGCCTTTTCTCATTTACTCTGTCCTAATTTCTTTTAGAAAATGCTAAGCTGGCAATAATCTTCCATTATTTCCAAATGGAAGAATTGATGCTGATCAACAGTAATACCTTTCACTCATTTTTTGTGCTGTGTGCCAAGCACTGTTTCAAGTACTTCACAAATATGTTTTTATTTAATCCTTAGAACAATCTTAAGAATTACATATTGTTGGGTGGGGGGATGGGTTAGCCTGGTGATGGGTATTAAAGAGGGCACGTACTGAATGGAACACTGGGTGTTATATGCAAACAATGAATCATAGAACACTACATCAAAAACTAAAAATAAATAAATAAATAAATAAATAAATAAATATAAATAAGTGGCAAAAAAATATCCATAACCTTAAAAAAAAGAATTACATATTGTTATCTTGATTTTACAGATAAAAAATTGAGATTTAGAGACCAAACCCAGGATCCCACAGCTTAATAAATAGAAAGGCAAGGTCTAAACCCAGGTCTGTCTGACTCCAAATCCCTGCCCTTAAAGCCTAAGCTAAATTAGAGGAAGGTGGTGAAGGGTGGAAAGGGTTGTTTCCAGTCCTCAAAAGGACTGTTCCCAAACTGATCATCTGTACCACACCAAAAGATGTTACGCCAAAAATATTTTTCATTTTCTATTTAAAACTTTAAATACATTGTTTTAAAGAACATGTATCTAAATTACACTTTGTATCAAAATGGATTTAAATATGTTGTTTACATACCCACCCATGCACAATTCAGAAAGGTAACACAAATTAAAAGTAGATGAGTAAAATAGTTAAAGGAAAATACCATTAGTCATAAAATGGGAGCCAGAAATAATGGTAATGTAAGAAATTCATACCAATGAAGAACATGGCACTTGCTAAAGTGTGGGAAGAGCTAGAACACTGGCTGCAAACTATCTACCTGATAAAGAGGAAAACAGTATGAGGTACATAGTTAAAAACATTCATTAGATAAAAGCAAGCCAGTTTTTCAGAGAAACTCATCCATTCCTGATACTAAAACCAGAAAAAAAGATTTCTTAAGGGAAGAAATCCTTGTGTGATATAATAACACTGCCTTCAATAAACAGTTTGAGTAAATACAACCACAAATTCCCACTGGAGTGCTTTTTACAGCACTTCTGAATTATATTTTTTCCAAAAATTATATTATATTGTACACCAAATAACAACTTGTTATCATAAAAATATTTGTATTTACTGGTTTTAAAGAGGTTACAATTTATCAACAGAGGTTATAATTCTATGGAGAAAATAGCTAACAGTGTTTCTCTTTTGTAATGGTAAGAAATAAATAGGTGAGTTGTGTTTGAATCCTCTTTAGAAAATTGATAGTTTGTCAAAAGGTGCCTAAAATGTTTTGTAGATGCATACTATGTATTTATTCAATATAATGACAATTTAAAATGAAAGAGTCCTAGGGTACCTGGCTGGCTCGTTTGGTGGAGCATGTGACTCTTGATCTCAGGGTCATGACTTCAAGCCCCATGTTGGGCAAGGAGACTACTTATTAAAAAAGAAAAGCCACATATTGCCATACTTCATATCTTGAAAAGCATGTTTACAGATTTTTATTTTATTTTTTAAAAAGATTTTATTTATTTATTTGACAGAGAGACACTGCGAGAGAGGGAACACAAGCAGGGGGAGTGGGAGAGGGAGAAGCAGGCTTCCTGGCGGAGCAGGCAGCCTGATGTGGGGCTCGATCCCAGGACCCTGGGACCATGACCTGAGCTGAAGGCAGACACTTAATGACTGAGCCACCCAGGTGCCCCCAGATTTTGATTTTAAAAAGTATGTCATAGGAAACAAAAGAAAAAAAATAGACAAAATTAACTTTATTAAAGTTAATAACTTTTGTTCAGTAAAGGACACTATAAACAGAGAAAAGGGGAGCCTGGGTGGCTCAGCTGGTTAAGTTCCATGTAAGTCTGCCTTTGGCCCAGGTCATGATCCCAGGGTCCTGGGATGGAGCCCCGCATCAGGCTCCTTGCTCAGCGGGGAGTCTGCTTCTCCCTCTCCTTCTACCACTACCCCTGCTTGTCCTCTCTCTCTCTCTGTCAAATAAATAAATAAAATCTTTAACAAACAAACAAACACAGAAAAAAGGCAACCCACCGAATGGGAGAAAATATTTGCAAATCGTAAATCTGACAGGGGACTAATATTGAGAATACATTAAGAATTCCTGTAATTTCATTTCAACAGCAATGAAAACAAACAACTCAACTAAAAATGACAAAAAATCTTACATAGATATTTCTCCAAAGAAGATATACAAATGACTAATAAGCCCATGAAAAGATGCTCAACATCACTAATCATTAAGGAAATGCAAGTCAAAATCACAATGAGATACCACCTCACACCCATTAGGATGGCTACTATCCAAACAACAACAAACACCCCCCCCCAAAAAAAAGCTCAGAAAATAACAAGCATTGGCAAGGATGTGAATAGACTGGAACTCCTGTACAGTATTAGTGGGAATGTAAAATGGTGCAGCTGCTATGAAAAACAATATATAGTTACTCAAAGCAAAAATTTAAAAACAGAACTACTATATGATCCAGAAATTCCCCTTCTGGATATACATCCAAAAGAATTGAAAGCAAGGTCTTGAAAAGGTATCTGTACACCCATGTTCACAGCAGCATTATTCACAACAGCCGAAAGGAAGTACAAACAGACGAATGGACAAACAACACATAGGGTGTATGTGCGTGTATATAGATATAATGGAATTATTTTTCAGTCTTAAAAAGCTAGAAAATTCTGACACATGCTGTAACACAGATGAACCATGAAGTCATTATGCTAAGTGAAATAAACAAGTCACAAAAAGGCAAATACTGTACAATTCCAATTACATGAGGTACCTGGAATTCATAAAGACATAAAGTAGAATGGTGGTTGCCAGGGGGAATGGGGAGTTAGTGTTTAATGGGTACAGAGTTTCAGCTTTGCAAAATGAAGAGAGTTCTGTGGATAGATGGTGGGGACAGTAGCACAACAATGTGAATGCATTTAAACATCATTGAACTATACACTTAAAAATTACTTATAATAAATTCAATGTTATGTGTACTTTACAGTTAAAATTTCAATGTTTATTTTACCACAATGAGAAAAATACGAGTTAACAGATTAATCTTAAATAGCCTAAATTTGCTACTTTCAAATTTTACTTAGATTTAGGCATTTGGGGAGGTATTATGGGTATATGAACACCATAGGCGTAAATTACTATTTTATATATGATTATACATGCTATGCCCAGGTATAATCAAATTTCTTTAACAGAAACACAATTTCCCTTTTTTATAGACGATGAAGAAACCATGGAAAATAATTTGCCTAAGGATGCCTGGCTGGCTCAGTTTGTAGAGCATGCAACTCTTGATCTTGGGGTGGAGTTCAAGCCCCACATTGGCCATAGAGACTATTTAAAAAAATTATAATTTGCCTAATCACAATGGGACTTATTAATACAGCTGCCATCTTTTTTGCTGTTTTCATTTAATATCTAAACAACATTGCTGAATGTTAAGGCATGCCAAAAATTTTTTCAGCAATGTGTGAATTTTAAATTTTATAAAAAATCATATATTGGACACACCAAGAGGGGAAAAAAAGAATTTTGTATCCAAATGCCATCCAGATAAATTTTGAAGGAATAGTAGCACAAAGAATTAATCAGTCATCTTTGTCTGAATGCTGGGACAGAGTCCCTTCCTGCAGGGAGGATATGCCCATGGGAAGAAGGGGGCTGTCTCGTAGGGGGTGGTAGGAGGTAGAGTTGGTGGTGGAGACAACCCTGGAGTTGTGCCATTGTAAAGGGGAAAACTTCCAACTTTTCTTCTGGAGACACATCCAATCTTGGTTTATTTCAGCCCCTGTCTTTCCTTAGTACTCATGATTTCTTCAGATTTAAATCAGCTTCCTAAATCAGTAAACTGTCCATTCCTTATACTTCCACCACAGCACAGACCTCTACATGACTTTCAAATCTTACCAGCTAGCTTACTGAGCTATGGAATCCCTCCCCTCTTCCTGTCCCCTATATCAGGATCTCTACCCCAGTGCTTTTCCAATTCCTGATATCAGCTTCCATTTATTCAACAAATATTTATCAAATGCCTAGTTATGAAGTAAGCATTAATTCAGGGAGTATGAATAAAACAGTGAGCAGAAACAGACATGGTCTCTTCCTTCACTGAGCTACTTGCTGACTGGGAAAAAAGTACAACGAGTAAAGATTCACACAAGTAACCACAGCAAGTAAATTGAAGGGACAGAAAGTGCTCCAAAAGCCTATAATTGGAGGATTTGATCAAATGGGACAGATCAAGAGCAAGTTTTCTGGGAGAAGTGTGGCAAGAATTGAGATATGGAGAGGTGGGAGTTATAAGGCAAAGAGTGAGGGAAGAGCATTAGACTCTGAAAACAGCAAAGACACAGGGGTAGGAGACAGGATGGAGTGTGGGGCATTGAAAGAAAGCCACCATGACTGAAGGTTGTGTTCAGACTTGTGTTCTAAAAAGCTCTCTGGCTTCAGTGTGTAGAACAGTGACTTGAAGCCACTTTGTCTTTTGCCAAAGAAAGGATCATTCTTGGCAAGAACTCATTTTCCTGGTCAGCACCTTCACTTTGTCTGCCATTTCAGCTATGTGAGCTGAAGCATGCAGCTTTCCCAAACATGACCTTTCTTTGACCATGTTATTCCTCTGTGCTCATCTATACCACTCTTACTCTCCTGGTAAAAGAAGGTAAGGAAAAGACTTACAAGTAGAACCTATGTTGTTTAAAACTAAATCCATGGTCTCCTGAATAACAAATAAAAATCAGTAAGACTGATGAACCACAGACCTGTACCCCTGAAACAAATAATACATTATATGTTAATTAAAAAAATCTTTAAAAAAATCAATAGGAAAATGTGATAAGGTAGAAACATCTTTTAAAATGGTGATTTTAGAAAACAGTATGGTAATAGATAAAAACTGCTTTTAGAAGTTACACCTGATCATTTTAATTCAGACATATGCAACTCATGAATTCTGACTGAAGTAACTTCCACAAAAGAAAACTCTAGCAGAAAAGTAACTGAAGTAACAAAGGGTGCCAACCACTATTAAACCTAATCTCAACACATCTCCTACGATTGTCCCTTAATACAAAACAAATCTTTTTCAGCATTTCATATCCACTGTTTGGAGCTTCCTTTACTGTTGCACACAAACACACACACACACACACACGCACACACACATGCACATACATACACACTTTCTCACTATAAATCAATGTCAGCATTATTAACTATTCAATAATATCACAGGGTCAAGCAAAAAAGAAACCTTAGGTGTTTTAAAATCTTTATGTCTCCTAAAACAGGTTCTAAAATATTAAGCCCAATTTAATTTTCAGTGAACATGTATTTTCCATCTAATGTTTTTATATCACTTAGTCTTACTTAATATTAAAATTAAAATTAAAATAAAGGTATGAACTTTGGCCTTTTAACACAAAGTAAAAATGTATTCATAAGGATTTGGGGTGCCTGGGTGGGTTGACTGTCCAACTCTTGATTTTGGCTCAGGTCATGATCTCAGCACTGTGAGATCAAGCCCTTCGGCAAGCTCCATGCTCAGCAGGGAGTCTGCTTGAGATTTTCTCTCTCCCTCTCCTGCCCCTCCTCCCTGTGTGCACTTGCATGTACACACACTCTCTCCCTTTCTTTCTAAAATAAATAACTCTAAGAAAAATGTATTCATAAGGATTTATTTTCAAGAAAAAAAAGAATCCTACATTTATTTGACAGCCATTTCTAGGTTGTCTAATGGAAATATATAGTGATATTGAATTTTGTATTAATTTTCCTTCATGAAATCAGTATATAATAGCATATATAGTTATATTAAAGCCAAATAATTTTTACTAGTCTATGATGTAAATTTTACTTGACCTAGGGAAATAGGTTACTTGGAGGGGCAGACTTTTCCCCCTAAAATTCCTGACACCTCTTCAAAATAATTCTATTATAATTCAAAACAATGCCAGTTTTCCACTGCTTCTCAAATTTCATGTGCACACAAAACATCTGAGAATCTGATTAAAATGTAGATTCTGGGAGTGCCTGGGTGGCTCAGTCAGTTGAGGGTCCTAGAGATGGAGCCAGGCTTGGGCTCCCTGCTCAGCTCAGCTCAGAGTCGGCTTGTCTCTCTCCCTCCCCCTCTGCCCCCACTTGTGCTCAGGCATGTGTGATTGCTTGCTTGCTCGCGCTCTCTTTCTCTCTCTCTCAAATAAAGAAATAAGAATCTTTTAAAAAATGTAGATTCTGATTCAGTTGGTCTGGCATGGGGCCTGAGATTTTGTATTTCTAACAATCTCCCAAGTAACAATGGCCATTACCAGAGCAATGTTTGTCAGACAGAGGCAAAAAGAGACTTGATTTTTTTCAACAAGTGATGAGGTCATTATCAAACAGGACAATCATGATGACTGATAATACACATAGATACAAGTAGGTTTATGCTGCAAAATATCTAGTCATGTTCTTTTTTTGTTAATATTTTATTTATTTAATTGACACACAGAGAGAAAGAGAGATCACAAGCAGGGGGAGTGGCAGAGGGAGAGGGAGAAGCAGGCTCCCCGCAGAGCAGGGAGCCCGACGCGGGACCCAATCCAGAACCCTGGGATCATGACCTGAACCAAAGGCAGACACTCAACCACCTGAGCCACCCATGGGCCCCTCTAGTCATGTTCTTTATGGGCTTACCAGTTCCAATATGGAAACACATTTATAATGATACCCAAGGATCAACTAATATTCATCATAAATTTATAAACCACAAAGAAAGAAATTTCTCACACTATAAGCTAGACATACTATTTTAACTAAGTGAAAAGAAAAAAGGCTATTCCAAACTAATTGTAATTGTACTTATTTAAATAAATCCCTAATTGCATGTTTTAAGGATGCGTATTTAGAAAACTTCCTAATTTTCCAAAATGTAAAGTCCACGGAGAAATTAATCAGGCTAAAAGAGCACAATTAGTCTCATCCATAACAACTATTATCAAATACAAAAGAGTGCAGTGGAAGTTCTTCAAAAATAAAGGAAAAGAGACCACAAATAATACAAACTCATGTTCTGTTATTATTAAGCATTTCTCAAAGAGCTCCTAAAATATGAGACTCTTCCAATATTGCTGATAATTTCTCTCTGCTCAGTAAAATTCTCCTTCATTATGATAGCATTCTACTGCAATCACAGTCTGTTAGGAAGTGGAGTTTCTCCTTTTGCCAAACTGGACAAGGGTATCAGTAAGCACTACTTTCCCTGTATTCCCTTCAGACTCCACAAATTCCTTCATGTGGGTCAGAATCAGAAATACTGGAAAATTAGAAAGGAGAAAAAAAGTCCTACATACATACATACGAGTCAGAAAGAAAGTAGGAGGACTTCAGGGCCTTGCTAGTATTGTGTCTAACAGTTTGACAGGCCTACTTTTAAAAAAACTCTTGCATTCACTCCTACTGCAGAGACAACATTGCTTCTCTAGTCGCAAATTAACCTCCATAACATCTGTTTCTTAGCAGACTGTAAGTGCTTGCCAGGAATTTAAGAATTAACTTTTAGATGACATTTACAAAGTTCCAAGTCATAATTTAATCCTAGATTCATATTGTTGGCAATCCAACAGTTAATGGAGGTTAATGTCATCGTGATTCTCCTGATTAAATTACTGCTCAAAAGCCTAGTTTCATAGACAGCAGTTTATAAGAAGAAAAAACACATGGACATCATCTTCACTCAGTTCTTAGAATTGAAAAACTGTCTAACATGAAATGTAATTTAAGATCCCTAGATATGAGAAGACAGTTTTTTAAAAAAATTACCTCTATAAGACACAAAGAATAAATGATTAGCTCTTCTAGGGAGAGGAGACTGAGAAAGAAAAAAAAGAATGTGGGGGTTGGGGAGGTTAGAGAAAGGGCAAAAACCCAACACATATGACTTTATATTATGGCAAGTGTTACCCCAAAACTTCTGAGCTAGGACAACAAGAGCGTATTCTCTCACCCTTCTATGAGACTCAGGCCTCTGCCTGAAAGCAGCTGTGCAAACAATCTTTTATCAAGCTTTTATTTCAATCCAATTTCAAGTCTCTCCATTGGTGAATTTCAATGGAAAGACCCCAAGGGATTCAAGATTTGCATATATACAAATATACCACCATTGACTGCAACACAGACCTATAATCCAGACAGCTGTAAATCAACTTGTGAAAGGAACTAAGCACTTACCAAGAGTCATCTTGAGTAGCCACAAACTAAGAACTATTTCCCGCACTGTTCTGCAAATGTTATAAAAAGTAAAATTAATTGTAATAAGCATTACAAATAATGCCGGTGAAAGATATAAAAATATTGGTAGATATTTCCAAGTGTATAAGATTAACATTGTCTCTTTTAATTTTACAGTTGAGTCAAAACGGCTCCTTTCCCAAAGGCAATAGATTGTTATTCATAACTTTAAACAGCAGGCTACTTAATTCCAGAAATGGAAATTTTTTTGAAGGAACCTAGCGCAAATAAGAATTTCACATTTGAATAAAGAAAATATGAAATATACTAAAATATATAACAATGCAAGAAAACCTACAATTACTTTTTATTGTCAGCAGCCTCCTACAAAACACGTTCTCTTTAGTTACAGCATCACAGATTAAAAGTCATTTTGGAAGAGTGTGATTCATTCAATAATGATAAAGGCAACTTTAAATTCCCGTGAAAGTTTTGGACACCACTAGTTATGAACAAAGCATTCTTGATCCTGACCTCCCAAAGCTATAAGCTAAAAAAAGGGAAAGAATTCAAAATGGAACCTTGCATTTCTATTAAAAACTGAGTCATGTCATCCCAAGAAAGTATTATATATAAAAAGAGTTGACTTCATTAGTTTCATGGTAATCTCGACCTTTGTCAAAAGGGAAGAAAAAAACAACCAAAATTATTTTTGCTTGAATAGGAGAGGCATGTAGTTGGTGATATCTTATAAGAACACAGCAACAGGGGAAAAAAAGAAAAAGAAACTGAAAATGATAAAAGCCTACCATAGGAAGCAGAATAGAACTAACCTGGAGAAAGTGGTCCTCTCTGAAACAAAATATGGCCCATGTGAGTCTATGATAACTACCCCAGTGCTTTACTATGACATCTTTTCTCCAACACGTACAATGTAGTCCAGCCTTAAGGTTAACTAGTTCAAACTTAGGCAGATAATAACACCTAAATTAGGGTCATTTTTCTGAAATTAGATTTATTTATTTATCGTACATTTCAACCTTCTAATAATTTTTAAGAGTATAACGTTAACTACACTTTTACATTTGTTTCAAAATACCTTACAGCTCTTAGATTTATTTTAGAAAATAATAAATTTCTAATCCACATTCCACAGATAGAAGCCTTGGCAGAGTCCATGAGATGGGAAAAGAGTAGAGTTAGTCTATGACTATGACCTAGTAAAGCCACAAAAATCAAAATCATAAAGGGTTCCAATGAGAAGCAGAAACAATGACATTTTTCAACTATGGTTCTTACATACTTTGATTATTAAGAAAAAAAATGGAGGATAACACAGACAACACTTCTCTTTTCTTTTTTAAAAGCAGGCCTTACATGGTAATAAGATTAATATTCCTCACATACTTAGAAGATCTCAAGAAGATTGCAAGCTTGTACTTCAAATCATTATTTCCATAAACTGAAGAAAAACATGACACTAACTCTCCTACTCCCATCGCTTCTTTCTTCTAGCCTTGACACAAAAGAATGGAGGGAGAGAGTAGTCCAATGGTCTCAACTCTGCACTTAACTCTCAGGGGTTTACTTTATAAACTTCCAGAGGAATACAAAAAACAGTTTTCAGAAACTTTCTACATAATAGTGGGGGCACATGGTTAGGGGCCCTAATGGTTCAATAACTTAAATGTTAATGGTATATCATCAATACATATAAACTGAAATCAACTCAAAATAGAATTCAATGTTTTACACCTAAAATCTGAAAGCCACTTACTTGATAAACTAAGTGAAAATATGTATAAATCATCCTCAACATAAATTTGCTTCCTAGAAGATGGGAAGCAAAATCCTTAAGCCTCAGAGACCATTAATGATCATTTCCTTAAACTAACTTTTCTAAACCAATTGTTAGGATTTATAATGGGATATTATTTTAATTAGAAAATTTATTATAAATTTAAACTTAATATATCAATTAACCAGACCTTATTAAATGCAGAGACACATTTAGAACAATTCATAATAATACGATCAATATAAAAATGAAACTCAAGAAGCATTCTCACTAAGGTCAAGAATATTCAACATTGAGCAGTGGCCCTAGCCAACATGAAAATGAAAGAAAAAGAAGGGTTAGAGATAGTAAGTGAAAAAACTTTCAACATATATAGGTTTGTCTACTTAGAAAATTCAAGAAAATGAACTGAAAAATTATTAGACTAATAAGCAAGTTTATTAAAGTGGCCAAACACCAGACCAGTATATAACTTCCCTACTCACAGCAAAACCAAATAGAAAATGCAATGAAAAAAATTCCATTGACAATAGGAATAAAAATAACAAGCTACCTAGGAATAAACCTAAAAAGAAATGTATTTATTTATTAAAAAGCTATCAAATTTCACTGAAGGCTATAAAAAGAGATCAAAGTAAATAGAGGACATATACATTCCTGGATACGAAGAACCAATTTTGAATGGGATATGAATTTTTCCCCCAAATTAACCTATAATATGGTGGGGGGGTTGCCATTCAGACAACAAATGTTCTAGAAAGCAACATTAATCGCACTGAAAGAAAACTAGATAAATAAAACACAAAAGGAAAATCCATAAACAGACCTATCCATATGAATTTTAGTTTACATGATTGAGGTTATCATTTTAATTTTTTATAAAGTTGGCAATTAAATTAAATGAGAGGAAAAGAGAGACCATCCTATCTAATAAGTTGCGTTAGAATAACTGGCTATCCATTTGGTAAAAATATAAAGTCAGACCCCCTACTTCATGTATTGTACTTAAAAAAATTTTTTTTCATATTGAAAAGCTAAATTCAGGTTCAAAAAAATGGACATAGTGGAACAAAATATAGGAAAAGATTTAAAAATAGTGGGATAGAAAAGGTCTTCCAAAGCAAGATACGATACCAACTAGCCATAGAAGGGGGAAAAATGACAAATACAGCTATGTTAAAATTTAGTATTTTTCTGATAAAAGAGACTTAGAGGACTTTTTCAAAGTACACACATGAGCCCTAGCTTCTGATAAAAATCTCATCTTTCCTCTTCCTCCCTTTACTCCTTTAAGAAGCTAAGCTCTAGTGAGCCACTGTTTTTTCAGAAGTGTGTTGCATCTTGCATGTGGATCCCAGAAATCAGTCTTTTCTTTTCTTTCAAAGCAAATTCTGTGAAAGGTAGTGATTAAGTGCACTGATTCTTTAACCAATTAAGCTAATCTTGCAATCTAGTTGACTTTAGTATATGTTGCCGCATGTTCCTATTTATGAATATAGAAGTTGCCAAGAAAGACCCTATGTGGAATAGTATGTTACATAATGCTATTTTCTGGAAGCAGTTAAAACGTATCACAGTTTATTTTTTATTTTTATAGTTTTTTCTTCCAAATTTTTATTTACATTCTAGTTAGTTAACATATAGTGTAATACTGCTTTCTGGAGTAGAAGTCAGTGATTCATCACGTATATATAACACCCAGTGCTCAACACAAGTGTTCTCCTTAATGCCCATCGCCCATCTATTCCATCCCCCACCCACCTCCCATCCAGCAACCCTGTTTGTTCTGTCCTTAAGAGTCTCTTATGGTTTGCCTCCCTCTCTTCCCTTCTCTTTTTCTTCCCTTCCCACACGTTCATCTGTTTTGTTTCCTAAATTCCACATATGAGTGAAATCATATGGTATTCGTCTTTCTGTCTGACTTATTTTGCTTAGCATAATACTCTCTAGCTCTATCCAGGTCTCTGCAAATGGCAAAATTTCATTCTTTTTGATGGGCTGAGTGATATTCCATTGTATTTAACCCTTGTTATGGCAAGCAGCATGTGGTTTAAGTAAAATGCAGCAGCTGTATAATGAATGTCAAGTCATATACTGGAGTCAATATAATGACCCCTAGGATATGACTCTACATTTAATTTCAGATACTTAGTAAGACTAGCTATAGGACTACATACACCATTTTTGTATTTCCATAGCAGGACTTAGCTCACAGAAGGTACTCAATTACATGTCTGCATAATGAACATCTCTTTTGCTTTATTTCAAAATTCAACAGATTACAAGTTAAATTTGGGAGATTTCTTTAAATTTTATGGAGTTTCTCCTTCTAAAACAAATCACCAATTAACTCCCTTTTCTCTGTAATTCAACTCTACCCTCATTAGCCATAGTCACAGCAGAATTTAAAATACATTTCCTGTCTCACCATGAGTTGCATTTGATATTTCATGTTGTTAGATAAGCTGATACAAAAGTTCATGTAAAAAAAAATTGAGGGTAGAGTTGCTGATGTATATAAATCTATACTGGTCATTGGGAATGAGTCTATTGTAAGTAAGTAGTATCAGTATGAATTCATAGTTTTGGTAGTGATGTTTTAAAAAAGAAAATACATGTACTGGGTTAGAAGATTGACAATACTGAAGGAGAAAAGATTTCCACTATGCCTGTTACCTGCCAATTATGACATCTGCAAAATGTGGGGGGAAATGTGCCATTTTAAAAAGAAAATTTCCCTATTATATGGAAATTTTCTTTAAAAATGTACACCGAGGCTAAAATCCTGGTTTCGCTCTACTTGTGCGGTTTCATTTTTTACATTTAGATTCATAATTCATTTGGAGGTTATTCTTGTATATGGTATGACATATGAATCTAATTTTACCTTTATCATATAAATTTCTGCATATGCTGGGGCCTAGTTTAGGTTTTCTATTCTATTCCACTGGTATATTTGTTTATTCATGGGGCAGCACCATGCTGTTTTTACTATAGGAGCTTTATAATG
Organism: Callorhinus ursinus; assembly: GCF_003265705.2. Classification (NCBI taxonomy): domain Eukaryota; kingdom Metazoa; phylum Chordata; class Mammalia; order Carnivora; family Otariidae; genus Callorhinus; species Callorhinus ursinus. The sequence continues at coordinate 26,676,062 of NW_027397078.1, forward strand.
TTTTAATGTCCGGTAGAGCTAATCCCCTAACAGTTTTTCTTTTTCAGTGTTTTCCTGGCTCTTCATTTTTTTCCATAGGTTTATAGGTTTGATGATTGATATACTCAATCACTAGCTTAAGGATTCAAAGATTAATTTAGGAATTATGTCCTAAACATAAATAGAATGGTAAACCAAGCACAATAAATTAAATAGTCAAGTAAATATGAAAATTTCACTGTCTACTATTTTAGTATGATCTTCTGTTTTAGCATAAATATTTAAGAGCTAACTAAATGTCAACTATTTTCATGTTCTGGGATACCAAAAAATATATTTTTATTTGTAAAATGTTATACTATAATCTATATGCTCATTTGCCATTAAAATTCCAGATTAGTTGCTAGATTAAAAATAGAAAAATTATATCAACACTGTATTCTTTAAAAATATTAAACCTCATGGAGCAGAGCGGAGCAAGATGGCGGAGGAGTAGGAGACCTGGATTTCGTCTGGTCTCAGGAATTCAGCTGGATAGGGACCAAACCATTCTGAACACCTACGAACTCAACAGATCAAAGAAGAGCGTAGCAACAACTCCCTGAACAGAGAAGCGACCACTTACTGGAAGGTAGGACGTGCGGAGAAGTGAAACCGAGGCGATATTCGGAAGGGTAGACGGCAGGGGAGGGGGCCTCCGCCGCTTCTGGCAAGTGATAGAGCCGCAGAGCACAAAATCAGACCTTTTAGAAGCCGGCTCCGCTGAGGGACTTCGCTCCAGTGGCTAAGTGGGGGGTGGAACCCTCGCGGGACAGTGTGGTCTCAGGACCCCTGGGGTCACAGAGAGACCGGGGGTGCCTGAGTGCGGCAGAGCTCCCAGGTATCGGAGCGGGGAAGCCGGCTGCAGAGACGGAGCCGAGGCGCGGGCTCTCAGCTCGGGGTGGCCATAAACTGTGATCCGTGGCCCAGTCGGGCCACTGCTCCTCCAGCAGGGACCCAACAAGCGGCAGATCCGGGGAGACTCCCCTCTCTCCCCCGGGGGGAGCGGCGCGGGAACGCACCGCAGGGATCTGCTGGGTTTGGAGACTCCACACGGGGTCGGGTGCCAGAGATAGAAACGCTCGGTCACAGGCCGGGAGAGCACGGAGTGCAGCCAGAGACCGGGGAGACGGGAGTGACTGCTTTTCTCTGGGGCGCACTGAGGAGCGGGGCCCCGAGTTCTCAGCTCCTCCGGGTGGAGATTGGGAGGCCACCATTTTCACCCTGGTCCTCCAAAGCTGTACCGAGAGCTTGCAGGGAACAGAAGCTCCTGAGAGCAAGCCCGAGAGGCTTGCTTAGCCCGGACCGACAAGGGCGGGGCAATTCTGCCTCCAGCAAAGACATTTGGAAACCACGGCAACAGACCCCTCCCCTAGAAGATCAGCACGAACAGCCAGCAAACCAAGACCAAGTTTACCGATCAAGGAGAATGGGAGAACTCCAGCGCTAGGGGACTACTGCACATAGAATTCATGGCTTTTTTTTTACCATGATTCATTAGTTTTTCAAAGTTAATTTTTTTAACTGTTTTTTTAAATTTTTCTTTTTCCCTTTTTCAACCATCTTATCAATCCCTTTTTTAAAAAAACATTTATTTTTCATTTTGAGAGTCATATTTTATCCCTTCATAGTAGTTACCCTTATTTTTGGCATATATATATAAGTTGTTCTCTCTTTAAAATTTTGAGATACAGTTTCTTCTAACACATCAAAATATACCCTAAATCACTAGTGTATGGCTTTGTTCTAGTCTCCTGCCTAATCACATTCTCTCCTTTTCTTTTTTAAATCTTCTTTCTTTTTTCAAACAACTTCTTATCGTATCAATTCCTTTTATAAAATCTTTTATAATTTTCATCTTTACAGTCATCTTCCATCCCTTCATTGTATCAACCCTTATTTTGTACATATATGTCTTTCTTCTTTTAAAATTTTAGGAGGCACTTTTTTCTAACAGACTAAAATATGCCCAAAATCTAGTGTGTGGCACTGATCTATGCACTAGCCTGATCATATTTGATCTTATTCTGTTTTTCTGTATTGTTCTGTTTTTATCTTTTCCTTTTTGTTTTTTTTTCCTCTTTCTTTTTTCTTTCTTTCCCTTTCTTTTCCCCTGGTTTCAGGTCTTTTCTGATTTGTATAGAGTATATTTGCTGGGGACATTGTTAACCTGTTAGCATTTTGTTCTCTCATTCATCTATTCTCCTCTGGACAAAATGACAAGACGAAAAAAATCACCTCAGCAAAAAGAACAAGAGGTAGTACCGTCTGCCAGGGACCTACTCAATACGGACATTAGTACGTCACACCTAGAGTTCAGAATCATGACTTTAAAGATACTAGCTGGGCTTGAAAAAAGCATGGAAGTTATTATAGAAACCCTTTCTGGAGAAATAAAAGAACTAAAATCTAACCAAGTTGAAGTCAAAAAGGCTATTAATGAGCTGCAATAAAAAATGAGGGCACTAACTGCTAGGATAAATGAGGCAGAAGAGATAAACAGCGATATAGAAGACCAAATGATGGAAAAAAAGAGGCTGAGAAAAAGAGAGAGAAACAACTACAGGATCACGAGGGCAGAATTCGAGAGATAAGCGATACAATAAGATGAAACAACATTAGAATAACTGGGATCCCAGAGGAAGAAGAAAGAGAGAGAAGGGCAGCAGGTACATTGGAGCAAATAATAGCAGAGAACTTCCCTAATGTGAGGAAGGAAACAGGCATCAAAATCCAGGAGGCACAGAGAACCCCTCTCAAAATCAATAAAAATAGGTCAACTCCCTGATATTTAATACTAAAACTTACGAGTCTCAGAGACAAACAGAAAATCCTGAAAGCAGCTCGGGAGAAAGGATATGTAACCTACAATGTTAGAAATATTAGAATGGCAACAGACCTATCCACAGAGACCTGGCAGGCCAGAAGGGACTGGCATGATATCTTCAGAGCACTAAATGAGAAAAGTATGCCGCCAAGAATACTATATCCACCTAGGCTGTCATTGAAAATAGAAGGAGAGATAAAAATCTTCCAGGACAAACAAAAACTAAAGGAATCTGCAAACACGAAACCAGCCCTCCAAGAAATATTGAAAGGGGTCCTCTAAGCAAAGAGAGAGCCTAAAAGCAGCATAGATCAGAATGGAACACAGACAATATACAGTAAAAGTCACCTTACAGGCAATACAATGGCACTAAATTCATATCTTTGAATAGTTACCCTGAATGTAAATGGGCTAAATGCCCCAATCAAAAGGCACAGGCTATCAGAATGGATTAAAAAACAAGACCCATCAATATGCTGTCTGCAAGAAACTCATTTTAGAACCAAAGACACCCCCACATTGAAAGTGAGGGGGTGGAAAACCATTTACCATGCTAATGGACACCAAAAAAGCGCTGGGGTGGCAATCCTTATATCAGACAAATTAGATTTTAAAACAAAGACTGTAATAAGAGATGAAGAAGGACACTATATCCTACTTAAAGGGTCTATCCAAAAAGAAGATCTAACAACTGTAAATATATATGCCCCTAACATGGGAGCAGCCACTTTTATAAGGCAATTAATAACAAAAGCGAGGAAACACACTGACAACAATACAGTAATAGTGGGGGACTTTAACACCCCCCTCACTGAAATGGACAGATCATCTAAGCAAAAGATCAACAAGGAAATAAAGACTTTAAATGACGCACTGGACCAAATGGACTTCACAGACATATTCAGAACATTCCATCCCAAAGCAACGGAATACACATTCTTCTCTAGTGCCCATGGAACATTCTCCAGAATAGATCACATCCTAGGTCACAAATCAGGTCTCAACTGGTACCAAAAGTTTGGGATCATTCCCTGCATATTTTCAGACCACAATGTTTTGAAACTAGAACTCAATCACAAGAGGAAAGTCGGAAAGAACTCAAATACATGGAGGCTAAAGAGCATCCTACTAAAGAATGAATGGGTCAACCACGAAATTAAAGAAGAACTAAAAGAATTCATGGAAACCAATGAAAATGAAAACACAACTGTCCAAAATCTTTGGGATGCAGTAAAGGCAGTCCTGAGAGGAAAGTATATAGCAATACAAGCCTTTCTCAAGAAACAAGAAAGGTCTCAAATACACAACCTAACCCTACACCTAAAGGAGCTGGAGAAAGAACAGCAAATAAAGCCTAAACCCAGCAGGAGAAGAGAAATAATCAAGATCAGAGCAGAAATCAATGAAATAGAGACCAAAAGAACAGCAGAACAGATCAACGAAACTAGGAGCTGGTTCTTTGAAAGAATTAACAGGATTGATAAACCCCTGGCCAGACTTATCCAAAAGAAAAGAGAAATGACCCAAATCAACAAAATCATGAATGAAAGAGGAGAGATCACAACCAACACCAAAGAAATACAAACAATTATAAGAACATATTATGAGGAACTGTATGCCAACAAATTAGATAACCTGGAAGAAATGGGTGCATTCCTAGAGATGTATCAACTACCAAAATTGAACCAGGAAGAAATAGAAAACCTAAACAGACCTATAACCACTAAGGAAATGGAAGCAGTCATCAAAAATCTCCCAAAAAACAAAAGCCCAGGGCCAGATGGCTTCCCAGGGGAATTCTATCAGACATTTAAAGAATTAATACCTATTCTCCTGAAACTGTTCCAAAAAATAGAAATGGAAGGAAAACTTCCAAACTCATTTTATGAGGCCATTACCTTGATCCCAAAACCAGACAAAGACCCCATCAAAAAGGAGAATGACAGACCAATATCCTTGATGAACATAGATGCCAAAATTCTCACCAAAATACTAGCCAATAGGATCCAGCAGTCCATTAAAAGGATTATTCACCATGACCAAGTGGGATTTATCCCTGGGCTGCAAGGCTGGTTCAACATCCGCCAATCAATCAACGTGTTACAACATATTAACAAAAGAAAGAACAAGAATCATATGATCCTCTCAATAGATGCAGAAAAAGCATTTGACAAAGTACAGCATCCTTTCTTGATCAAAACTCTGCAGAGTATAGGGATAGAGGGTACATACCTCAATATCATCAAAGCCATCTATGAAAAACCTACAGTGAATATCATTCTCAAAGGGGAAAAGCTCTGGGGAAAAGCTGAGAGCTTTTCCCCTAAGGTCCGGAACGCGGCAGGGATGTCCACTATCACCACTGCTATTCAACATAGTATTAGAAGTCCTAGGCACAGCAATCAGACAACAAAAAGAAATCAAAGGCATCCAGATCGGCAAAGAGGAAGTCAAACTCTCACTCTTTGCAGATGATATGATACTGTATGTGGAAAACCCAAAAGACTCCACCCCAAAACTGCTAGAACTCATCCAGGAATTCAGTAAAGTGGCAGGATATAAAATCAATGCACAGAAATCAGTGGCATTCCTATACACCAACAAGACAGAAGAGAGACAAATCAAGGAGTCGATCCCATTTACAATTGCATGCAAAACCATAAGATACCTAGGAATAAATTTAACCAAAGAGGCAAAGGATCTATACTCAGAAAACTATAAAATACTCATGAAAGAAATTGAAGAAGACACAAAGAAATGGAAAAACGTTCCATGCTCATGGACTGGAAGGACAAACATTGTGAAGATTTCAATGCTACCTAGAGCAATCTACACATTCAATGCAATCCCCATCAAAATACCATCCACTTTTTTCAAAGAAATGGAACAAATAATCCTAAAATTTGTATGGAACCAGAAGAGACCCCAAATAGCAGAGGAATATTGAGAAAGAAAAGCAAAGCTGGTGGCATCACAATACCGGACTTCCAGCTCTATTACAAAGCTGTCATCATCAAGACAGTATGGTACTGGCACAAAAACAGACACATATATCAATGGAACAGAATAGAGAGCCCAGAAATGGACCCTCAACTCTATGGCCAACTAATCTTGGCAAAGCAGGAAAGAATGTCCAATGGAAAAAAAGATAGTCTCTTCAACAAATGGTGTTGGGAAAATTGGACAGCCATATGCAGAAGAATGAAACTGGACCATTTCCTTACACCACGCACAAAAATAGACTCCAAATGGTTGAAAGACCTAAACGTGAGACAGGAGTCTATCAAAATCCTAAAGGAGAACACAGGCAGCAACCTCTTCGACCTCAGCCGCAGCAACTTCCTCCTAGAAACATCACTAAAGGCAAGGGAAGCAAGGGCAAAAATGAACTATTGGGATTTCATTAAGATAAAAAGCTTTTGCACAGCAAAAGAAACAGTCCACAAAATCAAAAGACAACCTACAGAATGGGAGAAAATATTTGCAAATGACATATCAGATAAAGGGCTAGTATCCAAAATCTATAAAGAACTTATCAAACTCAACACCCAAAGAACAAATAATCCAATCAAGAAATGGGCAGAAGACATGAACAGACATTTTTCCAAAGAAGACATCCAAATGGCCAACAGACACATGAAAAAGTGCTCAACATCACTCGGCATCTGGGAAATCCAAATCAAAACCTCAATGAGATACCACCTCACACCAGTCAGAATGGCTAAAATTAACAAGTCAGGAAACGACAGATGTTGGCGGGGATGCGGAGAAAGGGGAACCCTCCTACACTGTTGGTGGGAATGCAAGCTGGTGCAGCCACTCTGGAAAACAGTATGGAGGTTCCTCAAACAGTTGAAAATAGAGCTACCATATGATCCAGCAATTGCAGTATTGGGTATTTACCCCAAAGATACAAATGTAGGGATCCGAAGGGGTACGTGCACCCTTATGTTTATAGCAGCAATGTCCACAATAGCCAAACTGTGGAAAGAGCCAAGATGTCCATCGACAGATGAATGGATAAAGAAGAAGTGGTATATATACACAATGGAATATTATGCAGCCATCAAAAGGAATGAGATCTTGCCATTTGCAATGACGTGGATAGAACTCGAGGGTGTTATGCTGAGTGAGGTAAGTCAATCAGAGAAACACATGTATCATATGACCTCACTGATATGAGGAATTCTTAATCTCAGGAAACAAACTGAGGGTTGCTGGAGTGGTGGGGGGTGGGAGGGATGGGGTGGCTGGGTGATAGACATTGGGTAGGGTATGTGCTATGGTGAGCGCTGTGAATTGGGCAAGCCTGTTGAATCACAGATCTGTACTACTGAAACAAATAATGCGACATATGTTAAGAAAAAAGAAAAAGAAGATAGCAGGAGGGGAAGAATGAAGGGGAGTAAGTCGGACAGGGAGACGAACCATGAGAGAGGATGGACTTTGTAAAACAAACTGAGGGTTCTAGAGGGAAGGAGGGTGGGGGGATGGGTTAGCCTGGTGATGGGTATTGAGGAGGGCACATTCTGCATGGAGCACTGGGTGTTATGCACAAACAATGAATCATGGAACACTACATCAAAAACTAATGATATAATGTATGGTGATTAACATAACAATAAAAAATTAAAAATATTAAACCTGTTAAATATCATCATAAATTAAAATATAGCTTTTGGCCTAAGCATTTGTTACCTAATCTCAATATGAACATAAACAAAATCATTCTAAAATATAAATGATTTATTCTAATTTTCTCAATTTTACTGGATAAGTAAAACCAGTAATTTTATGAAGTTTCCTTTACTTAGCCAAGGACACTCGAGTTGTGCAGTGCAAAACCTGCACAACCATATACAGCATAGTAGAAAGCTACACAAAATGCAGCAGCCATGTTTTTGCCCTTTTCTGTTATCAGAGTAAAAAGACTTCTTCAGATGCAGCAGGGTGTCAGAGAATTCAACTCAATTCTGACACTATGCAGGGTATGTCAGAGAGCATCAGATTCCACATGTAAAGGGCTTAGTCTCACAAGACCACCCTCTACTTCAGAAGCTAACTGCAAACCCAGCTTGTTACCTGTGTTTCTGCCTGAGCAGTTACGACCCCCTCCAAATCAGGATGCCAATCCCAAGTCCAGGTTGTTACCTCTACTTCTGATCAATTGTATATAAACTGGACGTTCCCATGACTCCTATCGCCCCTGGGTTTAATTTGCTAGAGCAGTTCACAGAACTCTGGAAACATTTTACTTACTATATTACTGCTTTATTACAACTCAGGAACAGCCACATGGAAGAGATGCACGGGAAAGAGTATGGCGCAAAGGGCATATAGCTCCCTTGTTCTCTTGGAGCTGGCCACTCTCCCCAAATCTCCACGCATTCAAAACCTGAAAGTTCTCTAAACCCTGTCCTTTCAGATTTTTATGGATGCTCCATTACATAGGGAGGATTGATTAAATCACTGGCCATTGCTGATTGAAGTCGATCTCACTTTCCCCTCCCCCGAAGTTGGGAGACAGACTGAAAGTTCCAACCCTCTAATCACATGGTTAGCTCCATTGGCAACCCACCACCAACTGTAGGTGTGGTCCAAATCAGCTTATTAATATTATAAGACACCTTTATCATTCTCATTACTTAGGAAATTACAAGGGTTTTAGAAGCTCTGGGTCAAAAAAGGAAGGAAAACGAAATACACACTTCTTACTGTGTAATACACTTCCTGAACCCACAAGTGATTTGTCTGGCTTTGAAAAAGGCCAAAATGAATTATCTCTGAGCCAGATCTTAGTAGCTCATTCCATCTCCACTTTGGTTAATGTTTGCACTTAAATATCAATAAATAGGAACATATATTATTTCCAATTTTAAAACCCTCTATCTCTGAACACAGAACATAAAAACTCAAAAGGTTATGGTCTTTTACAAATTTCAGCTATTCCAAAACTATTCTTTTAGTGGACCGTCCAGCCTTTTTACTTTTTCCTGATCATTTCTTTTTTTAAAGTTTATTTAAGTAATCTATACACCCAATGTGGGGCTCAAACTCACAACCCCAAGATCAAAAGTCACATGCTCTTCAGACTGAGCTAGCAAGGTATCCCTTTCCCAATCATTTAACCCAGTTTTCTAAACTCATTCATTCTAATACTATTAGTACTGCTAACATCCAAGCTTGTAATGGAATTCCTAACTTAATAAAATTATTGCTCAGAAAAGATACATCTTGGCCAAAAGGAATAAGCTTGAACAGGTATAGCTGTATGTTTCAATTCCAAGGTGTTCTTAAAAAGCAGAACTAAGAGGTACCTGGATGGCTCAGTTGGTTAAACGTCTGCCTTGGGGTCAGTTCAAGATCCTAGGGTCAAACCCCACATTGGGCTCCCAGCTGATCAGGGATCCTTTTTCCCTCTCCCTCTCTCATGCTCTATCTCTTTCTCTCAAATAGATAAATAAAATTTTAAAAAAGCAGAACTAAAAGATTTTAAAACTTATTTGCATACTTGTACCAACAAAACACTTGTAAAGAACTAAGGAAGGAGTGATAAAACATATATTAGTTTTAAAATGTTTCTTTCATCTCTTCTCATTCATAATGAATTTTCCAAATTAAGGCATTTGCCCCAAAATAACTAAGAAAATGTATTCATTTAAAATCGATGTTTTCTGGGGCGCCTGGGTGGGTAAGTTGGTTAAGCGGCCAACTCTGGATTTTGGCTCGGGTTGTGATCTCCAAGTTGTGGGATCAAGACCTGTGTATGGCTCAGGCTCTGGTTCAGGGCTCAGGCTCCAGGCAGAGTCTGCCTGTTCCTCTCCCTCTGCTCCTCCCCCTGCACTCTCTCACGCTCTCTAAAATAAATAAATAAAATTTTTTGAAAAAATAATGTTGTTTTCCTATCTTTTGCTCTGGTTTTTCACTCAGGCAACAGCCTTTGAACTTTTAGTTCATAAAAGAAATGCTTTCAATAAAATGTTTAATTTATACAAACATATAAAGGGGAAATCTCTGCTTTTGAAATTAAAAAAAAATGTATCTTTCTTAGGTCTTAAAAGGGAGGAAGAGAAGAAAAATATTCCTGGCCATGTCCCTAAATTTACATATGAAACAGAAGTTTAACAGTAGTCCTTATCTTAGATTGGGTTATAATAGCTGGGTTGATTTCATTCATTCTTTTGTTCATTTGACAAGTATTTATTGTACAAATATGCCAGATGTTATTCTTAAAGTCTTGTAAAACTCAGATGTTGGTTAGTCTGAATAAAATAGTTTATATAGCCAAATGGAAATATGTGGAATTCTCCATTTCAGAAGTATGGCTTTTTAAATGGTTAGAACAGGGTTATCCAAGTATATCAAGTCGTGAGCCACATAATCAGAAATTTTTGTATGAGTAGGCCATGCTGAGTTGGTGGTCCATTCTTTGCAGAGTTTTGTTTCTGACTTTAATATAAATCAAGTGCTTATGTAATCTTTATGTCTATAGTCATCTTCTCAGTAATCTTTTATTTTTCTCCAGTTTCATTATGTAATTTCAAAGAAGTTAAATTGGAGTGGCTCAAAAAAAGTCTATTTACATTCATCATCAATTATAGTAATTGTAGGCCACTGGCATGACACCTGGTGGTAATAATAATAACCAATACTTTTCCAGTTCCACCTATGATCTTGGCATACATTATCAACCCGACTACAACCCGCTTTTACAGGTGCCATTGGTTGTGGCCAGTGTTTATTTAGAACTTACTAAGTACCAATTACTGAGGTTTGGCTTTTACACAGATCAGTTTATTTAAACCTCAATGCTCTTTGAGAGGTAGTTGTTATTTGCGCATTTTAAAAAGGGAGAAAACTGAAAGTCAAGAGGTTATTATATGCCCAAACCCATACAACCAGTAAGTAGCAAAGCTGGAATTTAAAGTGTTATAGCTGGCTTGACATCTAAGTGTATTTGGCTTCAAAGCCCACATCTTCCCCACTGTAATGTAGTGACTACTGGAGTGGTTTGTGTAATAGAATTACCACTCAAGTCGATTACTAGAGGTGGTTAGTTATACAACAGTCATGGTGTTCAGGCCTGACAGGAGTTCAAATTAATGTGATTAAACAATATAAAAAATTCTGACCAAATTCAGAATTAGAATAGACACATTCTGATTACCTAAAGAAAAGAATAACTGCAGTATCCTTTTTTGTTTTCTAAAGTAAACTCTATGCCCAAAGTGGGGCTCAAACTCACAAACCTGACATCAAGAGTCACATGCTCTAGCAACTGAGCCAGCCAGGTGCCCCAACTGTACTACCCTAAAAGGTTTTTATGGTAGGCTCCAATGTGTAGGGCAACTTTTAAAAATACCTAATTATGTAGCAACACATTATATTTTACTATAACTAAACAACCCACATGTAAATATAAGTATTATCTAAACATACAGAAATAGCTCTGTTATAATTAGCAAAATACATGTTTCGAAGTATGACCATAAAGATAGAGAGGGAAAATGTCTCTAAGACAAATTTCCTTTCATTTGAAGGATATATAATAAATTTTCATAAATATATAAGGTATAAATTGAGGATGTACATTCAAAAAACATTCAATTAAAGGTTTTTCTTAATAAGGTGCTTATTTTAATCATATGGATATTGACAATCATATTAGTAAAATACTCTAAAACAGATTTTATGCTTTAAGGTTGTTTGAGTAAGTGGAGGGGGTGCAGTTTCTGTGGTTCAAAATTTTATTCATATTTACCAGGACAATCGATCAAGTTTTCTAATACTGTATTACTGTTCTTCATAATTGTATAAATACTTTAGATATACATTTAAATTAGAAGTCCAGCAATTACCGAGGCTAAATTAACAGCTGTATATCTACAGAGAGGAAACAAATATTAAGGGTCATAGTCCAGTGTTATCTAGGTTATTAAGACTGGTTAGCACATTAAAAAAATATAAAAACAAGACTTAATTCTTTAGCTCTTTACAAGGTACTTTAGTTTTACCATATTAAGCTATCAAATAAATTTAGCTAAGTTAAAACACAATTACAAATTTTTACAACAAACATACCTAAATTAAGAATTCAAATCTACTGGTTCAAAATAAGTTACAGACTTGAGTTTTTACACACCTTAACATTAATTTTTTTCTGAGACTTAGACATTTGAGAAATTTTTCAGTTACACCATGTGCCAGTTTGCCATTTGTCATGGAACATGAAGAGCCCAGGTGGCTGTCAATGAAGCAAACTTTTCCTACTGGCCCCAGAAGTATGACTCAGTGCTTGTCCTGAGGTGACCACACTTCTTATAGTGGCAGGAAAAGTGTTATTACTCCATCTTTGACAGCAGCTATCAGAAAATGTGCATAATGCCACAGTTCATTCTCAAGTGATTAAGTTACATAATTTTGCCTTTCTTAAAGGATGACAAATCTTGAAAAATACCTAAAAAATTAACATGTAAAAGAGAGTAATTCCTAAAGGACAGTAAATGCCATTAGAAATAAATTTACAATAGGAAACACACAATGATAATTCAATAGTGAAAGAAAAACTACTTTCCATTTTCATCTAGTTATTGTATACCTGACAGCACACATAAGAGAACTACACACATATTAAACTTGAAAAATTCCACTAATACGTTTGTTTCCATTTTGTTAACTACTTTTATTTAGTCACTTCTCCCTATTTGGCATCCACATATGTTAAAAAATAATTACCAGAACTCTCACTATGGTCATGTAATTTACAAACCATACCAAGTTACTGAGGAATGCATGTCACACTGCTGTACTCTAGATTTTAAATAAATATTCTTTGAAATCAGAGGTTCCAACTGTTAAGACTTTAATATTGAAACATAGGAATGTTGGAAAGGGACAAGAACAGTATAAATTATATAATACCTACTACATAGAGGAAGAAAGCAATATTTAAAATAGGTGCAAAGGAGGATCTCACAGTAAGTAAACTCTATGAACAAATTTTAAAATAATTCGGTGACCTTGATCTTTTCAAACACATATTTTTTTGACATATCAAGGACAGATATTTGTATGTGGTAGGAAACAATTTATTCTAGTAATCCCAGTAGTGTAAATAAGGTTACATTAAGTAATATAGACAGTTAAAGAATACAGGGTCAAAAATTATTCCACATTTAGAGTTTTAGGTGCATGTATACTGTTCATACTTAAAACAGCAAATTATTAAAATAAGTGAATTGTAATAGACAATTCAACATAGCAAACCACTTGTTCAGCTCTAAACAGACAATAAAATCTACTCTGTGTTTGGATCTGGGTTTAATCCTGTTGCACTGGGCTACACTACCAATCCACAAAGCCTCAGAAAATGAGATTTAGGAGACTATCAGAAGTTTTTTCAGGAGTTCATAGCATTTTAACTCCCTGTAATTGGGGTTTGGCATTCTCAAAATCTTATATTTGATTATAATAAAATGAAATCTAAACCAAACATTGTTAATGAGAGTATTATTCTGCGAAGTAGACTTGTTGTATGTGTTAATCAAGACATTCTCTAGCTTTGACACCAGTTATCAAAAGAACTCATTCTCTTTTGTTGAGATGTCCTTAAAAACAATGAAAAGATCTATGCAACATACTATTCCTGAGCTTTCATACATTGAGTTCTTTGTCATACTAATTTTGCTACTAGAAAGATATGTGAATTTAGATAAGTCCTTTAATGTCTCTGAGCTTAGTTGCTTGCATGTAATACTATGATGGCGTAAGACCAAGAGATTTCTAAAAGTTCTTTCTGGTTTTAACTGTCAGTTCATTTCACACAGAACAAGAGTGTCAGTGTGTAGAGAAACTAAGCATGTTCCTTTATAAAAAATGTTATAAACTGTTTTAACTAGTGATGTGTTTCAATGACGCACACAAGAACTGTATTTGTTTCAAATTTGCTTATCAATTATAATTAAAACCATAAATGTTAAAGGTCTATAAAACAGCTATAAATTTTTGCTAAGAATTTAAGGAAAGTACATCCATAATACAAATCTGTTTGATGCATCTGCGCATATTTAAACTGACTGAGAGAACTATTGTGTTACACAAGCCATGATTTTACAAGCATGATTTAAAAATGAACATCAAGAACAAAAAGTACTGGTTTTTGTCAGATACTCTACAACTTATACTTACCACTCTAATTTATATTTTCTTTGGTCTTGTGAGTTCATTTGTAAATAAGTCTTATTTTTATATAGTAGGACTTTAGAACCACCTGAAAAAAAATTTTTTTAAACATTACCAAGGGGGCAGGCAGAGAAAGACTTATCTAAGGGGTTAGAAGGTATTCGCTGAATAGCCTGCTTGCTAATTTGTAACGGTTATAGTTTTGGTAGTGAAAGATTATAGAAAATGGAAAAAGAAAAAAGGAAAAAGGAAAGATATTTGTAACTTAACACCCTAGGAATTTGCCAGTCCAAAATTTGTAAAGGTAATCTGACACTGATGGCCTACACTTGGGGAATCCAGATCCACAAAAACCATCAAAAATACACCTTTTGCTTTTGTTGCACAGCAAGTCTTCATGCAAAACATATAGAGTTCTGTGCCTGGTACTAAATTTACAGGATAAAATAAAATTATACCTTCTAAAAATTCAGAAGCCCCAAGTATCTCTAGGGGTCATTAAAGTAGATATAAAAAATTAAAGGAATGCTCACCATTCGTTGCTTCTAAAACAAATATGAGAATGAATTAAAAATTTAGAATCACAGGGGCGCCTGGGTGGCTTAATTGGTTGGGCAACTGACCCTTGGTTTCGGCTTGGGTCAGGATCTTATGGGTTCTGGGATGGAGCCCCACATTGGGCTCCGCACTCAGTAGGGAGTCTGCTTGAGAGTCTCTCTCTCCCTCTGCCCCTTCCCCCACTCACGCACACTCTCTCTAAAATAGATAAATCTTTAAGAAAAATTTAGAATCACAGAAACTTAAGGTTTTTTTAAAAGATTTTATTTATTTGACAGAGAGAGATAGCAAAAGCAGGAACACAAGCGGGGGGAGGGGGAGAGGGAGAAGCAGGCCTCCTGCCGAGCCTCATGCGGGGCTCGATTCCAGGACCCTGGGATCATGACCTGAGCCGAAGGCAGACACTGAATGACTGAGCCACCCAGGCGCCCCTAGAAACTCAAGTTTTAACAAAGAACATATCACCCAACTTTCTTTTATAGTAAAGAAAACCCGAAATTCAAACGATTTTCCCTAGGTAACTCATAGAATCAGAGCTGTCTCATGATATCATTTTTTTAAGGTGTTCATTTAGTTTAAATTTTACATGGTTTTTAGAAATGAGTTATAGATGGCTCAGGGCCAAACAAAAAAAATCCAAATGATCTTCAAAGTTTGAATGAAAGAATAAGATCTGGCATATTGTTGTCCCCCGTCATTTAGAAACATATCAATATCAAAAAGATGGAAGAAGTAGCAATAACAACAAAATCACAGTGAAAGAGTTTCTCAAAAGCTTTAAAGTCAAACATTGTTACACTGTTACTCTGATTAAAAGGAGACTCTTAATTTCTATATTTTAGAAATTCAACTAAACCAAATTTTATACATGAGTTGACATCCTTTACACAAAGTGCACCAATGTTGGATATACAAAGAATTTTTCCAAGAAAAACACAAATGCAGGCCAAAATGTGAACTCTAAGGAGAAAAAACCTACTGGTAATAATAGTAATAAAAAAGCCAGCATACTAGCTTTGGGAAAGTACATTTTCCAACAACCGTTCTATACAGCATGGGAACTAATTTGTTGTCTTAATGCTTTTCAATTGTCCTCAATCCAAACACCACTTGTGACACATGAATGAGAAAAGGCATTGTTTTGCCAGTGATTCTCCCTAGTTTTCAGTGATCCAAGCTCAAATGCATTGGTTCATTTGTATCTTACAATTGACTGTTTCTCCTATGAAAAGTCAATGCATTCTTATCACTTACATGGAGTTCTAGTGCTCATAAGTGCCCATCATTTTCATTGCAGAGATTCAGTGTTTAATAATAATGAATACCACGTATATGCCTGTGATGACAAAACTCTTATACTCCAAGCTTCTGACAAAGCCTGAGAAATGAAATTTCAATTATCATGAACCTTCTGATTAAATAATGCTGAGAAGTATGAGGAACCATGATATGCAGAGTCTACTCCTGAGATGAGGCTTACACTGGTTCAGACTTCGGCAGGTTTGACAGTCATCAACAGCAGTACCGTAGGACCTTTGTATTGCCTTCCCTGGCAGGAAGAGTGAAATATAGCATTCTAATAATTAGGCTGAATTACCTAAGTGATCATTTGACTCAAGAAAAAACTGGTCTGGTTAGAAATGCTCCAATAAAGGTGTCAGAGAAAGAATTAGCTACCTGAAATCCATACCCCAGATACATTTTTAAATCAGTATAATCTTCTTTGTATGCCATGTCTTAAGACAAACATATATGAGATATATCCAGTAATTCATTTGTAAATTGAAATATAATTCTTAAAGTAACCTTTCCATAAAGATAATTTTAAAATCATGTTCAGTAATTAATAAACTATTATTTGCCAGTGTCAAAATGTTAACTCCATTTCTACGTGGACTGCATTTTGACTGACTATTCTTCAGAATTCCCTATGAAGTGCATTTTCCTTATCCCCATTTTTAAATAAGGAAACTGAGGGCTTGAGAAGAGATGAGTTAAACACATATGGCAAATACAAGACAGAACTGAGGTTGGACTACAACTGGAGACTTCCAGTTCCATCTCAGGACTATAGATAATTTGTATTGTCTTCCACATACAGTGCTTCCTCCTAGATGTTTGTCCCTTTAATATTTTTTTACCCTCTAATATGTTAAATATTTTAATATTTTTTTAGGTAGTAGGTAGGGGAATGAGTCTTTTGACATGGGTACAGGTGATAAAATCTTTTCAGCAGCCCTGAAAAGCATGATTTGGCATTTTTATTTGGGAAAGCAGACTACTACTTCTACATGGCAGCCTAGAAGACAGTGGTTGCTATAAAATGATTATTCTTAATTAACTTCACTGAAGAACTTGTGTCCATCTGCACTCTGAAAAAAGCTTCCAAGTTTACTTCTAAAGCCATCTGTATTTTGAAAGTCGGGCAAATGACACAATTTCCTCTAACATTCCGTTTTTAATTATTATAAGAGTATTATCGAAATAGGTAGTCATCCTAAATCTGTACAATTTTGTTATGAAAAGTATCATTGAAAAATTGTGAAAATAACTTCAATCTAAATGCTGTTCACCTATCCCGAGACAGATTTTAACCTGGGATAGATATTGGAGAATCTTGGAAAGTTAAACCATCCTTGCCAGTCACATATTCAATGATAGCTCCAAACCCTTGATATTTAATGTGTAATCTAAACCGGCTGTTTTTTTGAAGTTTTTTTTGCAGGCAAAGCATTCTTACCTTACTAAAACAAAACAAAGCAGACAAACCAAACAAACTCTCCTTCATTCCTGTGAGGATAGCTTAAGAAATACCACTTTGTACAAAAAGCAGAAGCATTTCACAGAGAACATAATGCATATCTTGGCTGGTACTCTCAGAGTATACATAAAGTCAGAAAAAGAAGAAAACATTTAGTAAAAAGCCAGGAAGACAATTCTAAGGCATTCACATCAACATCAACAGAACTTCACACTTTTACAGACATGGAGTAATAACAAAGAATCAAGTAAAAGTTGACACTGTGATAATTATAACATTTCAATTTATTGTGGCAAGAAAAGAAGAGTTATCAGGTTAATTCATTAAATTCCTGGTCACAGTTTTATCCACTTATTACAAGAGCTTGATCCCTTTAGCATGTGCACACTCGTAAACTAGAAAATATGGAAGATCTTAACCAAAAAGATACAGGAATAAAGTGCAAGTATGACAACAGTTCTATTTTGAAATATAATTTCTTAGAGATGTGACCAAAGGAGGCCTTAAGTTACAACCATCCTCATATCCAAACCCAGGTACTAACATACTACATGACCCCATAATACAATGAAAATAAGGTGTTACATTTAATGACAAAAAGAAAAATGTTGATTTTTTTGCAGAAAAGCAATGAGAAAATGTCATTTAGCTATATGCAATTTCAGTATATCTGCCCGAGGCAGATATGTGCCCTAAGTAAATACGTGCATATATTTACACACACATTTATATATTTAGCTTAAAATCAATTATTATAAACCACAACATTGCTCAAAAATTTTCATACCTTGTTTAACATTCCTAGACAGTGTCTGCAGGAAACTACAATTATAGCAGGAGTACTGGAAACCAGGCTTTGTTAACAAGGTTTAGAATAGCACACTCTTCTGTCCAAGAGTTTAACTACAAACCTGTTTGTGAGGTAAGAACATGAGGCTAACTATTGGTGGTCTCCATTCTAACCCATGCACATTCAGTTTCCCTTCTTTTTTTAAAGATTTATTTATTTATTTGACAGAGAGATAGAGAGAGCCAGAGAGCACAAGCAGGGGTAGGGGCAGGCAGAGGGAGAGGGAGAAGTAGGCTCCCCACCGAGCAGGGGAGCCTGATGAGAGGCTTGATCTCAGGCCCCTGAGATCATGACCTGAGCCAAAGGCAGATGCCCAACCAACTGAGCCATCCAGGCACCCCAGTTTCCTTTTCTTAAACACTTCCTGATTAGCAAAAGGTTAAAAAATAGCTAATCAAGTAAAATATTAATTTCAGTAGAAAGTAAACCAGGTACACCAATAATCCAAGAAATTTTTTTCACGTGTGGAAAAACATGAGGTTTACACAGGAGAGAAGAGGTAAGGCAGAGAGATTCTTGATGTCAAGACAGGGCCAATGTACCCTGTTGGGAGCCTTTTGAGAATTTTGAGGAGTTTGGGGTTATCACAATGATCCAGTTACTGAATGATTGCTAGAAGGATGCAACAGTTACATACTAAAAAACTGCCTGTATCCCATGACTTTTTGTTTGTTTGCATTTGAAAGACTTTATTAACACTTACAGAGGCAAACCAAAGCTACTTTACATATGACATATAGCTTATGTTTTGATATTACCAAATTTGAAAATAAACTTTTTTAACTTTTTATTGCAGAATAGTTTTAGATCTACAGAAAAGTTACTATAATATGTATATCTTATTTTATATATATATAAATATATAGTCTCTATATACCTCTTATCTGTATTCTATTATTAACATCTCATATTACTATGATACATTTGTCACAACTAGTGGACCAACACTGGTATATTGCTATTAACTAAATTCCACACTACGTTTAGATTTCACTAGTTCTTTCCTAATGTGCTTTTTCTGTTCCAGGATCTTATCCAGGACACCATAGTACAAACAATCATCATGTCTCCTTAGCCTCCTCTCGTCTGTTTCTCACATTTTCCTTATTTTTTGATGACCTTAACAGTTTTGAGGAGTACTGGTCAGGTATTTTGTAAAATGTCCTCAATCTGGGTCTAATGTTTATCTCATAGTTAGACTGGGCTTATGGGTTTGGGAGAGGAAGACCACATGGGTAAAGTGACATTCTAAACATATCATATTAAGGGCACATGCTATCATCAGCATGACTCATCACTGATGATGCAAACCCTGATCATCTGGCCAATACAGTGTTTACTAGGCTTCTCCACTGTAAAGTTATGTTTCCCCTTCCCACACTCTACTCTTTGGAAACAAGTCACTAAGTGCAGCCCACAATCAAGGGGTGGGGAATTAAGTGCCATCTTCTTGAGAGGGGATTATCTATATAAATTGTTTGGAGTTCTCTATTTGGGAGATTTTTCTTTTTCCCCTCATTTCTTTATTTATTCAGATATTTATTTACATCAGTATGGATTCATGGATATTTAGGTATTGAGCTATAATCCAACACTACTTTTGTTCCTCAAACTGTTGCAGTTTTAGCCATTGAGAGCTGTTTCAGAATGACTCCTAAGTTTTTGACATGCTCTCATCATTGTGTTTTTTGAGCACTTCCTTACTTTCTGGCACTACAAGATGCTCCAGGCTCATCTTAAATATTCTGTCCCTATCCCTAGAAGTCTCCCATTTCTCTGAAAAGCTGTGGTTCCTTCCCACATGACTTTTAAATAATCAATAGGAATTATTAGGATGACATACCAAATGAGTCTAGCTTGTACTACTTCCCCTAATATTCATTTTTATTCCAGTGTCTATCATTTCATCTGTTCTTCCATCTTCTTGTACTTCTATGGAATGACTTCTAAACTTACTGCTTCTCTTAAATCCAGATATGCTCATTATAAGCAGGAAAAAATATCAATTAGTTTCTCCTAGTATAGTCATATTGAGGACCTACATATAAAAACCTATTTTATTTTTACAAATTATTTTTCCTTTTTATTACAATATGGTCATTACATTACAATATGGTCATTACAGTGGATTTTTAAAAATTATATTAGTAGGTAGGCTATATTATCTATGAGTTTTATTTCAGAAGACATTATATAAGGTACAAACAGAGGGTACTGAGTCCTAAAGAAATGATGTAGGGAAAAAAGAATAAGGTAGACTACAATATGTGGACTTTATTTGGATCCTGATTTAAGGAAAAAACTATAAAAATGTTTGACATTTACAAAACCAGATATTTGAACCACTAGATATTTACTGATATAAAGAAATAAATTTTGGTGTGATTATCATGTTATTCGTTTGAGTGTATATGATGTGTGTATTTTTAAGTCCTTACTTTTCAGACATACATACCAGCCTTAATTTTTGGTGATCTTGTTACTGGTGCATCACTAAGGAGAAAAATGTTATTAATCCGTAGGTATTACTCTGCTATATTTACTTTCTGTGTGTACTGGTCACAAATATAAGAATAAAGTGGCAAGGCAGCCTCATGTAAAAAGAAACCCCACAATGAGAAACCATTTACTTTAAACATTGAATTAGACACATCTTAAAATTAATGCAGATGGAGATTCATGGTGTTACCATATTTAAAAGTCTATCTCTACCAGACTGCTTATTAAAAGTCTATTTCTATCAGACCGCTTATTAACACAAGATGTCAATAATTATTTCAAGGAAAGAGATAAAGTTCTCAAAAACATCTCCAAACAAAATTAATTTTAATTCATATGGATTTTAAAAGATAATGAGCACTTTGGGAAAGTACTTTACATAATCAAGTGGACAATAATCCTAAGGAAACTTCAAAATAGCTGGTAATTACCACAGTTCAGTTTTTTTTCTTTTGCTTATTATCCTGGGTATTGTGATAGCTTTCACAAATAATGAGAGGCTTCAAATCATTCTCTACACAAGCAAAGAACAATGTAAGTTGTTTTCCCTTATTTTAAAACTTCCAGTCTAAAGCGAACTCACCTCAATTGCATTAAAGAAAAACAAAGAGAAATAAGAAATATCATTTTTGTGTTTTTACTCTGAACAAATCTAACTTTTAAGTTCCTAAATACATGCTAGAATATATATTTTATATATGTGCAAAACCACGTGTATTATTTTAAAATATAACGTAGATGGAATTTTACCTTTCATTACTACTTTATAAATACTCAACTGACCAAACATCTCTAGCTCAACTTCATATTTTGCACTGACTTCACAATAGTTTTTGACTGATTATGATTAAGTTTTCTTTAACACTTAAATTCCTTTTGTGATTCACTATACTATCATATCATATTACAATCTGGTCTAAGATAAAGGAGTTTCCAAACAAAACAAAACAATTTGGGGGCAATAATTACCATCTAGTAGGTAGGTAAGGATTTCAAAGCTATAGGCATGCACTGAATAAAGTCTGCTGTTCAAAGAAACACCAATGAAATGCAGATAGCAATGCTAACCACTGCTAAGTAAAGCTAAACAAAAGAATATAACAGAAGTCATTATTTGTAGTATAATGTAAAGCCATTTATGAACATCTATTATCAGACACCATGTATTTTTATTAACAATCCTTTTAGAACAAAACATTCCAGCACTGGGTTGGTAGTAGCAGTGGTCTCAAGTAGATCTTTTGTTTAGGTCTAGACTCAGCAGAGGTGAGAATCAAACTCCTGAGGTTCACATCAAAATAGGAAAATGTCACCAAGACTATAATTATATGTGGCATCTTTGTCATTGGCTTAAGTACTATTCTGATGGAAACACCTCAACACACACAAACCCACACACCCCACCCACCCACACACCCCTCTAGAGGCCAAAAGGACCCAAGAACCATAGCCCACCTTACCACGCACTACAGAAGGTAGGTCTGGTGGAGTGGACATCCACGTTTTTGAAAGTATTCCCAGGATTCTTCTCATTTCATATGTACCTCTGGTAGAATGGCAAGGTGGAAATATTATGTTTTGTAACCAGTTATAAATCTATTCAAATTCTGCTTCTTCCACTGTTTATTAATTTTTCAAAATATTTATTGAATACCTGCTAAATAAATTTTTGGGTATAGAGAATAAGTCATTCAATATTTCTAAGCAAAAGTGTCTTCGTGTGTAAAGCAGTGATAATTCCAATCTTTCAGGGCTAGGATAGGAATAAGATAATGCAGAGAAAGCACCCAGCACAGTACATGGTATGTAGTAAATACTCAATAAATATTATCTATTAGTAGTTGTGCCTTTGAAGATTGCCAACAGAATGCAATCAATTCCTTAATTAAAAAAAAAAAGCTGGCATTTACCATGCACTTACTATGTACCAGGCATTGTTTTAAGTATACCATAACCCTATGAGGCAGGTAATACTATCACCCCTATTTTACAAAAATGAAAAAACCTGGCAAGTTACTTAAATTCTCCCTCAAAAATCACACAGCTAGGAAGTAATAGAGTCTGGATATAACTAACCCAGGCATCTGATTCCAAAGTGCTCTTTACTATATCCTACATGGTGCCAATTTGTACAGGGTAGAAAATTTAGGAAATGTTTTAGAAGTCAAGTCTGGTATGGAAGTGCTGAATATTGTACACCTGAAACTAATATTACACTGTATGTTAACTAACTGGAATTAAAATAAAACCTTAAAAAAATAAAAGTCAAGTCTGAAGATAATTATGTACAAACCTGAATTATGTTCTTCACCCACTAAAGTGTAAATCCAATTCAACAGAGAAAAAAAGAGTTGAGGTCCGACCTAATTCCATCACTGAATAGCTGTACAATCCTTGTTGAGCTGCTTAACTTCTCTGCACCTTACCTGTAAAAGGGTGTCAATAACAGTTCCTTATCTTATTTTAAGGATTACTACTAATAATAGATGTGAAGTGCATGAGACCTTCCTAACTTTGGCGAATGAAGGGAAGAACCAAGCTGTATCATAGAATGTTTACAAAAATATTCCAAAAAAAAAAAAAAAAAACCATGATTCGAAGTATGCAGAAATTCTAACTAAAAATACAACTCACTTCTAGCTAGTTTATTTTCAGTATGGAAATGGCTCCTGGCAGAGTACAGTACTTGAAAACACCATCTCCTCCTGGGTCAAACAATTTCTTTCCAACCTTGTTTGCATTATAAGCTCAATCAGCAAACCCTTCCTTCACATATTAAGAGTAAACTTCAGGGGCACCTGGGTGGCTCAGTCGTTAAGCATCTGCCTTTGGCTCAGGTCATGGTCCCGGGGTCCTGGGATCGAGCCCCACATCAGGTTCCCTGCTCGGCGGGAAGCCTGCTTCTCCCTCTCCCACTCCCCCTGCTTCCGGTCTCTCTCTGTCAAATAAATAAATAAAATCTTAAAAAAAAAAGAGTAAACTTCAATAAGAACCTGCTGTAATTATCACAAATCTCAAATAAACAAGATCTGAATTAACATGCTTTTACCATAAATATACTTAAAGCATTATATCTAGAGACAGACTAGAAAGAAAAATTATCCATTCCTCAGTATTTCATAGAGAAAGCTTCTCTCTGTGTGTGACAATTCAACATCAAACTGAAAGCCTCAGATCTGATAGCTAGAAGGCAAAGGAACAGTCTCCTAGATAAGAAAATCTCTGCCACTGATTTAATGCAACAGTGATGTCAACAGAAACTGCCACAAGACTCTCCATGCCACTACTATGGAGGGAAATCAGGAAGGAGTAGCTAAGCGCTGCCATGCATGCTGGTTCTTTACCACACTGGACTCAGAATCCACCTAAGTTCTGGCAAGTGGGAAGGAAAACCATCAACTGGACTACATGTCTGTTTTGAGCTCCATTAACAAAAACTCTGCAACATTTTCTCTTTTATATGTTTTTAACAGCTCAGTGGTTTGTTTTGAAAGCTTATAAATGAATTACATGAAATTAAAATATGAATTTTATGCTTAGCCAGGAAAAAAAAATCACAACTCCCCAGGACTATCAAACATTTTGAAAATAATGTGGATGGTTGAAAAATAAAAGTATATGAAATAAACTCCCATGTATATATGAAACATACCAAAATTATAATAAGAATTCAGCTAATGTTGAAATTAATCATTCAGCATAATTACTTAAGGCCACTACTTTAAAGGTTTTTATTAATAAGTCACATTGTAAGTCTAACAACTTGCTAGAAAATAGATTCTTTCATAATCTTTGGTAAACAAGTTGAAAAAAGTAAAATCCAGGATTGAAGCCAGCCTTCCATTGATTTGTTGTAGATATTATTTGAGAAAACATGTTGCAAGCCCATTTTAAAAATAGCAGATGTAGCTGAAACAAAATAAAAAATCCAAACAAACAAACAAAAAAAGGATATTGGGCAACACTTTATTTATTTTTTTAAAGATTTTATTTATCCGACAGAGAGCCACAGCAAGAGAGGGAACACAAGCAGGGGTAGTGGGAGAGTGAGAAGCAGGCTTCCCGCGGAGCAGGGAGCGTGATGCGGGGCTCGATCCCAGGACCCTGGGATCATGACCTGAGCGGAAGGCAGATGCTTAACCGCTAAGCCACCCAGGCGCCCCTGGGCAACACTTTAAAAGCAACTAACAGTGTGGTTTCTCTTTTTATCTATTACCTTATTAGAAGACTTTCCAACCTACCTAATCAGATTAGTTTCCAAGAACATTAATGTCAAGTAAATATAAAAGAGATTAAGTGTGTTGGGGTGCCCGACTCCCGATTTTGACTCAGGTCATGATCTCAGGGTCGTGAGATGAGCCCTGAGTAGGGCTCCACACTCAGTGTGGAGCCTGTTTGAAATTCTCTTTCCCTCTCCCTCTGCCCCTCCTCTTTCTCTCCCCTTCTCTCTAAAAAAAAGGAGAGAGATAAGTGTGTAATACTTGATATTATGTAATGTTTTTAAAAAACATTTTTATTATTGAAGTATATATGACATGCTATATTAGTTTCAGGTGTGCAACATAATTCAACAATTCTATACATTATGCAATGCTCACCATTATAATTGTAGTCACTATCTCCATAAAATGTTATTACAGTATTATTGACTTCATTCCTTATGCTGTACTTTTCATCTCCATGACTTATTTTATAACTGGAAGTTTGTACCTCTTAATCTATTTTGCTCATCCCCCATCCCTCCCCTCCAACAATCACATTTGTTCTCTGTATTTATGAGTCTGTGTGTTTTCGTTTGCTCTTTTGTTTTCTAGATTCCACATGTAAGTGAAATCATATGATATTTGTCTTTCTCTGTATGACTTATTTCACCTAACACAATATTCTCTAGGTCTATCCATGTTATCATAAATGGCAAGATCTCATTTGTGTTTTTATAGCTGAGTAATATTCCTGTGTGTGTCTGTGTGTATCACTTCTTTATACATTCATCTATTGATGGACACTTAGATTGCATCCATATCTTGGCTACTGTAAATAATGCTGCAATAAACATCGGGGCATATATATCTTTTCTTTTTTTTTTTTTAAGATTTTATTTGTTTGCAAGAGAGAGAATGAGAGACAGAGAGCACGAGAGGGAGGAGGGTCAGAGGGAGAAGCAGACTCCCCGCCGAGCAGGGAGCCCGATGCAGGACTTGATCCTGGGACTCCAGGATCATGACCTGAGCCAAAGGCAGTCTCTTAACCAACTGAGCCACCCAGGTGCCCCCATATATATCTTTCCAAATAAGTATTTTTGTTTTCTTTGGATAAACACTCAGTAGTGGATATAACAATGTTTTCATCTTGGCAAACTATAATACATTAATGCCATTGTGAATTTTGTTTTATTTAATAAATGTTGGTTTTTATTTTTTTTAAATCTTGGTTTTAAAACCAATTTTATGTTGTGATATTCAACAGATGAGCACAGAAAACAAAAATAGCAGGTACTGTACTTAGTAAAATTTAAGATTCAATAAATTTATGTAAATACCCATAACCCTTTCTTCCCTGAAATTGCAAGAGCAAGTTAATGAAAACTTTTATTAGAATTAACAATTGTAATTTAAATTGAAATCAAACAAATTAAATACATCTTTAAAGTCTAAAAAATTCTATCATATTGAATAGTTATTTGTAGTTTAAATCAGGGCAGAATTGCAACACACTGTTTTATAGTACTAGCTAGAAAGATTAAGTCTGAAGGTGTTTCATTAAAAGTTAACAGATCTGCAAAAAGCTAAGTTAAAGTCTTAAAAATTTCGCTTATTCTGATTTATACTGTAACCATTGTAAATTTGTGGGGAGGGACTTGACTTATTAGAAAAATCTATTACTTGCTACTTGGTTATCCAGTAACATGTAATTAACAAAAAAACCCATATAAGGCACATGTATTTAAAAAGTTATACTTCACAATAACTTTCTACATAGGTTCTTAACAAGTGCCCTTCAAAAATTAGCCCAAATTTATATTCACTTTACAAAATTAAAATTCATTTTTCAATATCAGGAAGGATGGAAAATTATATAAGAAATGCTGATTTAAGATGCATTTTTAAGCATTAGTTTTATTCCTATTAAATATAAATTCAACATTAAGTATAATAAACATAATGGTTATTATTAAATTAAAAAAGCTATTTTTCCATTTTATCACCCAAGTTAACAAAGGATATTTTCTTTTCACAACAGAAAAATGCATTTTAATTTCTTACATGTTTTTTTTCTTTTATAAGAGAAACATTTTATTTTTATTTTTTAATTTTAATTTTAATTTTTTTTAGGATTTTATTTATTTATTTGACAGAGAGACAGTGAGAGAGGGAACACAAGAAGTGGGGAGAGGGAGAAGCAGGCCTTCCGTGGAGCAGGGAGCCCGATGCGGGGCTCGATCCCAGGACCCTGGGATCATGACCTAAGCCAAAGGCAGGTACTCAACGACTGAGCCACTCAGGCACCCCAGAGGAGAGACTTTAAAATTTTTTTTACATTTATTTGTCAGAGAAAGAGAGAGAGGGAGCACAAGCAGGGAGACCAGCAGGCAGAGCAGGCAGAGGGAGAAGCAGGCTCCCCACTGAGCAAGAAGCCCAATGAAGGACTCCATCCCAGGACCTTGGGATCATGACCTGAGCCAAAGACAAATGCTTAACCAACTGAGCCACCCAGGTGTCCCTATAAGAGGAGAAACTTAAGACATTTTATTAATTTCACTCTACCATGCATTCCAAAATACATAGCTCTTTTAAAAACACTGAAATGAAGAAACAATTAGAAAATTTGTATGAAAAAAAATAAATTCTTTTTTTTAAAGATTTTTATTTATTTATTTGAGAGAGAGAGAATGAGAGAGAGAGAGCACGAGAGGGAAGAGGGTTAGAGGGAGAAGCACACTCCCTGCCGAGCAGGGAGCCCGATGTGGGACTCGATCCCAGGACTCCAGGATCATGACCTGAGCTGAAGGCAGTCGCCCAACCAACTGAGCCACCCAGGCGCCCGAAAAAAAATAAATTCTTAAGAGGTATGTTTTAATTTTTAAGTAATGTTTGCCTATTAATAATGTGATATCAGCAAATATTTATAGCTTAAACACAGAAGTGTTGTAGATACATTGAAATTATTCACATTTCTTAATGAAATGAATCTAAACCATGATTTAGGTCATTGAATTGACTAGAGCGATACAACTATGAATTAAAGCAACCCCACTTCTACTGTATTCTGGCACACAATATACAACTTGGCACTGAAGTATCCATTACAGCATTATAAGGGACTTTACATGCATTTTCATTTAGGAAAGCAGATTTGCTGACAGACCAGTAATTTGTGATATTTATGTATTCCTTCCTTCAACAAGTATTTCCTAAGTGCTTTTCACCAGATACTTTCTTATGCTTTGTTATGCAAATAAGATGAGGTCCCTGACCTCAACAAATAACCATAGAAACTAATGTAAAAATAAAACTGGCATATGGAACGAAGATACAAATGGTACCTGGAGAGCACACAACTGAGGATTTGATGTGACCTGGGGAATGGAGAAGGCTTTTCTGAGGCATAGAAGGGGAGGCTTGAGATATGATGGATGAGTAGGACTTAACTGGGTGAAGAAAAAAGGCAAGAGAAACTGTATTAAGTGCAGAGGCCCTGTGGTATGCAAACAAGATTGAAAGGCCAGTGTAACTAGTGCTAGGAATAAGGGTTATTTCAAAGGCAATAGCCAAACCTTCAATGGTCTTAAAAGCCATATTAAGAACTTTTATCTTTATCCTAAAAACAATGAGAAGCCACTAAATTTTTTAAGCTGATGGGGGTGAGAAGTGAGAGGATAGGATCAGATGAGAAACATTCCTAAGAAATTTATCCTGATTATAGGTTTATGGATCCAAAAAAAAAACACCCAAAAAATAAAAAGTAAGACGCTATAATTATCATGACCTTGACTGAAAAGATAATATTTTGTCCTTTGCAATAGAAGAAAAAGAGGAGTAAAGTGCATTAATTTTACATTTTCTAAGCCCAAACCAGCACTTCTCAAATTATTCCACTGATGTATCCATAATTGCTGAACGAAGTTTACTCATAACCCTGGAAGGTCTGAGAAACACAGCTTGAAACAGCTTGCTGCAAGCCTAAAATTCCTGTTAAGCTTCTGGTCTCATCTTTAAAATCATGCCAATTTTGCTTTCTACACCATGAATTTAATATCCAGGTTTGTTTTAATACAAAAACAATGTTTTACAATACTTAGCAAAAATCAACCCTTTCTCTTCTTTTGATCATTTAGCTCTCACAACCACAGAAATGTTCCATTTTGGGGAACACAAGCCCATGCTATGCATGAAATCTGTGAATTCACTCACTGAATGTTATTCAACACAATGATCCTGTAGTGAAGATTACATTTGCTTTTATTTAGCCAGACACTAAACAAAGACAAAAATTTAAAAAATAAAAAGCTTAGGCTACATTTTTTTTTCCAAATTACTTACTCTCCCTTCCCTCTCTTAACGTACAGATGATCCATCCTTCTAGTACTCTTTATAGAAACTAATCCTTCATCTTTCACAATAAACCTTATGCGTTGAGGTGCTGTAGGGAAGTCACATAGAGAGCTAAAAGTCATTAAGAACAAATTTAAGTCCCACTCTGCTATACATGAAAAATGATAATTCATCATTGTTTTAAGAACAAGAGCAGTATTTAAAAGCCTATCTTCATTCTTCATGTAAGAATTTGGATGAGTAAAATTCTAAATATCCAAAAACATAATGTTAATGATGTAATTAATCTTCAAAATAACTCACTTTAACATTATTTCCAAATTATTCCTGAGAAACAGATTTGAAACAGCTGTACTAATTCAATACACATTCTTTGTGGGCTTATTTTTGGCAGCCAAAGTTTTATAATGTGGTATTTATTTAAACTCAGGACATGATGAGAGTTTTATTGTCTTTGTGAAATGCAGATTTGTTCTTGTACTTTTGTACCACCTACTCATGGCTCCTCCTTCATTTTCCCTCTACTTGCCCACCTCTCTCCTTCAACCAGACAAACCTAGACACAACCGTTCTGGTTAATCACCTCATCTCAACTCCGAAGTCTCTTGCTGTGCCTTTACATTTAGACTACATCCATCTTAGAATATGCCTTAGTTAAATAAATTGTATAACAAGTTGCTAAAACCCCACCTTCTCCATGGATTCCTTCCTGACTGATTAAAAGCATCATCTCGTCTTTCCACTGGTGCTTGCACACATAATGCAAACATTTTTTAAATTTAGCAAATGTTCTAGTTGGCACCTGTCTCTGTTTTGGCTTAGGTTTCTCAACGTCACTGCTATCCCTTACAGAGACTAATTTCCCCAAAGCAGAGAATAATTTATTTAAAACAATCCATTAAAGCCCCTTCCATGTAGAGGTATGGAGTAAACAATCTCTAAGCACCAGAATGTATCTACATAAATAGACTCTTTTTTCCTAATCTGTACTAAATCATGAGTGTTACCTTAAGGAGTAAATGTTAATGACAGTATAAATAAAATGATATTTTCCTGTAAACTCTACATAAACAGTAAATTTCTTCTTTGTGTGAAATGACAAGTATTGAGTTTCAAAAAAAGTCATATCGAGAGTAGGTGATTGTTGGTGACTATCTAGTCATACTGCAATTGAGGAAAGCAAATAATTTTTCAAAAATGATAGGACTAGTTTGATCATATAAGTTTAACATATTTTTTACAATGCATACTTCTCAAGTTTCTGCCAGAAAATTTTTCCTAAGACAGTTTAACTCAAAAATTTGACATTTTCCTTCATCTTAATAAAATAAATTTCAACCTCAGCTCTAGGTCCTAGGAAGGGGGTAAAACTATTAGAGAGCACTGTGCCTGTCAAAATTTCTGTATCTTATCAGATACATTCTCCTCTGTAGCATTTAACTCTTATTATAAATAGACCTTATTTCATCACTGCATTTTCCTCTTTTGTAGGGTTGTATGCAAAGTGATGGCTCTGTCTTTGTTTTTTGTACCTAAAATAATGTATTTCATTTTCTATCCTCAAGATGGCTGAGTCATCAGGACAGAAAGTAGAAATCAATGAATGGTTTTCAAAGAAAATGGTTTATAGTAAACAGAAAAGAGCAGAGCAGTTAATTGTGGGATGGTGTGAGAAAAGACTATCTTAAAAATTTAGATTTTAGGACTCATACTATAAGAGTAGAAAGAGCTAAGTCACAGAGACCATAAGAGAAGACGAGCAAAGCAGGGCCTGTTGGTGACTCTGAAAACAATAATTCATTTTATTTGATCAGGGAAGGGATTAAAGATCACTGGAAAAAATGTCATGAAGGGAGTTAGCCACAGAAAATAACTTTATTTTAGTCATATGGATATTTTGGAGGAGTTTCAAAGTTGGAAAAACTGTGAGAAGAAAACTGGAATTACTGGGTGTGACATGGACAAGGAAAATCAATACCGAAATTAATAATAGGGGCCTGAAGTGTTCAGACATTTTTGCTGTATTTCAGTGGGCAAAAAAGTAAACTCAAACAACTGTAGATTATGGAGTATTTCTATAGGACCTGCAAGTGAATAGGTAAGAGCTGAGATATGATGTATTTTAGAGTAATACCCTGAGCAAAAATCAGAAACTGTTATTGGCCTACTTTTCTACCTACAGCTTTCTCTAATAAAGGCTTTGCTTTTACTCTAAAAAGGTTTACATTTTATAATTTTGTCAAAACTACCAGAGGATTGAATGCAATTTCCTACTGAAAAAAAGGCTGTTTCTTAATGCTAAATGATGTGTATTTGATTTTCTCAAAAAATATTTTTATAAAATTAATTTTGAAGTTCTATTATTTCCAAATAGCCTGAAGTACTATCAAGATATCTGGAATGTAACTGCTTATTTTACTGACTCATGAGGAGTCCATATATTTACTGGAACTAACACTGACACTGTGTCACATCAATTTTTTATTGTTAGAAGAAAATCCATTGAGTATTGGATTTTTCAAATAGTGGTGTTGGTGGTGAGAAAAAAATGCAAGTGTTTCCTTATATCTTTACTAATAATTAATATATAAATTTAAATTTGCCTCCCTCAAATACATTTTAGTAAAAAAGATCAAAATGAATTGCAATGTATAAATGGTCCTTCATAAACAATTTTGAATATATGTTAAAGCTTAATAATCTCATCAGCCCTTTTTTTTCCCTTCATCTCCTTCTCTGCTGAATTTCTATACCACTTATATAAATTGTCTGGAAGCACAAATATATGGCCATGCTATTTTTATATGCTTAATGTCTCCTTTTCTGTTTAGTGAAGAGAAAAACACCCTAGAAAGAGCATAAGGCATGTACCTTACTAAACAGAGTTATAACTATTTATGATTGTGACTAGCTGAAAGCATATGCTATATACTTTAAATGTTAAGGATGATGAAACTGTCACATTAGGAGCACGCTTTGAAGAACTCCCACAATGTTGCAGTTGTTCAAAAGTCTTGTTCATTCTTTGTTACTGCTTTTATAACACTATACATTATACAACACCAAAGGAAGTTTGGCCATTCCAAAGCTACAGCCTCAATTAGTTGACTTTTAAACATTACTGCATCTGAGGACAGGGTGAGTTTTTTTTTTTTAATGTGTTTACTTGTAAAGTTTACTTGGGGAAAGGAATAGGGAGGAAAAATTAATTAAGGTACCAGTATAATTACAAGTTGAGGAAATGTTCATTTCATCCAAATGTTCTTTAAAATCTTGTTTTCTGTTACTATCTTAAATTAAATTTATATGAAGATTATAGAAATTTCAGCAGTAAGCAGTTTGGGATTTGAAATATTCAGATAATGACATCAGTTTTTCTCTTCTAGTCTAATGTGTATAAAAATATACAAATTCTATCTTGGCTACTTGCTTGATCTTTTCAAATAGCTCTAAAATTAATCACCAACAGGTATGAAAATAAGTTATTCAACTTACACGTAACAATCATTTAAAATCACAGCTAACAATGTTAGCTCAACTTCAAAGATGCTGCATTTTAGGCTGGAGAGATTTTTAAAGGACTGGAAAGATTTTTAAAGGACTACTGTACTGGAAATCTAATAATGTGTGTCAGAATATGTGTCCTATGTTCTACTTGCTTCGGTAGACCTAAACTATAGAGAAAGAAGAAACTGCAAGATTATACTGGGAGGGTGGAGGTGAAGAAGATGGAGTATGCATCACTCACTACAAGCATCATGGGAATTTGTGAAGGTAATCAGACTCCCATGGAGCCAAGAAAGCTTTCTGTTGAGTATTTCAGTAACGGACTCAAACCAAAGTAACCTTTTACGCAAATTCAAAGAAAGGGTTTTTTAATTAAGCATTCTTGCTTCTTGCGCACCGCCTGGCTCTTTCTTCCATGACTGAGAAACAGAGAAGACAGATGTTTGTTTCTGACAATCCAAAGGGGGGTGGGGGTTAGTGGGAATCTAGGAAAGCATAATTTCAATAGCCAATATGAAGAGAAGAAACGGAAAAGATGAGCCACTGCAGGACTTTGTCTTAGTCATGGCACCCATGGCACCTTAGCACAACGCACTACACACAGGGGAGCAGTTGATAATTAATTCTACTTAATTCAGTACACTCTCATGTGTACTGTGATTTGCAGTTACGAAGCACTTTTCACATATTAGAAAAGAAAAAAAACTAATTAAGTGAGAAATAAAGGGGCCAGTAAGGGAATAAAAGGAAAGCAAATGTATAAAGAAAAATCCGTAAGAATAAGCAAGAGGCCGAAAAGGTTCGGAAAAGGAGGAAACAAAATTGAGTTTCTCTATGTCGCTCTTAACCACTTCCAATCACCCCACCTTTCGTTCTAAAGTACCTGGAGCTTGGAAAGTCTGCCTGCTAAGCAAGCCCCCAAAAGGGGCTCCCTCATCTCCGCAACACGCATTTTCACAATGATAAGCCTTTGGCTCCTGACTAATCTACCTAGAGTTTGTGCCTAGGAATAACCACAAGCAAAGCCCTGACATCTCCCAAGTGTGGCCAGGAATCCTTTATTTCATCCCATCCATCCCTGTTGGCGTTCCCCAAATCTTAGGAATCTTGGTGATGGGGGAGGCAGTGGTCATGGGGTGGGGGGAATCCTCTACAAGCCCCTTAACTCAGACAACAGAGGGAGATAGTGAGGCAGGAAAGCCCAGGGACTAAAGAAAAAGCCCACGTTTGAGACTAGGAGGGCGAGTGTCTACAACTGTGGTTATTAGAAATTGCCAGGGGAAAAAAGGGGCGAGCCTTCAAGATGGAAGAAATGAGGGGGCACCCGAATGCGCATCACCTTACACCTGGCGTCAAGCCCCCAATAAAAAGCCATGAGATCCAAAGCCTCGACCAGCGAGAAGAGGAAGAGGCAAAGGACGTGGGGGGCGGGGGAGGGACAGGGGTTTGCGCAGGAGGGAGCCCGCAGATACCAGCGCGGATGCTGTCCCAGGGGAAGCATGTTTTCCTCTCCCCCAAAGTAGCGCATCCCCCGAGCATCCTCAGCCCAAACTGGGGGAGTTCGCCCAATTCAAACCCGGGCAGCCGCGTCCTGACCCCATTATATGGGCTTAAAAGTTGTAGGGAGAGTTGGCGCTGGAAAAGGCACCTGGCAGGGGCGGCCACCGAGGGGGCATTAGGTTTCCCAGGAACAAAGGGGCCCGGGAAGGAACGAGAAAAGGAGCAGGTCCCTGGGGGCTCCTCCCTGAGGGGAGAGACGAGGGTCGCCACATCTTCCCGGCCTAGGGGCGCCGTGAGGAGCGGGGAGGAGGCGAGAGATACTGGGATTCCGCGGCCCGCCTTCTAACCCTATCCTGTAGCGCCGGCAACCCCCGCGCTCTCCGCGACCCTCTCTAACTGGGCAGCCACCACTGAAGACAATAGGGGATCGGGATCCCGAGCCCCAGCCTGCCCCGGAGGACCTCCGCCTCCCCCCAGCACACCACGATCAGCCGGTGGAAGCCCCGATGGCGGGCTCGGCCGCAGTAGGCGCCCCTTCCCTCTCGCGCGCCAGTACCCCGGCGCCCCAGGACCGCCTCGCCCTCCGCACAGCGGGCATTACCTTTCATCCAGTCCACTACTTGACTCGGAGACCATTTGCTCACGGGTTCCATGATCAGAGCCATGGACACGGGGTCGCTACCGCGCGGGGCCCGGAGATCAGAAACAAAACGAACTCGGTAGCCCGAGCCGCCCTCAGGTGGGGTCCCTTGCTGGCCGCTGCCTCGCTGGGCGGGTGGCGAGAAGACGGCTTTTGTGTGTCGGGTCTCGCGGCTGCAATGTCTCTTAGCAAACGGCGAACAGCAGCGGCGGGAGCGGCAACGGGGAGAGAAACGCTCTGGGGTCGCGGCTCTGTGCGGACTCTCTGGTCGCTCCCCGCAGAGGCTGCTGCTGTTGCTCCGCCGCTCCGTTCCGGTCTCCGTCCCTCCAGGGCTTCAGTTCACGGCTTGCACTGCCGAGGGTCGAGGGGCTGAGAAAAGAAGCCGCCGCCGCAAGCCCGC
The DNA here is from genome assembly GCF_003265705.2 of Callorhinus ursinus. Taxonomy (NCBI): domain Eukaryota; kingdom Metazoa; phylum Chordata; class Mammalia; order Carnivora; family Otariidae; genus Callorhinus; species Callorhinus ursinus. The sequence goes on from NW_027397078.1 coordinate 26,711,355, forward strand.
AACCAACTTGCCCGCTCGCCTCGCGCGCGGGAGTGAAGCTCGGGGCACCACAAGCTGCCCGGCGGAAATGACGAGGGGCCTCCTGCCACCCAAAATATCTCTCCGCAGCCCTCGGGTGCGGGGCGCGCGCGCCACAAGCCCCCCGCCCGCTCGCCGCCGCGCGGTCCCGCCCCCGGGGCCGACGGCAGGCGCGCGAGGCGCGTGCGCGCTCCGGCACGAGGCCCGAGCCCGGGGTCTGCCTGTCAGTTAGGCAGGTGCGAGTGGCTCACAGATTGCGTTCCCGCCCGGCGAGCCGCCCCGGGATAGAGGCGCGCTAGGAGCGCGTGCGCAGCGGTGTCGGCGCGAGTCCCTGCCCCGGGGTCAGTCGGTTGCCGGCGGCTCGGAGGGGCCTCTGAGCGGACGTGGCGGCTGCGGGACGGGCCGCCCACCAGTTGAACGCTGAATGCTCAGGCGGCTGAGGAGGTACCTATGGCCCCGCCGTCAAGGGGAGGGGGACACCGCCGAGCGCGGGGGTTACAGCGAGAGCCCGGGCTTTCCTCGCTCACGCCCTCCCTGCGGCTGAGTGGGCTTCCGAGGTGATTCCCGAGCCCCGTGCACGCCTGCGGAGACGGGGGCGTGGAATGCCGCGGACGGGAACCGGCTCCGCCAGCCAGAAACGCAGCGATGACGAGGCAGGAGGGCCCGTGCTGTCGGACCGCCCCTGGTGGTGCCCCGGGCCTGGGAAGTCAGGCGTGGAGCCTGGAACCTGTAAGGGCTGGTCGTGGTGATACTGAGACAGGTTCAGCCCCACGTGCCTTTTGAAGGGCTCATTGTCGGGTTTTTGGCCAACAATGGCCAAAGAAGCCGAGAGTGTCCTTCGAAGCCGAGAGTGTCCAGTACCTATTTTAGGGGATGTCCTTTTGTTTTCAGATAATCTTATATAAGAACTAAGGGGTAACACTGGGATTTAAAATAAGTGATAAATTGTAAACATGATCCTTCAAAACTCAGGTTCTTCAGAAATCTTACAAAGGCTACTATGCAACCCTTAGTAAAAGACAGTTTGCCTAATGAGGCTTGACTTTAAATGACAAATAATCCTAGAAAGTATAGATGCAAACTCTCTACCACCATTAAAGATGTTTTCTCTTTGTCATTCTTCAATAGCCCCGTTGAGTAAAAGAGAAACTTTTTATTTCTGTAACCATTTCAATAATGTCATTTGGTTTTGCCCGTTCCTGCAGTGACCCATTTTCTCTAGTTCTATTGCATGAGCTGCAGAACTGCCACTTTTCTCAACTGACTTAAGTTGACATCCATCCCCCACCACACCTAAAAAGAACTAAAACCACAGTAGTTAAAATATTTTGATGTTTTCAGGCTAGTGATACAAACCAAGTAAAACTTAAGATGGGCCATGCATACGCTTGTTTATTTTTCTAATCCAAACTTAAAAGTACACGGGAAGAAATTTAGATTATTTAGACAAGACTAGGTTCAGAGGGTACCGGTATAGCACCTTTCATTCACAATCCAGATCATGGTTGTTATTTACAGGTTTTTTTTTTTTTTTTAGATAATCAGGTGTGAAAGGCATTTTGGAGTGCTTACATTACAATGGAGTTTCAGAACATTGCATCAGTTTTTTTTCTAGAAAATTTTTAGCATCAGTAATTTATAGAGTAGCTTTATGTTCAGAAATGGAGTGAATGCAAATCCATTGTGAATCATTAGAGGTTACACTCAGGGAGATGTTAAAAGTAACTTTATCAAAATAATACTGCTAATAACAACATTTATTGAGCAATGTGCTAAGTATGTTACATACATTTTATCCTCAAAACAGCTCTGTCATTAGCCACATTTTACAGATGAGAAAACCTTGGCTATCACATTCACTTCCTATTCCCAGAGCCTATTACACATTGTTCAATAAATGTTGAAAAAACTAACAAATAAGGCTTAAAGAGGGTAAGTAATTTGAGGTCATGATGCATGATTGTAATACCAAGTTAAGGTGATTTCAGAGTATGAGCTTTGAAGAATAGTAATAAGATTTATATCTGTATCGTAAAATTAACTACTTTGGAAGGGGAAGGTCCGTTGAAGCTTAACTCAATATGTCTCATCAGAAAGTTAACTACAAAGGAGTCTGACAGTTACCATAAGTGTTTGACCAGCAACTGTGAGAATGTAGGAAGTGACCAAATTTGGCTGAAACACCAAACTGCATAGTCTGACTGGGCTTGCATGACAGACAACCAGACTATATATTGCAAGCAGGTTTAGAGTGAGATATTGTTTGCATAATGAATAAAATATCAATCCAAATAAATGCCAAAGATCAGGCTACAGTAAAATTAAAAACATACACATTTCATGAAAAGGTTGGTTCCAAAAATGATGAAGGAAAAAGATCCCAAGGAGAGAGGATTTTAAGGAAGACCCTACATCAGAACTAAATTGTACATATTCCCCTATTTATGTTACAGTAAGGAATTTATTTAGTCTAATCACCTGAGATAACTAAAACAATTCTAAGAACTAAGAATGACTGAGCCAAAATGTTGGTGTGGACTTATACTATCTTACAGAGTTCACCAAGGCCTTAAGTATTTGACTTAAGTTCTCCTCTTTGAGGTTTCCCCTACAAAACATACAAAAAATAAAAAATTTGCCTTTGATTTTGACAATGTAATAGACTTAATTATTTCATTTAATTAGTTCAGAGCATAACTGGCTGTTCACTCAAATATCCTTAATAGAGGGAGAAGAAAAAGGATTAAATCATCATTGCCTTCTCCCTTTTATTCTTAACTCCAAATGACTCAGCTAAATCTTTCCTGCACTTTTCTTTCCAAATAAACTAGCTTTTATATTCTTCTGCCTATTGTTCAAAATGTTAATGTCTTGCCTCATGTTTGTAAGTATAATATAACGTGATTACATACAAACTGTGGCAGCCTAACTTTGCCTTCTCTTAATGCACAACACAATCCCAAAGATTAGGGGAAAAGGTATGTTGTCATAAAATATACATCAAAACATAATGTACTAAATGATAAATCATACATACTTCAACAGCCTAGATATAAAAGCCAAACTGATTCTTTGGAAACAAACTTGGATTCTTTTTGGAAGTAGGCAGAGGGTAAATACTAAGTTAATTAAGCTAATTGGAGACCTAAAACTTGTGAGTTGTTTGCAACCATATCCAAACAGATCATTTTAAATGATCTTTTAATCCAATTGTTATAGTTTTGCCTTTTTATTCTTCTCCCTCTAGATTTCAATAAAAAATTAAAATCTCTTAACGAAAATATTTTCAGTTAAGATTTTATAGTATATGTAATGAGTCTAAGTACTTGAGATGTGGAATTTACAAAGGTCCTCTGACTGGAATCTAGGTGATTAATGGTTCTGACTCTTAGGGTTTGAGCCAGATAGGGAGGAAGACTTCCCCTGGAAAGATCTTCAAGTCTTTGTCTCTTAGGGCCATAGACAGGAGTAAATAATGTGAATGTTTCTTGTGGAGCTATAAGCTGAGTATCTCTAACCTCCACATTTTCCAACCTGGGTTATTTTATAGGGGCCTTAATCGTCACTTCCCATTTCTTTTACTAAGAAGCTAGCTCTGAGTCAGACCTCAGACTGCCATGCCACACATATTTTAATGTTTTTAGTTATTTAACATTTAGACAAAATGTCTTGGAGAGCCCTTTCTGGTGATTTTCCCAGTTTGCTTAGATTGTATTTTTGCTATAGCTGTCTGTTTAATTTTTATATTTCTTTTTTAATGAGTAATATTTTATCATAAATTACTTTTTTCTCTTATCTTTCACTTTTGAATAATGAGTGAGAAGTGACACCACGGAGAGAACAGGTATGAGGGTAGTCCATGTTCTAAACTACAGGAAAGGATAGGGGCCCTCTTTTTTTTCACTTAGTTTTGCCCAGACCTTTAACTGTAATTTCAAAAGCAGGTGTCCTGTGCTGGCACAAGTTGTATACCTTGATCAGAAAAATTAGCTAGGCAATTCTGATAAGACTGGTAGTGATAAAACAAAATACAAGTTATTCTCAAGAACAGTGTATGAAACTTGCTCCAAAGAAGGCTCCACAAAATTTCTGGAACAATGTTTTCATTTTTTTTTTTTTTTTGCAGTGCAATTCAACTAACAGCTATGAGTAAAGAACCAAAGCCTCTGATATAACTAGCCACCAGATAACAAATCTATCCATGCCTCCAATAGTCAGAGAATCAAGTAGGAAGAGACCTTTAAATGTAAATGGGGCCATAAGCAGGCTGCTCTGGGCCAAACCTCCCTTTAGATTATCAGGGAGAAGCACCCGGAGACTATAATAAAATTAGTAGAATTCTTTCTTTGCTGTTCTGCCTCTAGGGTAAACTGTATTAAATCAAGCCATGTCCTTTGCAGACCAAGATTCATAGCAATCATCTCTGGGTAAAGAGAAAATGGCTTGAGTTGAGGTTATCCCAATAGGGTTTTTTAAGGACTCTTTCCAGGTTTTTCCCTGCTGTACTAATCATAGTCTAATAAAAATCCCAGATCCCACCTAGATTAGGAAACCTAGGTTTTTTTTTTTTTTTTAAACACATTAAGCCCTAGCCCATCAGGGAAGTTTCTGGTGCACTTTGGAGCCATTAATTAAGAGCATATAAAAGTATTCAACAAAAATTTTTTGAACACTATCAATATGTTGGCCTAAGTTGTATCCTTTGATCAGAAAAATTAGTTTGATTTTGTGGATGCAGAGATAACCCAAGATGCTCATAGGCTGGTAGGGGGAGCAGAAACATTCACTGTTAATTTAATAGGATAATGTGATAAGGGCAATGATAGATGTGCCCAGTACTCTGTGCAGAGGAGTACCTAATTACTGAGGGGAAGACTATTTGGAGGAGGTAATGACTATTGTAGGTCTTAAAGTATGGCAGCCAAACAAATGCAGGAAAGACCTCATAGGCAGGACAGTGTGCGCAAAGTTACAGAGCACTATGTAGAGGTACCCGGAAGTCTAAATTTGAAAAGCAAAGCAAGAAGTGACAGTAGATAGAGTGGGAGGGGTAGACAATAACCAGATCAGGGGGAAAAACTCAAACTAAAATATAACTTAAAAAGATAGAACCATCTAAGAATTTTCAGGAATGAACTGCTCATATTTATATATTTATGTTTTATATTGACTGGAAGCCACAGAGAGCATAGATTTGAGAGGAACAATATGGGGGGTTCAGTTTGGAGGATGTGGCAATAGACTAGTGAATAGATGTCTTGGGACAGAAATAGAATAGTAGAGGTGGGGATGGAGAGAATGGGCTGGATTTAATAAATATTCAGAGCTTGGTGACTGATTAGAAAGAAGAGGTTAGGAAAAGAGCAATATCAAAAATGACTCCCAAGATTCTAGCTTGGGTGACTGAATAAATTATTTCTTCTCCACCTAAAATAAAATAGAAGCAGCAGACTTGGGAGGCAGAAGTAATCTGAAATATTAGTTCTTTATTGGACATTCTAAACATGAGAGGCCTGTGGACAGCCAAGAAGGGATTTCCAGTAGACAGTTTCTGCATTCACATATACGAATGTGAAATTCAGTTTGAAATGAAGAGAAAGATTTGAGAGTCACTACTAAAACAAGAACATAAATGAGATAGGGAGAGTATGAGATGCCCATGAAGGAGGCCCACAGAAGAAAAAGAGAAAATCAGTGAATTATGAGAAGAACCAAGAGAATACAGTGATATGGTAGGCCAGTGAGAAAAGAATTTCAAGTAGAAAGGCATGGAAAACTGTGGGAGGCACAAAAATGATGTTGTCCCAGTAAGAACTGAGAAGAATCTGCTGGTTTTGTGAGTTTGGATATCCTTAATGGCCTTATTAAGATCTGTGAAAGAACTGGATGTCAGAATGGTGGGGCTTGATATATAGGGCATTTACTTTTTCATGAGTCAATTTTTCTTCTATCTTTCCTCATAGCCCACCTATGTGTATATCTTATTCAGATGGCTCTACAGTGAATGTAATGATTCTCCAATTTACCACCATCACTTGCATTACTCTTTTTCTGATGAAATCCTGGACACTAATGATGATCCCTACTCTTATGTGATTATATTTTTGCCACTTACAGAATGACAACACCTTTTAAACTAGGCTAGCTTTGAAATCCTTCTCTCATGAGATTGTAGAACAGTTTTGCCATGGCATTCTGGTGATTTTGCATATCTCTACATAGGCCATGTAGACAAGACTCAACCTCAATATAACAGATGTCTTGGCAGAATGCCCTGTGATCTTCCCTGGAACATGGCAACACAGTCTTGTGAGGAGCTATCCCAAGTCCATTTCTCCTTTGCCACCCTAGTTCCAGTGAGGCCTCAGCTTCAGGTACAGCTTCAGACTAAAGAATTGTTCAGCTGTAGTTTAGAGTTTGCTCCTTGATGACAGAGCAACCCACCACTTGTATCATCTATCATTTGGCCCATCCGGTTTGGTATCATCCTGGGACTAGCAGCATGTGGAGTTGAGACCATGCTGATCTTGCATTCCTGTCTGTGTAAATAATAAATTATCTAAATCCATTTGGGGTTGTTTTCAACTGCATCTATAGAAGTGTGATAAGCCATCCTAGCAGCTGCCACCATGCTGCTGCTTAGGTACTACTTGACCACTTGGCACAGATCTGATCTAGGAAGTCCATAAATACTCGCTCTGCTGAACGTCTGCCTAGATAAACTAGGCCAGTTCAGCCCTGGCCTAGTAAAGCAGCAGCAGCACCCCAATTTCAGATTGGAAGAGATTGCATTTCCCTAATTATTTGGGCTCCCTAAGTTAACCCCATAATTAATAAAACTCTGTATTAATGTTGCAGGATAAAAACAAAACCCTGATCTATAAATCCTTTCTTCTGAGCTTTGACATTATTTTTTTTTTTTTACAAAACACCTAGATTTTAGGGAATTCCTTCATATGTTAGGTTCATTTTTCTCTGAACATTTGGCAGTCTTACTTGCTAGTGGCAAATATGAACTGGCAAAATTGGTGCTGGATAAGTTCAGAAGTCCTCTTTGTAGGTTAACTGGTACATCCCTATAGATCATATTTTTTAAATGTAAAAAGTGTTTAAGGTAGAAGACAAATTGTTTAATCCTTGCTTAATAATTGACAGACTACAGACAATTAAAGATGGGGAGTAGGAAAGGAAGATTGCTTTCTTTCTCCATAGATTTTGTCTTTTTTCTGAAATGGGTTTTGTTTACTTCTAGGAAAATTGGCATGTTAAGGATGCTCATACCAAGTGGAACAAATCACTTATTTTCACTGACCAGGAACTGTATCCAGAAAGAGAGAAAGGCATGTAAGTTTGTCACTATTTTTGAGATTTTCTTCATTTTGAAAGGAAATTTGGTGATTTTGGTGATCTAGGTGATCTAAGGAATGAAAATATTTTGGTTTCTTTAGTTTTTCTTCAGCACTGTTTCAAATACTTTGTAGCACAATGCAAGCTATCATTTATTGATTTTTCAAAAAGAGTATCTACTACTTATATGTACCCTGTGCTAAGCAGTATTACAAAAATGAGTAAAACATGGTTGCTGTCTTCAAATCCTATAAACCAAAGCATACCAATAGATTTTTTTTTATATAATGTAGCTAGGTAAATGACAGAGACATACAAAAGTATTTTGGGTATATTCCACAATATGGAAATATGAATGCATACCAAATGAATAAATAAAGAAGCATCTTTCTAGGTTATAAGATGGCAATGTAATATACTATTGTATATTGTATAATGGGCTAAGCCCCATGGATAAACTAGTGAATATAATGGATATGGCTCCTGACCCTATAGAGTTACAACATAGTGGGAAATGTACACTATACTAGTAAACAAACAAAATATATAAATATATATAAATGTATAAATGCAAATAATCAAAAGTACTGATATGAAATGTACAAGGTGTATTGATAGAGAATTGTTGGGGTGAGGGAGAGAGGAAATTCCTTAAGGTGATCAGAGAAGACTTCTCTGACTAGGTGACTTTTAGACACAATCTTGAGATAGAAGAATACAAGCTGGGGCGCCTGAGTGTCTCAGTAGGTTAAGCATCTGACTCTTGATTTCAGCTCGGGTCAATATCTCAGGGTCATGAGATTGAGCCCCACATGGGGCTCTGCACTGAGCACAGAGTCTGCTGGAGGTTCTCTCCTTCTCACTCCACCTACTGGAGCTCTTGCCCTCTCTCAAATAAATAAATAAAATCTTTCTTTTGGAAAAAAAAGAATACAAGCAGGCAAAGATCAGAAATAGCTCATTCAAAGGAGAAGTAAAATCATGTGTGAAGTCCCTGTGGCAGTAAAGAATTTGAGGTGATTGAGAAACAGAAAGGAAATCAGTATGGCTGAAATGTAGTGAATGGGCAAAGGCATAAAAGACACTAGAGAAATAGGATGGAGTTGGAGAACACAGGATCTTATAAGTCTATGGGGTAACTAGCTTGGAGTGTAGTGAAAAGCCATTAAGACTTGTAAGGAGGCCAGAAACATGATCTGATATATATTTATAAATTAAGGAGAGGGACTTCTTTTTCCAGAAAGATCAAATAGTGGTACCTTTCCTTATTCCTCCCACTAATTAAAACTAAAAACCCTGGACATTATATATAAAACCAACATAAGAAGACTTTGAAAGAAAAAGAAGAAAGCAAACCAGCATGAGAACTCAGACCCAAGGAATGACATGCTGGTGAGTTCTCTGGGTTTTTAATTTTTTGTTCATGTATCACAGAGCTGAAGAAGCCAGCACCTTGGAAACATGAAAGGAACAAACAAAAAGGTCCCAAGAAGAGCCTGCTCCCTAAGTGATCAGGAAAGGGACAGGCTAGCAAGGTAGAAAACATTGAGATAATAACCACTCTGCTCTAGCCAAATACTGCAGAAAAAACTGTGACCCCACCCCCACCTATGCTAGCAAAGGCAAAGTAGGGAGCTAAGACTTCTACTTTGCTAGGCTGTAGCAGGGCATTCTAATATCCCTCCAGTGGTGGTGTCAGAGAAGGCCAGGTGGGAACTGAGGCACTCATCCTTGCCAGGCAGTAATGAACACCCCCCTTTTTCCATTGTCAGTGGAGCCTGGATTGCTGCCCCCACCCAGCAGTAACAGAGTGTCCCCCTTCCTGCTGGAGTGGTGTCAGAGAAGTCCTTGTGGAGAGTCAAAAGAGTTTGATCACTATCCGATAATGAGAATACCTCCTACTTCATTATGTCAGCAGAGTCCAAATAATGTGCTTAAGTAATGAAATAATTCCTAGCCTTCCCAGCCTCGTAGGTATTAGTAGAAGCCTGCAGGAAAGTTAGAATTCCAACCATGGCCCAGCAGTAATGAGAAGCCCCACTCTAAGGTGTCAATCAAGACTGAGTGGGGAACCTGGACAAAAAGAAGCCAGCACCCCAGCTTCCTCTGAGGGAGCAGTGTCACAACTAAAAGAGAAGGTTTATATAAGATCCAGAGACTCAAAACATAATACACAAAATGTTCAGATTTCAAATGAAATTCATTTGTCATACTGAGAACCAGGAAGATAACAAACTGAATGAAAAAAGACAGTAGAAGCCAACAACAAGATGATAAAAATGTTAGAATTATCTGACAAAGATTTTAAAGCAGCTATCCTAAAAATGCTTCAATGAATAATTAAAACATACTTGAAACATATGAAAAAATATGAGAAAATGTCAGCAAAGAAATAGAAGACGTAAAGAAACAAATGAAATTTTAAAAACTTAAAAATATAATAAAAAATGTAGAAATGAAGTAGCAGAATGGAGGGGACTGAGGAAAGAATCAGGGAACTGGAAGACAGAATAATAGAAATTACTTAATTTGAACAACAAAGAGAAACTAGATTAAAAAAAACAGAGCCTCAGGGACCTGTGGTACAAAAATAATAGATCCCACATTCATGTCATTGGAGTCCTGTAGGAGAGAGGGAAAGAGGGAAGGGTTGAAAAAGGACTCAAAGAAATAATGGCTAAAAACTTTCCAAATATAGCAAAAAACATAAACCTTTAAATTCAAGAGGCTAAACGAATTCCAAACAGGATAACCAAACAAATCCACACTAAGACATGCTATGGTCAAATTCTTGAAAACTAAAGGCAAAGGAAAAAAAATCAGCCAGACAGAAGCAACACCTTACCCACAGGGGAAAAATAATTTGATATCTGATTTCTTATCAGAAACCAGAGTCCAGAAGGATGTCCGCAAAATGGCTACCTGGAAACTCCAAGTTCTTGTTCCCCCACAGAAACATTAATAAACAATAGCAGCAACAACAACAAAAACCCCAGAAAGTCACGTGCAAGAAAATGAGTATGGATCTTACCTTATTCTATATATAAAAACTAACACAAAATGGATCAAAGACATAGATGTAAGAGCTAAAACTGTAAAACTCTTAGAAGAAAACACTGGAGACTTTCTCCATGACATTGAATTTGGCAATGATTTCTTATGTATGACAACAAAAGCACAGGCAATGAAAGAAAAAAAATAGATAAAAACTTTTATGCGTTAAAGAACATTATAAAAAAAGTAAGAAGAGAACCTACAGAATGGGAGAAAATGTTTACAAATCATAGATCTGATCAGGAATTAATATCCAGGGGCGTCTGGCTGGCTCAGCTGGTAGAGCATGTGGCTCTTGATCTTAGGGTTGTGAGTTCGAGCCCCATGTTGGGTGTGGAGATTACTTAAAAATAAAATCTTAAAAAAAAAGGAATTAATATACAGAATATAAAAAAGAACCCCTACAAGTTAAAAATAAAAAAAAAATAAGTCCATCTAAATAAATGGGCAAAGGACTTGAATAGACATTTCTCCCAAGAAGATAAACAAATGGCCAAAAAGCAAATGAAAAAGTGCTCACCATCACTAATCATTAAGGGAGTGCACATGAGAACCGCGATGGGATACCACTTCACACTCAGTAGGTAGGCAGCTATGAATAAAAAGAATTGATGAGGATGTGGAAAAATTAAAATTCTTGTGCGTTGCTGATGGGAATATGAAATGGTACAGCCATTGTGGAAAATGGTCTGGTAGTTCCTCAAAATATTAAAAATAGAATTATCATATGATTTGGCAGTTCTAGTATATACCCAAAAAAATTGAAAGCAGAGACTCAGTCAGATACTTCTATACCAGTGTTCACAGCAAAGTTATTCACAATAGTCAAAAGGTAGAAACAACCCAAATGTTCATCAACAGATGGATATATAAACAAAATATGGCATATATATACAATGGAATGTTATTCATCCTTAAAAAAAGATTTGGAGTTCTGATACATGCTACAACATGGGTGAACCTTGAAAACACTGTGCTAAGTGAAATAAGCCAGATACAAAAGGACTGCTATTATGATGCCACCTATATGAGGTACCTAGAAGAGGCAAATTCATAGAGACAGAAAGCAGAATAGTGTTTACTAGGTGCTGGGGGAGGGAAGTATGGGGGTTGATTTTCTAATGGATAAGTTTGAGAAATGGTTAGTGGTGATAGTTGTACAACATTGTGAATGTACTTAATGCCCCTGCCACTGAATTTAACACTTAAAATGGTTAAAGTGGTTAAGTTTTGTTATGTCTATTTTATCACAATAAAAAATATTTATAAAAGGCACAAAAATGGAGGAAATGTAGAGTCCAGAAAGAAGTGTTACAACATTTTTCAAATGCTAAAAGGGCTGTCAACCCAGAATTCAGAATTCTGTATTGGATATATAAATATCCTTGAAGACTAAAGGATAAATGAACTTATCTTCAGATGAAAGAAAACTAAGAACTTTTGCCAGCAGATCTACCCTAAAAGAATGGCTAAAGGAAGTTCTCTAAACAGAAAGGAAATGATGAAAGAAAGAACATCAAGAAGGAAGAAAGAACATGGTAAGCAAAAATATGGGTAAATACAATATAAACTTGCCTTCTCCTTTTGAGTTTTCTAAATTATGGCTGATGTTTGAAGCAAAAATTGTAACAGTGTCTGATACAATTCGCAATGTAGGTAGAGGATATATATAAGATTATTATAGTATAAATGGAGGAGAGTAAAGTCATACAAAGAGAAGTAAGGTTTCAAAACTTCAGTTTAAATGGTAAAATGATGAAACCAGTAGTCTGTAATAAGTTATGTATATATAATATAGTACCTAGAGCAAGTACTAAAAAGCTATACAAGATATACACTCAAAAACACTATTGATAATATGAGTTTCTAAAATATAACCCACAGGAAAACAGGAAAAAGAAAACATGAAAACAGAACAAACAGAAAACAAAACTAAAATGGCAGACTTAAGCTCCAACATCATAATTACCTTAAATATAAATGGTCTGAGCACACCAATGAAAAGATTTGCAGAGTGAATTAAAAAACATAACCCAACTATATGCTGTCTACCAGAAACTCCAAACATAGCGATACAGGCAGGTTGAAAAGTAAAAGCATGGAAAAAGATATATTCAGCAAATATTAATTAAAAAACCCGCAGAAGTGGCTGTTATTAATCTTGGATCAAGTAGATTTCAAGGAGGGAAGAAAACTAAAGGAGAAAAGTGGAAGTGCTGGTATATTCATCTTACATGGGAAAGAGTCATGGGATACTTTATAGAGTTGATGGAAAAGAAAATAAACTCTAAATATCTTCCTTAAAGTTACAATGGTAAGCTATACAGGAGCTGAAAATAATCATATTGGGGGGAATGAATGAACAGTCGAAGTATGCTATAAATTAGTTAAATCCTGTTCTCTTGTGTCAGAAAGTCCATGGATAATGTCCTAAATTAGCAAATTTATTAATAGTGACAATCAGCTTAAATGACTTAAAATGGGAGTACATAAGAGAAGAGCAAAAGACTATGGTTTTCTCATTTAAATCCTTCTATACTACTTGATTATTAAATCTTGTGCATGTATTACTTTAACAAACATTTAAAAAAATATTTTAAATAAAACCAGAAGTCTCTGCTGTGACTGACTAGAGCATAAAGACTGAAATTCCTTGCATGGTGTTTGAAATAATTTACAGCCTGACCCCAATCTAGTTTTACCTCTCTATTTCTGGACATTTCCTAAAACACTTTGTTTTAGCTGCATCAAAAAACAAAGTCTTGCTTCTCTTATCTCTTGTCTAGTACCCTTCTTATCCACCAAGACCTTATTGAAATGTGTTAAGTCTCTTTCAGAAACTATTTAGTATAATCAGAAGTAATCTGTTAACATGTAATATACCTGATTTTTAGTATTAAAAATATAATTCGGCTCTAATGGAATCTTACCAAATTTTGGTTCAATTGCCATATAAAAATGGAAAGTCTTTTAACACTAATTTATGTTTGGGTAAATCACAGAATAAGCAAACTAAAGCAAAGATTCATACAAAGATTTCTTGCAAACTAAAGCAAACATTCATACCAAGATTTCTTGTATCCATTTGACAAAGATGACTCCAACTGATACCTGCCATTTATACAATTGTGTTTTATATTTGCTTTGAATTAAAGAATTAAATCATTTGCTAACACTTTAGTTGTGCTTCTTAGAAGTTGGTTTCTACACATTTAATATTGGAGCTTTTTCCAAATCAACCCCTCTCTCTACCCTGAAGGATGGAATTGTTATCTCCTTTCTAGCATGTTTTTTTAAATTCCATTTTTTATGCAATGGGTATACAATATATCTTTTGAGTTTTAGTAAGTAAATAGAAACACAAATTCTAGGAATTTGAACTAAAAAGCATTTCACATGTTTACAGGGGGAAAGTAAAGGACTTGTTCATGTAATAAGAAAATATAGGGACAACCACATTAAAAAAGGGACATTTGTTAGTAGGAAAGTACAGTCTGTCCCCCTGGCAATTCTAATGGAGCACATTTCATGACAACACCTCCTCTCTCCCTGATTTCATGAAGATTCACCATATGTCTTCTAAGTCAGAAACCTTATTTTTAGAACAATATATTATTTCTAAGCTTGACTGAAGCAGCACATCTTTTTAGTTACAGGAGGTAAACTTTTTCCCATGTCAAACAATTATAAGTTAACCCAATTTTTGTGGGATTTGGAATGTGATAGAAGAAACTGGAATCAATTGATAATGAGATTCTGACAACATTTTCTCATTTCCCAAGCAAATAGCTTTTAGCAAAAGTCCTGTGTGAAGGCATAATTACCAAGTCTTTTTCCATTGGTGTGTGGCTTTTATATTCTACAAAAGCAATCCTTATTTTTTGGTTTATTTCATGGCAGATTATGGCCATTAAGGGAAAGTGTGAATTATTAATTTTCCTTTGAATGTGTCCAGATTTTATACTGGTATCAAGGATTGGTTGTTCTAATACAGTGACTCTTAAAGTACCAGATGTCCGGAAATTTGGAAATAACGATTTGAGGCTTTACATCTGCTTAGGTATTAATCTGAATGTGTGAATTCAAAGGCAAAGTTAAGGATGTTTTCAGTAGCAAACGTTAATTTTCATTGAAGTGTATGTTCTCATCAAAATTACCTCATAGAGCTGCTGCATAATTATGTTATTACAACTTATATTAAAATAAATTTCATATAAAGTTATAAGAAAAATCTATAAGCTTTCCAGGATATGTAGAATTGCAAAGCAATATCATGTACTTAGCTAAATTAGGAGTGAGAAGAGTTGGGCCTTCTGTTTAAACTTGAGGTTCAATGCTCTGTAATATTGGGCAAATCATATAACTCCACTTACCCTCAGTATTTTAATCTGCAAAATCGGATTCCCATCTCTCATAATTGTCATAAGGCTTAAATGAGAAAATGTATTCATAATCACTCTAAACTATATACATGTAAGATAATATTTTTTAGGTTGCATAGAATTCATAGCACAGTCTTCTAAATATCTTCAAAATTGGCAACGCTTTTTTTCATTAAGGTTAATTTTGATAGTCAAAATTCATTTGAAGCCATGTCTGCCCAGTAAAGTTGATGCTCCAATTAGCTAATACTTTTTTTGGTTAAGGAAAAAAAATAAAGAATAGCTATAAAATGGACATTTTAAAAAGCATGCCACATAAAATTACTGAAGGCAATGCATTAAAAGCTCCCAAAATGTTTTTAATTACATCAGCATCCCAAAGATAACTATTTTGAAGGCTTAACACTAATTATTATATTTATTTGGCTAAGATTCTTAAAAGAATATGTTTATCTGCATTTTACTAATGTTTCCATATAAGCTCCTATGTTATTTTATCTTAAATCTACATATTTGGTTTAAGATATTACTCTATGAAAGTTTAAGGTAGAGCAGAAAATAATCAAGTAAATTTATGTTTGTAAAATGAGACATAAATTATTCGGTTATTATGTATTTTTTTCCTGTATGGGTATAAAAAGGTAAATAAAAGAACAGCTCCTGTAAACTATTTCTTTTGTCAGGATTATGAGCAAAGATTGGAAGAGGAAGGGAGGGAATGGAAAGGAAAATATTTGAATTACTAAGTAGCACTTCACTATTAATACATTCAACTTTTTTTTAAGTTTTATTAATTTAAGTGAACTCTACACCCAACATGGGGCTTGAACTCATGACCCTGAGATTAGGAGTCACAGGCTCTTGGGACTGAGCCAGGCAGGCACCCCACTATCAACATATTCAAATGAGTACCTACATAAAACAAAATTATCTTAAAAGGTTAAACCTTGCCTTTGTTCTCCATATATGGAAATACACTTTCTGCAGGCTGGATGAAAGTAAACTGTTTCACATTTCCCCATGCCAACCTAGGTTCCTGTAGTTCCTATACAGTATTGTCAGAATTCTCACATGGCAGGGGAAGACAGAAGTCATAGAATTACTGTATGTATTTTCCTCAGAAAAATATTGGGCCATCGTTAGAAAATGTAGAACTTCATTTTCTTAATGGCACAATTTCTGGTATGGAAAATCTCATGGAAAAAGAAAGTCTTGACATACAAAATATATTCCTGAACAGGAAGATGAAGTTGTAGTTAATAGGGAAAGATAGATTAGAAAGATGATGGAATTGACTAATTCCAATATTTATTTAAAAAATACTATTCAGAAACTGGGGTCCCTGACTGACTCTGTCAGTTAAGCATCCAATTCTTGATCTCAGGTCTTGATCTCAAGGTTGTGAGTTGAAGCCGTGTTGGGCTCTATGGTGGGTGTGGAGCCTACCTAAAAAAATACTATTCAGAAATTACATGAGGTACCAACTGTGATCTTACTTTTGTGGAAGGGATATTAATTGTTTTCTGAAATGCAGTGTGTTTCTCTTTTATCATGGCTTTTTAATATTGTATTGATTACCCAATTTTTCTTGGTATAAATATGTGAAAATAGCAAGGTATTGCTCACTTCAGCAGCACATATGATGAAAACAGCAAGGCATTAAGTCTCTTTCAGAAACTATTTAGTATAATCAGAAGTAATCTGTTAACATGTAATATACCTGATTTTTAGTATTAAAAATATACTTCGGTTCTAATGGAATCTTACCAAATTTTGGTTCAATTGCCATATAAAAATGGAAAGTCTTTTAACACTAATTTATGTTTGGGTAAATCACAGAATAAGCAAACTAAAGCAAAGATTCATACAAAGATTTCTTGCAAACTAAAGCAAACATTCATACCAAGATTTCTTGTATCCATTTGACAAAGATGACTCCAACTGATACCTGCCATTTATACAATTGTGTTTTACATTTGCTTTGAATTAAAGAATTAAATCATTTGCTAACACTTTAGTTGTGCTTCTTAGAAGTTGGTTTCTACACATTTAATATAGCTGCCATTTTCAATGTAGGGGAGGAAAAACATTTTTTTCTAACCTTCTAAATTCTTAGCTGAGACCCCTGTAGCCAAAGACATATTAATAAGAAAGGTGGCTTTAGAATTCATGACTAAATGCTCTGTGAATAGGAAAAGAGGAGGCAGGTTGTAGGCTTCTTTGGGGAGACTAAATGATTTTTAGGAAAGGTAGGCCCATAAGAGAATAGTTGGGAGGTATGATCATTTGTGACAAAGTTTATCTGGGTGTGGTATGGACTTCTAGCTTTTTCTCCTGTGATAAGAGTCAGTCCTCTCTGCTTGATGAAATTTCTGGGGAGGGGATTTGACAATTGAGTTCCTTTTGGAGGATTTATCTTTACAGCAGATAAGGGGAGTTCAGAGAAAACCTCTCCCTGCATTGGCTCTTTTTGAGCATCTTCAGGTCAAAATAATCAATACCAAGCAGCATATTTTAGGGTGACATATTTTGCTACCCTTCATCACCTTACATATTATCCAATATGGCCTTGGAAGAAATCTATCTAGATTGGAAGAGAAAATCAAAAGCTTAAGGTAAATGAAACTTGTGTCACACTTTTCCCATAAACTGATTAGAAAAATATTCTCAAGCCAGGAAATCTGTGACAATTTGACTTTGATTTTCTGCTTTAATGATTTTTCTTTTCCCAAATGAGTAATCAAAACCTGTGTTTTCAAATTCATCAATACCTAATGACTTCCTCAAACATAGCAGCTAAGCTCTACCATCAAGTAGTTTGGGAAGAGGACCAATATCATCAGTGGTAATTTGAATTGGGATGGGCTGTTTTATCGGGCAGAGACACTTTTGGTCGCATAGATCTGTGATTAAATGCAGTAAATTCGCATGCCTCAAATCCAGGCAACAAATGTGACCAAGACATTTTGCTGTTCAAGATAACTGAGAGTTAATGTACTGACACACCATCATGAGCAAAAGGTTTGATTATTTCAGAAGAAAAACTTGTTGTCATAGCATCATCACTCAAGAAAAATTTGTAACTACCTATAGAGCTACATAAAAGATTTTTCCAGAGAAAATGAGTCATTGAAGTGGAAGGCAAGCCTCCTAGAAAGTTCTTTGTCACAATAAAACCAAATGCAGGGGCTCATTGAAACAGAAGACATCATCATGCAATCTTTTCCTTCCCAGGTATTTATCATATAAAGACTTTTGGGGAAGTATTTGTACATATATAATCATTAGTGAAAATGTTCATGAGAGTTGACCAAAATTTTCAATTCAGCTTAAAGATGTTGGAGAAATGAAGAATGTCTCTAGTTATCTCATGAGTATATATTTCTCAGGCTGCAAACTCAGTTTTGATAGCAATGTGGGATCCTGGATAGGATCCTGGAACAGAAAAAAAGACAATGGTGGAAAAATTTGCATAAAGTCTGTAGTTAAAAATATTGTACCAATGTTAATTTTCTGTTTGTGATAATCAAACTATGGTTATATAAAACGTTAATGCTGGGGGAAGCAGGTTGATGGATAAGGGATATGAGGGAGTTCTCGGTACTATTACTGCCACTTTTCTGTAAGTTAACACACATACAGAAAGAGAAGCTTTACTTTTTATATAACTAAATGTAATCTCTAAATCAAGTGCCCAGAAAATTTTACCTAGTGATAAGAAAAATTATGTCTGAGAAAGTTTTATTTGGTCACAAGCAGGTTAAGTTGGTCACCTTTGTTATTTTTCTTAAGAAAATTCACAAGTTCGGCCTTCTGCCCTCCAAGGTAGATGTAAAGCTGGAAGGAAGCTTAAACAAATATATGAAACTTTCCATAACATGGGCACATCTACCTGTTATGCTTGATTTGGTTATGTCCTAAACTGACATCCTCTGTAATGTAACTCCTTCTGTCTAATCCCTGGGCCTATCCCCTTCATGCTGACATCTTCTAAAATCAAACTATATACCTTACTGGATCCCTGGCTATACATTCCTCTAGTGTGGTGGTCGTTAGTATCACCTGTAGATCTCTTGCAGGTTCATTAACTATTTCTCTTCTTAGCTATTTAACTCTTCAGGAATTTTCAGATGCTGTCCCAATGGAAATTCAGAGGTTTTCTCTGGCCCTCTCTAATATGGTATTATGGGCAAACAATAGCTTAATGGTCTGGAGGACTTTTCTTAAGTCCTTGGTCTTTATGTAGGATTCTTTTTTTTTTTTTTTTTAAGTGGGAGGGAAAGAGAGGACTTGTGTGAGCAGGCGGTGGAAGAACAGAAGGAGAGGGAGAGAATCTTAAGCAGGCTCCAACCCAGCACAGAGCCCAATGTGGGGCTCGATCTCATGACCCTGAGACCATGGCCTGAGCCAAAGTCAAGAGTCAGACGCCCAACTGACTGAGACATCCAGGTGCCCCTACCCAGGATTCTTTATACTCTCTCAAATACACTTAAGCCACTACACCTGGCTTCTTGTTTTTGCTCTTCAAATTTTCTTCCCTGCTTTGCCCTACAGCTCCAGGGCTTTTATTTAATTTGATGGAGGAAAAAACTTAGCAAGCCAGTATACTGTCTAAGTCTTTTAGTTTTATATATAGATCTTGACTTCTCTTTACTGAAGTAGGCTAGCTAAATACTATATGTGTACTGTTCAGTTTTGACAAACGCATTAACTTATATAACCTGTACTGTTATTAAGACCCAGAATATTCTTATCATCATAGAAAGTTGCCTTGTGCCCCATCTCAGTGAATGTCCCTCACAATAAACATGGTCTGGTTTCTATCATCATAGGTTAGTTTTGTCCATTCTAGAATTTCATATAAACAAAATTATACAGTATGCATTTTTTGTGTCTTGCCTTATATTCAGTATATTTTTGAGGTTTATCCATATTGGGGCGTGGATGTATAGTCCATTCTTTCTTTTTTGATTCTGAAATATCCCTGAGAGGAGAATCAAGTTTTTATACATTGTGTTTAATTTTAGTTACTTAACGCATCATTTTATAGGCATGTATTTGTGTTTTAATTTTAGTCTATGTATCTAGCTGATCAATATTGGTCTGTTTGTGGTATGTAACTTATATCCAATAATGAAATTCTATCTTGTAATTTTGCACATATAGGAAATAAGGATGGACTATTGATAGGAACCAATTAAAGGTTGAATGTTGCCTCCATCATGATTTTTATATATTTCTGAAACATTGAGAAATTAGGAAGGCTTTGGGCAGTTGTCAGATGAGATATGGAGGAACAGCATGTTGATGTCAGGTGAAACAAAATATTGGGAGACACTTGACTGAGCAGCTGCGATACTAATATATCACACATATTAGCATTGAAATGATTCCTGGTAAAGTTGTACCTATTTCCGTTTGGGAGGCCTCCAGCTTCACTGGTGAACTCTAGCTTCACTAGATTCTTTAGTACCTTCTAGACATCAATTGTATATCTTAAAAACATCAAATATTAAAGCCTTTAGTACTTATTTCAGGTTCTCCACAATATTGATGATTTTTAAAATCCATTTTTAGATTTAAAAAATTGGTGGTCAGTACACCATCTTGCCTCCTTCATAGAAAAGTTCATGCCATCATGTGCAGTTTTTCTAAATGTCCATCCTAACCCTAATCAGCAAATCAAAGGTCAAAACACATATTAACCTCCAAATACATAGAAGAAAAGAATTTGGTAAAATTAAATATTGAATCCCTATTTTAAAAAATTCTAGTATGGTATAAACAGAAAACATTGTCTTCTTAAAATAACTTTTTGGGAGACTTTTTTTCTAGCAAGATGAAGTAGCTTCATTCTTTCCAGGTCTTCCCTCTTACAACTAAAAAAACCTGGACATAGCACAGTCATAGAGAGAAACTCTGAAGAGTAGAAAGAAGAAGGGTGACAGCCTAGGTAGTAACTTGAGGAAAGACACAGTGGTGTGTTCCCTGGGTTTCCTTGTTGCCTCCCAAAATTCTTGGTCAGGACCTGGCAGAAGCCTTCAGTCCAGAACTGCCAACAGGCGAAGACAAAAAGAGTTTTAAGAAAAACTATTTCTTATTCTCTAGCCAAAGAACCCAGAAAAGGGTGGCCTAAGAGCAGAAAACCTTTTTGGCAACACGCACTCTATACCAGGCAAACAGCAAGGGAAAAAGTATGCCTCGTCTCCCATGGTTTCAGTGGTATTCCACTTGGTGCAAGTGGCACTCTGATTTCTCCACTAGGTGGTGTTAGCAAGCTGAGTGGGGATCTGAAACAGGCAGCTTTTATCTGATTTTCTTGTAGAGGCAGTAATGATTGGCCCACCAGGGCAGTTGATCTTCCATCCCCTGCTTGTGGAAGCAGGGGCTACTCTAATTCCCCTACCAGGGTTCTCTTGGTGTGGCTGAGTAGGGAGAGAATTTTCCATCTACCACCCAGGAGAGCAGGCAGTGCTCGGATTCTTCCAATAGGGTAGTTTCAGTGTGGTTCAGATGTGAGCTGAACCTCTAGTCATATTTAGCAGCACTGAGGCTTAATAAGATAGGAGGGATGGGGCTTTTCACTACTAGGCTTTACACCCTCCTCCATGTCACAGGGCTCAGTGGAAAGCTGAGCCTCTACCCCATCTGGGATCAATGAGACTGAATAAGGTGGTTCAAGTCAGGGCTAGTGAGTACTCCATTTTCCACCTATTCCTGGTGTCAGTAAAGCAAGTGCAGAGCTGAACTTTCAAAGTCATCCAGTAGCACTGATACTGAATGATGTGGTGCTAAGCAAGGCTAGACAGCACTTCTCTTCCCTCACTAATAGTGTCAAAGGGGCCTAGTAGGAAGCTGAGCCTCTACACCCACCTGCCAGTATCCTACTTTCACTGAAAAGGTGTCAGCAAGACTGAAGGAGGAGCTGACCTTCCACCCCACTTATCTGCAATGAAGCATTGTGAGTCAGTGCCCCACTTTTGCCAGGGTGGAGTTGGCAGGACGCAGTGAAAAGCATAACATACACTCCACCAGGTGTGGGAGTTATACCTCAACAGGTGGACTGCCTGATAAAAGAAGATTAAATAGAATCCATCATCTCATAATGCAATTTCCAACAAGTTGAGGATATAATAAAAAAAATCAGTACAGCAAGAACCAGGAAAATCAAATATTAATGTGAAAAACAATAAATGGAGGTATATCAGTCATATCAAAAGGAATCAGATGGTGAAATTATCTGACAAAATTTTAAAAGCAGGCATTGCAAAAATGTGTTAACAAGCAATTATGAATTCTCTTTAAAAATTGAAAATCTCACCAAAGAAAAAGAAGCTGTAGCAAAAAAAATAGAAATGATAGAACTAAAAATATAATAAAATGAAAAACTCAATGGGTCATAGTAGGGAAAACTGATAGAATAAGTGGACTACGGGAAAGTAGAATTTACCCAATCTGAACATCAGAGAGAAAATAGACTGAAAAAAAAATCAAACAGTCTCAGGGACCTGTGAGACAATAGTGAAAGGCAGCATTTGTATCATCAGACTTCCAAAAAGAGAGGAGAGAGACAGTTGGACTGAAATATTATTCTAAGGAATAATGGCTGAAAATGATCCAACTTTGGCAAAAGAAATAAACCTACAGATTCAAGAAGGTGAGCAAGCCCCAAATAAAATAAACCCAAAGAAGTTCATGTCATGACACATCATAATTAATCTTCTGAATACCAAAGACAAAGAAAAAAATCTTGAAAACAGCCAGAGAGAAATGTTTCATTAGAGGGGAACAGTGATTGGTATTTCGGCAGATTTCAAATATGAAATTATGGAGATCAGGAGTAAGTGGCACATTTTCCAAGCACTGAATTAAAGAGTTGTCAACAGTAAGCTTTATATCTGACAAAAATATCCTTCAGGAATGAAGGGGCAAAAAGACATTCTGGGACAATGGAAAACTAAGATAAATATTTGCTAGCAAACCTCCCATTAAGGAATGGCTAAAGTAACTTCTCTGATCAGAAAGACAATGATAACAGAAGAAGGCTTGGAACTTCAGAAAAGAAAGAGATTGCATTTGTAAAAATAGGGGCAAATATAACAGATTATCCTACTTCTCATGAATTTCTTAAATCATATTTGAAGGTTGAAGCAAAAATTATAACACCAGCTGCTGTGGTGCTTAACATATGTATAGGACATGCTTTAAACAAATATATTTTTAAAGTGGTGAGAATAAAGGGACCTAAATGGAAGTCATGTTTCTATACTTAACTCAAAGTGGTAAAATGTTGAAAAAAGCACATTGTGATGTTACATATGTATATTATAATACCTAGAGCAACTGCTAAGAAAACTAGACAAAGAAATGTATTCAGAAACACCATAAATTTATCAGGAAAGAACCCTTAAAAATGTTTACCCCACTAGGAAGTAAGAAAAGAGAAGAAGAGGAATGAAACAGAAAACAAATAATAAAATGGACAACTTCAGCCATTACATATCAATAAATAACTTAAGTGTAAATTGTTTATATAAGCCAATTAAAAGAGATTGGCAGAATAGCTAAGAAAATCCCCACAATCCACTTCCAGTTTCAAGTCCAATATGTAAAGAGCTTAGAAGTTGTCATTTCTATCCTTAAAAGAAAAAACCTGAAGAAACTGGAAATCAACAGTGCATCTTAGATCAGAGAATTGTAGTCACAGGGTAAATCATAGATCCTCAAACTGGAGAGACAGAGGAACACAGAGAATCCAAGCTTACCAGAATCAGAAGGTGCAGCTGGAGTCTGGTAGGAACACATAAAGGATCACTGACAAATTGCTGGAGACTGAGAATGGACTACCTTAAGAGATAAAAATGCCTAGGGATTCAGCCTTAGCAGGGCACCCATACTCCTGTGCGTTGTATTTCCAGGAGCCCCACCAGATTCTCAGGGTAAAGACTGGAGAAAAATCCCCTCTTGCTTTTGTAAAAAGGAGAGAAAAAGTTATTATTCTGAAATATGCCCAGAGCATTATGTTCTCATCAATAAAGACCTTGCCTTTAGAGAAACTATTTTACCAGATCCTAACCCACATGGATTTTACCAGAGCCTAACCGATGTGGAAGAAGGGAAATACCTATCTCCAGCCCCCTCTAGCCTTCCTGTTTCACTTAAGGGAAAAAAGCTGGGAAGCTCTCATGAAGGTTATAGCCCAGAGGCACAGGCCAAGTAAAAGATGAAGATCTATTTGTAGGGATATATAATGCTTCTCCTTCCCCCACATCTTTCTGCAATATCAACATGGCTCTTCTATAATAATAGGGGATTACAGCTTAAAGGAACTACAAGGCTCAGGCTATATTTAAGAGGGAATTCTGGGGAAACCCAAAGACAACAGAGAAAATAAAGACAAGGGAGCTTACAGGAAATCTTAGTCTCCCATACCTACAGTTATAGCACACAATAAACTCAGCCTAATTCCTTGCCAGATAAATGTAAAACCTCACACTTAAGGCCTGTTCACCTAAGTTCCTTTCCTGACACATCGTGTTTGGCTTTCATCAAAAAACAAACAAACAGACAAACAAAAAAAACAAACAAAAACCAAGGCTTACAAAAAGGCAAAATGAAACAAAAATAAAAACACTATATCAAAAACTAATGATGTAATGTATGGTGATTAACATAACATGATAAAAAACCCAAAAAACTAATGATGTAATGTATGGTGATTAACATAATAAAATTAAAGAAAACAAAAAAACAAACCAAAAAATCATTTTGAAGAGTCAAGCATCAGAACCAGACCCAGATATGGCAGAGATTTTGGAATTATCACAGTGAGAATTTAAAATAACAAGTGTTAATATCCTAAGGGATATAATAGAAAAGTGGGTATGTGCAAGAACAAATAAGTAATGGAAGTAGATGGATGGAAACTAAGAATCAAAAGGAAATTCTAGAAATATAAACAAGAATGAAGAATGACTTTGGTAGATTCATTAGTAGACTGGCCATAGCCAAGGGGTTAGTGAGCTTGAACATATATCAGGAGAAACTTCTCAAATTGAATATATGGGGTGATTATAGCTTATGTATAAGTGAAATAAATGACAGCAATATTATAAAGAATGTAAGAGGGAGGAATTGGTAATATACTATAAGGCACCCACACTACCTGAAATATGTATAGTATTATTTGAATTTGTACTGGGATTAATTGTAAATGTATATTTCAACCACTAAAACCTAAAGGCTGAGACTGTCAAAGTGGTTAAAATAGTAAGACTCGGGGCGCCTGGGTGGCTCAGTTGGTTAAGCAACTGCCTTTGGCTCAGGTCATGATCCTGGAGTCCCTGGATCGAGTCCCGCATTGGGCTCCCTGCTCAGCAAGGAGCCTGCTTCTCCCTCTAACCCTCCCCCCCCTCATGTACTCTCTCTCTCTCTCTCTCTCATTCTCACTCTCTCAATAAATAAAATCTTTAAAAAAAATAAAAAAATAAAATAGTAAGACTCAACTATACCACAAAAAGAAAAGAGTGGAAGACAAAAATAGAAACAGAGAATAAGGGCAATACAAAGAAAACAATAATGAATATGCTACATATTACTCCAACTATATCAATAACTTTAACATCAGTGGTCTGATTGTACCAATTGAAAGACATATTGTCAGAGTGGATCAAAAAACAACACCAAAGTATGCTGTCTACAAAAAAATCTACCTTTAAATATAAAGACATCAGCTTATTTTATGGGGCCAGCTTTACCCAGATAACAAAACCAGACAAGGACACCACCAAAGAAAGAAAGAGAGAGAGAGAGGGAGGGAGGGAGGGAAAGAAAGAAAAAGAAAGAAAGAAAGAAAAAGAAAGAAGAAAGAAAAAAGAAGGAAGGGAAGAAGGAAAGGGAGGGAAGGAGGGAGGAAGGAAGGAAAGGAGGGAAGGAAGGAAAGAAGAAAAAGAAAAGGGAGGAAGGGAGTGGGAGGAAATTATAGGCTAATGTTTCTGATGAACATAGATACAAAAATCCTCAACAAAATATTAGCAAACCAAATTCAACTATACATTAAAAGTATCATACACCATGGTAAGTTGGATTTATTTCAGGGATTCAGGGATGGCTCAACATCTGTAAATTAATCATCGTGATATACCACAGTAAAGTGAAAGATAAATGTCATATGACCATCTCAATAGAAACATAAAAAGCCAAAATGACAAAATTCAACATCCGTTTATGATAAAAACTCTTAACAAAATAGATATAGAGCAAATGCATGTCAACATAATAAAGGCCATATGTGACAAACTCAAAGCTAATATCATACTTGATGGTGAAAAACTGAAAGCTTTTTGTCTAAGATCAGGAATAAGACAAGAATGTCCACTCTCTCTACTTTTATTCAACTTAGTATTGGAAGTCCTAGCCACAGCACTTAGGTAAGAAAAATAAATGAAAGACAATGAAATTGGGAAGAAGTAAAACTGTCACTATTTATGGATGACATGATACTATATATACAAAATATTAAAGACCACCAAAAAACTGTTAAAACTAATGAATGAGTTAAGTTGCAGGATATAAAATTAATATACAGAAATCTGTTGCATTTCTATACACTAATAAACTACCAAAAAAAAATCAAGAAAATAATCCTGTTTACAGTCACATCAGAAACAAAATACCTAGGAATAAATTTAACCAAGGAGGTACAAGGCCTGTACACTGAAAACTATAAGGCATAGATGAAAGAAATTGAAGAAAGCACAAATAAATATAATGATATTTTATGCTCATGGATTGGGAGAATTAATATTAAGATATCCATATTATGCAAAACAATCTACACTTTTTATGCAATCCTTATCACATCCAATATCATTTTTCCCAGCACTAGAATACATAATTCTAAAATTTATGTGGAACCACAAAAGATCCAGAATAGGCAAAACAATCTTGAGAAAGAAGAACAAAGTCAGAGGTATCATGCTCCCTACTTTCATACTATACTACAAAACTATAAGAATCAAAACAGTATGGTAGTGGCACAAAAACAGATCAATAGGACAAAACAGAGAGCCCAGAAATAAATCTATGTATATAGATTTATATGTATATATATAATGTACATAGAAATAAATCTATATAGATTTATATATATAATGTATAATATATATAGATGTATATATATGTTATATTCAACAAAGGAGGCAAGAATATGCAACAGGGAAGGGACAGTTTCTTCAATAAATGATGCTGAGAAAATTGGACAGCTACATGCAAAATGAAATTGGACCACTGTCTTACACCACATATAAAAATTAACTCAAAATGAATTAAAGGCCTAAATTAAGACCTGAAGCCATAAACCTACTACTAAAAGAAAATGTTGGTACTGAACTCTTGGACATGGTCTTATCAACATTTTTAAAAAACCTGTCTCCTCAGAAAAGAAAAACAAAAGCAAAAACTTTAAAAAGTGCAACTACATCAAACTAAAAATTTGCACAGTGAAGGAAACCATCAACAAAAACAAAAAGGCAGCCTACTGAATGGGAAAAGATATTTGCAAATCATGTATTCAGTAAGGTGTGAATATCCAAAATAAATGTATAAAGAACTCAAAAAATGAAACACCACAAAAACCAATCTGATTAAAATATGGGCAGAGGATCTGAATAGACATTTTTTCAAAGAAGACATACAGATGGCCAACAGACACATCAAAAGATGCTCAACATCACTAATCATCAGGGAAATGCAAATCAAAACCACAGTGAGATACCACCTCACACCTGTAAAAATCACTATTATCAAAAAAGGCAAGAAAAATAGCAAGTGTTGGCGAGTGTCTGGAGAAAGGGAAATCCTTGTGCACTGTTGGTGGGAATGTAAATCGGTACAGCCCCTATGGAAAACAGTATGGAGCTTTCTTAAAAAATTAAAAATAGAACTACCATACTATACTGCAGTTCCACTACTGGGTATCTATTTGATGAAAATGAAAACACTAATTCAAAAAGGTATATGCACTCCTATGCTCATTGTAGCATTATTCACAATAAACAAGATATGGAAACAACCAAAGTCTCTATCATTGGATGTATTGTTGAAGAAGATGTGGTATATGTATACAATGGAATACTACTCAGCCATAGTAGTATTTCAAAAGAATCAAATCTTGCCATTTTTTTTTAAAGATTTTATTTATCTATTTGAGAGAGAGAGAACGAGAGATAGAGAGCATGAGAGGGAAGAGGGTCAGAGGGAGAAGCAGACTCCCTGCTGAGCAGGGAGCCCGATGTGGGACTCGATCCCGGGACTCCAGGATCATGACCTGAGCCGAAGGCAGTCGCTTAACCAACTGAGCCACCCAGGCGCCCCCAAATCTTGCCATTTGTGACAACATGGATGGACCTGGAGGGTATTATGTTAAGTGAAATAAATCAGAGAAAGACAAAACCACATGATTTCACTTATATGTGGAATTTAAAAAACAAAACTAGATGCATAGATACAGAGAACAGATTGGTGGTTTCCTGGGGAGGGGGCGGGGCTTATGGGGAATGAAATTGGTGAAGTACAAACTTCCAGTTATACAAGAAATAAGGCATGCAGATGTAATATACAGCATGGGAATACAATCAATACTATATTAACTATATGATTAAAGATGGCAACTAGCCTTAGTGTGTGATCATTTCACTATGTGTCTAAATATCAAATCACCATGTTGTATAGCTGAAATTAATATTACATGTAAACTGTATGTCAATAAACTCCCCTCCTCTCCCAAAAAACCCCAAAGTAGTTCGAGGTTGGAATGGCCCATAGGCAAGTGGTAAATCTTCAGTATGGGAAGGCAACACCAACCTAAGCTTGATGATTTCTTTTTTTTTTTTAAGATTTTATTTTTAACCTAATGTAGGGCTTGAAGTCATGACCTCTAGATCAAGTGTTGCATGCTCTACTGACTGAGCGTCCCAAGGCTCAAGGATTTCTAACAGATAAAGATTCAAGGATAAATTCCATTGTTGATCTCATCAATTCCAAAGCACAAATTTTTACACTTTATATATCTGTTATTGGAGTGAATCTCATAATCAAGGCATTGTACAATTGCTGTCAACCAGGCAGCTGTGGGATATAGCTATGAATGCCTATTCATGCATAAACACTACAAGGGCCACCATCAAATTTTATAGAAAGAGAGTCAGACTTGGAGAAAGTCCTGGAAACAAAAATGAGGCACTCTTCTAACTCCTCCAAGCCAAATGGTTGTGTGGAGGAAACGTTTAGAGTAAGAATGCTTCTCAACATTCAGAAAGTGAGAATCAAGAATAGTTCTTCATGAATTACTGGGCCTCTAAGGTACCAGTAATGTTATAATACTTGCTGGGTACAGATGATGCCTGATTTATAGTGGTTCAACTTATAACTTTTTACTTTACAATGGTGTCAAAGTGTTACTCATTCAGTAGAAAATGTACTTCGGGGATGCCTGGGGTGGCTCAGTCCTTTGGAGCCTGCTTCTCTCTCTCCCTCTGCCTGCCACTCCCCCTGCTTGTGCCCTCTCTCTCTCTCTGACAAATAAATAAAATCTAAAAAAAGAAAAGGAAAATGTACTTTGAGTTTTAAATTTTGATCTTTTTCTGGGTTACTGATATGTGGTACTGTCTTATCTTGTGATGCTGGACACTGACCATGAGCCACAGCTCCCAGTTAGCCACACAATCACAAGGATAAACTATCAATACATATTCAGCCACTCTGTACCCATACAACCATTCCATTTTTCACTTCCAGCACAGCATTCCATAAATTACAGGAGATATTCAACAATTTATTATAAAATAGGCTTATGTTAGATGATTCTGCCCAAATGTAAGCTAATATAAGTGTTCTGAGCATGTTTAAGGTAGAATAGGCTAAGCTTTTTTTTTTATTAAAAAATTATTTTATTTGAGAAAGAGGGCAAAAGAGCACAAGCAAGCGGAGGGACAGAAGCATAGGGAGAACAGACTCCCTGCTATGCAGGGAGCCTGCTGCGGGGCTTGATCCCAGCACCCTGGGATCATGACCTGATCCAAAGGCAGACGCTTAACCCACTGAGCCACCCAGGTACCCTGAGGGTAAGCTATTATGTTCAGTAGGTTATGTGTAATAAGTGCATTTTCAACTTAAAGTATCTTCAACTTATGATGGGTTTATCAGGACTTTAACTCCATCCTAAGTCAAAGAACGACTGTACTTTGTGAGATAAACCCCTGTTGGGTGTAACAATAACTGATTCATTCTCATTGCTATATAGTATATCAGTTGCATACTTATTAAAATTTATCTATCTATCCTGTCTACTGTTGATGGACATTTGGAGAAAAATAACCTATTCATACTTAAGGGGGCAAAGGCATATGAAAATATATCTTCCTGTCCTTTTGAATCTTTGCACCACTGAAATAATTTGACAAACAGAGATGCTTTAAATAACTACTATAAACAGAAAATAGAAGAAACAACCTTTTTTTAAAGATTTTATTTATTTGACAGAGAGAGAGACAGTGAGAGAGGGAACACAAGCAGGGGGAGTGGGGGAGGGAGAAGCAGGCTTCCTGTGGAGCAGGGAGCCCAATGGGGGCTCGATCCCAGGACCCTGGGATCATGACCTGAGCCGAAGGCAGACACTCAACAACTGAGCCACCCAGGCACCCCTGAAGAAACAAACTTTTGAGCTCTTCTAGAAGCCACCTAAATTAGAATATACTTTTGGTTCATTTTTTAAAGAGTGATTCAGCTCACTAGTGATTAAATTAAAAGAAATTTAAGGTAAGGTGAAAGAAAATCTGTAAAACCCCAAGAGTGCCATTCTTTCATTATTGGATTGACAAATGGCTTTCCAAATTTAATGTTTATTAAGTTTCAGAAGTAAATTCTAGACCAACTTCTTAGATCTTTATGAGAAAATGCTCAAATCTGGAGAAGAATCCACAAGAAAGATGGTAACTCTAAAGAAGTAAAAGTCAACAGAAAACTTAGTGCATCTCCATAGGAAAAAAAAGTTTCACTTATTCAAGAATATTGTTCTTTTTATTTATAAAAACATGCTAAGGCCAGAGGAATCCATACTGTCTTTACATACTATCTTTAAAAAGTAAAATTGACTTGTTATGAGTACCTTAAGTCATACAAGTATAGAACATGAATGTCTGTGTAATTTTTGTACATCTAAGTGTTTATCTTTTCTTTCTGTTACCTATATGGTTGAGTACAAAAAAATTAAACTATAAATTATGAGGAAATATACTTTGTTGATGAGAGACATTAATATTCTAAAAAATCATTATATTCTCATATAATGCTGGACCTTACCAACTTTTGTTTGATAGAAATGTGAGTTGTTTGATTTGATGGAAGTAGGCACATGAGTTTGAAGATAACACTAGAAAGGTAATTGGAAGTCAAATTGGAAGAGGCTTGCTGTACAAAAGAATTTAAACTACATTGGTAGAAAGTGGAAACCATTGGAATTTAGGAGTAGGTTCATAAAGTAAGATGATTAAACTGTGGATTTATAAGGATAACCTAGCTGTAGTGTATAGGCAATTTATGGAAGCTGTAGTGTATAGGGAATTTATGGAAGAAAGAGAAAGATTGGGCTGTTAGGATACCTTACCTAAAAGGAGGGGTAATAATGACCTGAAATAGGATAACAGCAGCGGGAATAGAAACAAGGAAAGATTATATTACATTATATATGCAGTCTTGTGTCATCATTACATCTGTCATGGAGTGGGGAAATAACTATCTTAAATTATTTGACCTCCTCAAACACTGCTGGACATTAAGTGGTTTTATCTAAATTCTCCCAATGTTAACTGAATAAATCTTTCCTATAATGGCAAAAATATATATTCACTAACATTAAACAGATGAATAAGGCTACTCTATTTGACTCTGAGAAGGTGGTAATCTAATAGAAGGAATGCTCTATATGCAGTGGTGTAATAAAAAAGAGATGGGAAAAGATGCTGTAACAAAGTATTTACTCTTTCTGAGGCTTAGCTTTAAAATTCCATGATGTATTTTTACACTTGTATACTCATACATGCATGTCTATGGCAGGAAACAGATAACAAGTAATGGGGATTATCCCTGAGGAAGGAAACTAGATGGCTGGTGAAGGGTTGGAGAGAGATTTGCTTTTCAACATATATTTTTAGTACTCTTTGTATTTTGTACCATTTGAATATATTATCTATTTTTAAATTTTTTTTAAAGATTTTATTTTTAAATAATCTCTACACTCCAACAAGGGGCTGGAACTCACAACCCTGAGGTCATGAGTCACGTGTTGTACTGAGCCCCTAAACTATTTTTTTAGTGTATGATTTTCCAAATTCTTTCTTGTAGGAAATTATGAACACTTGGAAAAAAGTAACACATTGTATAGATGAGAAGTAGTTATTAAGACAAGTGGTGAGGAGACAGTTGATTTGGAGGGTGGGTGAGAGAGAAATATGTCACACTCTGATATATTAGCATAGGTATTTGGATGTGGGTATCAATCAGGGATTTAAATGTTGATTTTTTCACATAGGAGGTAGGGGAGCTGGTGGTTACCAGAACTAAACTTTGTTCCATTTCCTAAAAATGCCCCTTTAAAAAGAGATTTCTTAAAAATCTTATGTACAGCTTATGTAGAAGAGAGGTAGGTTATTTTAAAATCGTGGTAGTTTTCTTAAATTTTAATTCCAATATAGTTGGAAAAATGTTCATGTCTTCTACCTATTTTTAATTGGATTATTTGATTTTGGGGGTGTTAACTTGTATTAAGTTCTTTACACATTTTGGGTACTAACCCTTTATCAGATAGGTCATTTGCAAATATCTTCTCCCTTCAGTGGATTGTCTTTTAGTTTTGTTGGTCATTTCCTTCACTGTGCAGAAGCTTCTTATTATGATATAGTGCCAATAGTTTATTTTTTCTTTTGTTTCCTTTGCCTCAGGACACATATATAGAAAAATGTTGCTATGGCTAATGTCAGACATCACTGCCTGTGCTTTCTTCTAGGTTTTTAATGGTTTCAGGTCTCACATTTAGATTCATTTTGAGTTTCTTTTTTTTTTTTTGTATGGTGTGAGAAAGTGGTCCAGTTTCATTCTTTTGCATGTAGCTGTCCAGTTTTCCCAGCGCCACTTGTTGAAGAGACTTCTTTTTCCCACTGGATATTCTTTCCTGCTTTGTCAAAGATTAATTGACCATATAATAATGGGTTTATTTCTGGGTTTTCTTTTCTATTGATCTGTGTGTCTGTTTATGTGCCAGGAGTATACTGTCTTGATTACTACAGCTTTGTGATGTAACTTGAAGTCTGGAATTGTGATATCTCCAGCTTTACTTTTTTTTTTTTTTTTCAAAATTGCTTTGACTCTTTGGGGTCTTTTGTGGTTCCATATAAATTTTAGGATTGTTCTAGTTCTGTGAGAAATGCTGTTGGTGTTTTGAAGGGGATTGCATTAAATGTGTAGATTGCTTTGGGCAGTATAGACATTTTAATAATATTTGTTCTTCCAGTCCATGAGCATGGAATGTCTTTCCATTTGTGATGTCTTTAATTTCTTTCATCGATGTTTTATAGTTTTCAGAGCAGAGGTCTTTTACCTCTTTGGTTAAGTTTATTCCTAGGTGTCTTATTTTTGGTGCAATTTTAAATGAGATTGTTTTCTTAATTTCTCTTTCTTCTGCTTCAGTACTAGTGTATAGAAATGCAACAGATTCCTGCACATTCATTTTGTATCCTACTAATTTACTGAATTCATTTATCAGTTCCAGTAGTTTTTGGCTGGAGTCCTTTGGGTTTTGTATATATAGTATCATGTCATCTGCAAATAGTGAAAATTTTACTTCTTCCTTACCAATTTGGATGTCTTTTATTTCTTTTTGTTGTCTGATTGCTGTGGCCAGGACATCTAGTACTATGTTAAATAAAAGTGGCGAGAGTAAAATCCAGGTAGTTTTATTTGAGATTAGTTTTTTTTTTAAAAAGTCCAAGTTGGTAGCCATTGTAATAAAAAATCACATAGCAAATTAAGTTGCTTGTTTGATGAAGACAGATTGCTTGACTTTGCATAAATGATATTGTTTAAAGAAATACCTTTTAATAGAAAATTGATATATAATAATTTTGTTTTCTTCAAATTAAAACTGAGGAATAGAAAATAAAAAGATTATGTAATCATTCTGAAAGTTCATTGGCAAAATGAATGAACGTGTGTTTTGGTTGTTCTGCAGAGACAACCTGACCTAATTGAAAGAGAAATGTGATGCCTGATGACAGAGCTGAATAATTATCTTTTAGAAGAAGAAAGTGGAATAATTATCCATCTTATGTATTTCTTCCACATAGAATTTATGATGACTGTTTCAACCCTGGGAAGTAATTCATGCTCCATGAAAGTCCAAAGCAGAGACTCTAATATTAGCAGTTTAACTCAGAGCCTTTGTTAGTAAAACAAGCACTTCTTTACCATCACAATCACTGATGAATCTGGAACTGTCCTTCATCTAGAAAGGTGATATTACTGCCTCACTCTCTATAAGACATGCACTCTGAGATCAGTTTTGGTTTTTCGTTATTTGTTTTCATTTTTGGCTTGTGCTTTGAAGTTTTTTTATTTGTTTGTTTTTGTTTTCCTAGTAAATGTTTAAAAGTTATTCTTATCTATGCATAATCCCTGTTTTCCTCCTGACCATTGAATTGATTTATTATGATGACTCTGTAGGCCAGAAACAAATTGATGCTAAACAGGCATACAAAAAAAAAAAAAAAATCCATCAACTCTACCTCCTTACCTTATAGCCAAAATAAGAAACTCTTCCCAATTTTTGCTCATTTATCTTTTTTAAATTTTATTTTATTTTGTTATGTTAGTCACCATACAGTACATCATTAGTTTTTGATGTAGTGTTCCATGATTCATTGTTTGCTTATAACACCCAGTGCTCCCTGCCATAAGTGCCCTCATTAATATCCATCACCAGGCTAACCCATTCCCCCACACCCCTCCCCTCTAAAACCCTCAGTTTCTTTCTCAGGGTCCATAGTCTCTCATGGTTCATCTCCCCCTCCGATTATCCCCCCCTTCATTTTTCCCTTCCTTCTCCTAATGTCCTCCTTGTTATTCCTTATGTTCCACAAATAAGTGAAACCATTTGATAATTGGCTTTCTCTGCTTGATTTATTTCACTTAGCATAATCTCCTCCAGTCCCATCCATATTGATGTGAAAGTTGGATATTCATCATTTCTGATGGCCGAGCAATATTCCATTGTATATATGGACCACATCTTCTTTATCCATTCGTCTGTTGAAGGGCATCTCGGCTCTTTCCATAGTTTGGCTATTGTGGACATTGCTGCTATGAACATTGGGGTGCATATGGCCTTTCTTTTCACTACATCTGTATCTTTGGTATAAATACCCAGGAGTGCAAATGCTGGGTCATAGGGTAGCTCTATTTTTAATTTTTTGAGGAACCTCCACACTGGTTTCCAAAGTGGCTGTACCAACTTGCATTCCCATCAAGAGTGTGAGAGGGTGCCCCTTTCTCCACAACATCTCCAACTTTTTTGTTTCCTGCCTTGTCGATTTCTGCCATTCTAACTGGGATAAGGTGGTATCTCAATGTGGTTTTGATTTGAATTTCCCTGATGGCTAATGATGATGAACATTTTTTCATGTGTCTGTTAGACATTGTATGTCTTCTTTGGAGAAGTGTCTGTTTATGTCTTCTGCGCATTTTTTGACTTGATTGTTTTTTGGGTTGTTGAGTTTAAGAACTTCTTTATAGATCGTGGATATCAGCCCTTTGTCTGTAGTGTCATTTGCAAAAATCTTCTCCCATTCCGTGGGTTGCTTCTTTGTTTTGTTGACTGTTTCCTTTGCTGTGCAGAAGCTTTTTATCTTGATGAAGTCCCAAAAGTTCATTTTTGCTTTTGTTTCCCTTGCCTTTGGGATGTGTCTTGAAAGAAGTTGCTGTGGCCAGTAACGAAGAGGTTACTGCCTATGTTCTCCTCTAGGATTTTGATGGATTCCTGTCTCACATTGAGGTCTTCCATCCATTTGGTTTTATCATTGTGTATGCTGTAAGAGAATGGTCGAGTGTCATTCTTCCATATATAGCTGTCCAATTTTCATAGCACCATTTGTTGAAGAGACTGTCTTTTTCCCATTGCATATTTTTCCTGCTTTGTCGAAGATTAGTTGACCATAGAGTTGAGGGTCCATATCTGGGCTCTCTATTCTGTTCCATTGATCTATGTGTCTGTTTTTGTGTCAGTACCATGCTGTCTTGGTGATCACAGCTTTGTAATAGAGCTTGAAATCAGGCAACGTGATGCCCCCAGATTTGTTTTTCCTTTTGAACATTTCCTTGGCGATTCGGGGTCTTTTCTGATTCCATACAAATTTTAGGATTTTTTGTTCCAGCACTTTGAAAAACGCCATTGGAATTTTGATCGGGATGGTGTTGAAGATATAGATTGCTCTGGGCAGTATAAACATTTTAACAATGTTTAACAATGTTTAAACAATGTTTATTCTTCCGATCCATGAGCATGGAATGTTTTCCAATGTTACCTTGGAGATACCTCCAAGGTATCTTATAGTTTTTGGTGCTAATATAAATGGAATCGATTTTCTAATATTTCTTTCTATAGTTACATTGTTGTTGTATAAGAAAGCAACTGATTTCTGTGCATTGATTTTGTATCCTGCCACACTACTGAATTGCTGTATGAGTTCTAGTAATTTGGGGGTGGAGTCTTTTGGGTTTTCCACATAAAGTATCATGTCATCTGCGAAGAGAGAGAGTTTGACTTCTTCTTTGCCAATTTGAATACTTTTTATTTCTTTTTGTTGTCTGATTGCTGTTGCTAGGACTTCCAGTACTATGTTGCACAATAGTGGCGAGACTGGGCACCCTTGTTGTGTTTCTGATCTTAAGGGAAAGGCTCTCAGCTTTCCCCATTAAGAATGATATTCACTGTGGGTTTTTCATAGATGGATTTTATGAAATTGAGGAATGTTTCCTCTATCCCTATACTCTGAATCAGGAAAGCATGCTGTATTGTGTCAAATGCTTTTTTTGCATAATTGAGAGGACCATATAGTTCTTCTCTCTCCTCTTATTAATCTGTTCTATCACATGGATTGATTTGTGAATGTTGAACTACCTTTGCATCCCAGGGGTAAATCCCACTTGGTCATGGTGGATGATCCTTTTAATGTACTGTTGGATCCTATTACCTAGGATTTTGTTGAGAATTTTGGTGTCCATATTCATCAGGGATATCCGTCTGAAATTCTTCTTTTTTTTTTTAAGGTTTTATTTATTTATTTAACAGAGAGAGGCACAGCGAGAGAGGGAACACAAACAGGGGGAGTGGGTGAGGGAGAAGCAGGCTTCCTGAGGAGCAGGGAGCCCAGTGTGGGGCTCGAACCCAAGACACTGGGATCATGACCTGACCTGAAGGCAGACGCTTAATGACTGAGCCACCCAGGTGCCCCTGAAATTCTTCTTTTTGATGGGATCTTTGCCTGGTTTGGGGATCAAGGTAATGCTGGCTTCATAGAATGAGTCTGGAAGCTTTCCTTCTGTTTCTATTTTTTGAAACAGCTTCAGGAGAATAGGTATTATTTCTTCTTTGAATTTTGGTAGAATTCCTCAGGGAATCCATGAGGCCCTGGACTCTTGTTTTTTGGGAGCTTTTTGATCACTGCTTCAGTCTTGTTACTGGTTATTGGCTTATTCAGGTTGTCAATTTCTTCCTGTTTCAGTCTTGGGAGTTTATAGGTTTCCAGGAAGGCACCCATTTCTTCCAGGTTGCTTAATTTGTTGGCATATAGTTGATGATAATAATTTCTAATAATTGTTTCTATTCCTTGGTGTTAGTCATGATCTCTCCCCTTTCATTCATAATTTTATTTTAGGGTCCTTTCTCTTTTCTTTTGGATAAGTCTGGCCAGTGGTTCATCGATCTTATCAATTCTTTCAAAGAACCAGCTTCTAATTTCGTTGATCTGTTCTACTGTATTTCTGGCTTCTAATTCATTGATCTCTGCTCTAATCTTAATTATTTCTCTTCTAATGTGTGGCTTAGGCATCATTTGTTGCTTTTTCTCCAGTTCTTTAAGGTGTAAAGTTAGTTGGTGAATTCAGGTTTTTTCTATTTTTTTGAGTGAGTCTTGGATGGTTATGTATTTCCCCCTTAGGACTGCCTTTGCAGTATCTCATAGGTTTTGGACAGATGTGTTTTCATTCTCATTGGTTTCCATGAATTGTTTAAGTTGTTCTTTGATTTCCTGGTTGACCCAGACATTCTTGAGCAGAGTGGTCTTTAGCTTCCAAGTGTTTGAATTTCTGCCAAATTTTTTCTTGTGATTGAGTTCCAGTTTTAAAGCATTATGGTCTGAGAATATGCAGGGAATAATCTCAGTCTTTTGGTATCGGTTGAGACCTGATTTGTGACCCAGTATGTGGTCTATTCTGGAAAAAGTTCCATGTGTGCTCAAGAAGAATCATTTCTCTGTAGTACTCAGGAAAGTTGTAAGCTCCTTTGAGAATTAATCTTTTTTTATCTCTGTATTCTCAGTTCCTAGATTATGTACGTTGTAAATGTTGCTTTGTATAGTGGAATATCTAAGCTTAAGAACAGTGCTATTACCAATAGAGCAATATCAGTTATTTGACCAGGCTGCTAAACCAAGTTCTTGGAAAAATACAGAAGGTGCAAGTACTTTCTTAACTGAGTTCTTACCCTTGTTGTTATTTGGAATGGTGGTTTTCACAAGCTTAGTTTCACAACTAGTAGATCATACTTTATACTTCTTAATGTACAAGAAATATGACCTATCATAGAATAATTAAAGTTGTTAAGGGGTCAATTATGTGGATGAATTCAGCTTCACATAAGTAAATGCAGCAACCACTCATTCAGTTCGTTTGATAAACATTTATTGAATAGCAGGTTGTGTGCTAAATGTTGTAGATACAAAGATGAATGAGAAATAAACGCAAATTTTAAAATACCACACAGTCCAGTTGATCAAAGAGATTCCTACAGTAAAAGAATTATATGACAGGGTATTATGGGACAGCAGAGGGCAGGCACTTATTCCAGCCCAGTGGGCTCAGGGAAGCTTTCCTTATCTGAGTCTAAAAGAGTGAGTAGGAAGTAGGCAGAAAGGATGGTTGAAACAAAAACTTAAAAAACGGGAAGTACATGGTGTGTAGGAGGAAATGTAAACATTTATGTGTCACAGAGGCTTAGTGAAGAAAGGAGTGACAGAACATGGCAGAAAAGGCAAGCAGTAGCTGAAATAGAGAAGAAAGGCTAAAGAAGTGTAGAAAAAAATTAAATTTTCCTACAACTTGGAGCCCATTGATAAGTAGACAGTGTGACTTCCTCTAGGAACTCAATGCCTCAATGTTAATACTGCTAGAGGTGAAAGGCAACCTTAGCTTGACATTAGCTCAACCTCCAGGATCCTGTAAGTCTTCTTTAACATATAAAAATCCCTTTGGAAATTTACTTTATCTTAATCCCCCCAAGATATGTGTTAGCAATCATCTTCCAAACATATGGCCCACTGATATACGTCTGCAGGGTCTTATGACTAAGGTTTTACTAGACAGTGATAAATGACCTTATCTTAACGGACCCTCAAGGTCCTGAAAACCTTGCTTCCAAATTTCTTAGAGACTTATGCTATCCCTAACCCCTTCCCAAGTTAAAAGTATATAACCAGTCACTCCTCATAACCCCAGTGCAGTTCTTTCTGCCCATGGGTCCTGTCCTGTGCTTTAATAAAACTATGTTTTTTTGCACCAAAGACATTTCAAGAATTCTTTCTTGACGATTCGCTCCCAGACCCCAACATTTCACATCAGTAGCTAGATGGCAGAAGACTGAATTTTCCTTAGTATGGAGTTTGGAAGTAAAGGAAGTCCTCAGAGAGTTTTATGCAATGCAATGACAGGTTTCGGTTTGATCATTTGAATTGGGATGAGGATGAATTTGAGGAGTATAATATTGAAGATAGGAAAGCAGTATTGCAATACTGTAGGTGAAAGATGGTGAGGGCTCGAATTTGGAAAGGGGATGAGTTCCAGAAATATTTAGCAGGGTTTGATAATTGGTGGAATGTGAGCTGTGGGGGAAAGTCTCACAGGTTTCTAACTGGGGCAAATAAGTGATTGTACTGCTTGCAAAGGAGTTACAGAATGAAAAAAAGAAGGTTTGGGAAAAGGATAAGAATGTAAATATACATGGCAAATTTGTGATGCCCCCAGCTTTGGTTTTCTTTTTCAACATTCTTCAGGCTATCTGGGGTCTTTTCTGGTTCCATACAAATTTTGGGACTATTTGTTCCAACTCTGTGGAAAAAAAGTTAATGATATTTTGATAGGGATTGCATTGAATGTGTAGATTTTTCTGTGTAGCATAGACATTTTAACAATATTTATTCTTCCAATCCATGAGCATGAAATGTTTTTCCATTTCTTTGTGTCTTCCTCAATTTCTTTCATAAGTGTTCTGTACTTTTTAGATTATTATTCCTAGGTATCTTATGATTTTGGGTGCAATTGTAAATGGGATCAACTCCTTAATTTCTCTTTCTTCTGTCTCATTGTTAGTGTATAGAAATGCAACTGATTTCTGGCTTTGATTTTATATTCTGCCATGTTCCTGAATTCCTGTATGAGTTCTAGCAATTTTCAGGTGGAGTCTTTTGGGTTTTCCACATAAAGTATCATGTCATCCGCAAAGAGTGAGAGTTTGACTTCTTCTTTGCTGATTCAGATGCCTTTTATTTCTTTTTGTTTTCTGATTCCTGAGGCTAGGACTTCTAGTACTGTGTTGAACAACATTGGTGAGTGTGGGCATCCCTGTCATGTTCTTGACCTTAGGGGAAAAGCTCTCAGTGTTTCCCCATTGAGAATGATACTCACTGTGGGCTTTTCATATATGGCTTTTATGATACTGAGGCACGTTCCCTCTATCCCTACACTGTGAAGAGTTTTAATCAAGAAAGGATGCTGTATTTTGTCAAATGCTTTTTCTGCATCAATTGAGAGAATCATATGGTTCTTATCCTTTCTTTTATCAATGTGATGTATCACATTGATTGATTTGCAAATGTTGAATCACCCTTGCAGCCCAGGAATAAATCCCATTTGGTCATGGTAGATCATCCTTTTAATGCACTGTTGGATCCTATTGGCTAGTATCTTGGTGAGAATTTTGGCATCCATGTTCACCAGTGATTTTGGTCTATAATTCTCCTTGTTGGTGGGGTCTTTGGTTTTTGGATCAAGGTAATGCTGGCCTCATAGAATGAGTTTGAAAATTTCTCTTCCATTTCTATTTTTTTTTGAAACAGCCTCAGAAGAATAGGTATTAGTTCTTCTTTAAATGTTTGGTAGAATTCCCCTGGGAAGCCATCTGGCCCTCAGCTCTTGTTTAGTGGGAGGTTTTTGATTAGTACTTCAATTTACTTGCTGGTTATGGGTCTGTTCAGGTTTTCTGTTTCTTCTTGTTTCAGTTTTGGTAGTTTATACATCTCTAGGAATTCATCCATTTCTTCCAGATTGCCTAATTTGTTGGCGTATAGTTGCTCATAATATGTTGTTATAATTGTTTGTATTTCTTTGGTGTTGGTCGTGATCACTCCTCTTTCAGTCATGATTTTATTAATTTTGGTCCTTTCTCTTTTCTTTTTGATAAGTCTGGCAGGGGTTTCTCGATCTTATTAATTCTTTCAAAGAACCAGCTTCTAGTTTTGTTGATCTATTCTACTTTTCCTTTGGTTTCTATTTCATTGATTTCTGCTCTAATCTTTATTATTTCTCATTTCCTGCTTGGTTTAGGCTCTATTTGTTGTTCTTTCTCCATCTCCTTTAGGTGTAGGGTTACCTTGTGAATTTGAGACTTTTCTAGTTTCTTGAGAAGGGCTTGTAGTGTTATGTACTTCCCTCTTAGGACTGCCTTTGCTGCATCCCAAAGGTTTTGAACAGTTGTGTTTTCATTTTCATTTGTTTCCATGAATTTTTAAATTCCTCTTTAATTTCCTTGTTGACCCATTCATTCTTTAGTAGGATTCTTTTTAACCTCCAAGTATTTGAGTTCCTTCCAAATTTCCTCTTTTGATTAAGTTCCAGTTTCAAAGCATTGTGGTCTGAAAATACGCAGGAATGATCTCAGTATTTTGGTACCAATCAACACCTGATTTGTGATCCAGTATGTGATGTATTCTGGGGAATATTCCATGTACCCTCGAGAAGAATGTGTATTCTCTCACTTTAAGATGGAATGTTCTGAATATATCTGTGAAGTCCATCAGGTCAAGTGTGTCATTCGAAGTCCTTATTTCCTTGTTGATCTTCTGCTTAGATGATATGTCTATTGCTGTGAGTGGGTTGTTAAAGTCCCCTGCTATTATTGTATTATTATTATTAATGTGTGTCTTTAATTTGATTATTAATTGGTGTATATAATTGGCTGCTCTTACGTTAGGAGCTTAAATATTTATAATTGTTAGATCTTCTTGTTGGATAGACCCTTTAAGTATGATATAGTGTCCCTCTTCATCCCTTACTACAGCCTTTGGTTGAAAATCTAATTTGTCTGATATACGGATTGCTACCCCAGCTTTCTTTTGATGTCCAGTAGCATGATAAATGACTCTCCAACCCTTCACTTTCAGTCTGGATGGTTCTTGCCTTTTTATCCAATCTGATTAGAGCATTTAGCCCATTTATATTCAGAGTAACTATTGAAAGATATGACTTCAGTGCCATTGTATTACGTGTAAAATCACTGTTTTTTTGTATTTTCTCTGTTCTTTTCTGGTCTGTGTTACTTTTGGACTCTCTCTTCGCTTACATGATCCCCTTTAATCTTTCTTGCAGGGCTGGTTTAGTGATCACAAATTCTTTTAGTTTCTGTTTGTCCTGGAAGCTCTTTACCTCTCTTTCCATTCTTACTGACATCCTTGCTGTATAAAGTATTCTTGGCTGCAGGTTTTTCTCTTTTAGCACCCTGAATATATCATTCCAGCCCTTTCTGGCCTTCCAGGTCTCTGTGGATAGGTCTGCTGCCAGTCTCATGTTCCTACCCTGTAGGTGAAGGACCTTTTGTCTTGAGCTTCTTTTAGGATTTTCTCTTTATCTCTGAGATTTACAAGTTTCACTATTATATGTCAGGGTGTTGATCTATTTTTATTGATTTGGAGGGGGATTCTCTGTGCCTCTTGGACTTGAATGCCTATTTCCTTCCCCAGATTAGGAAAGTTTTCAGCTATAATTTGCTCAAATATATCTTTTGCCCTCCTCTCTCCTCTCCCTCTGGGACCCCAATAATTCTAATATTGTTTTGCTTTATGGTATTCCTCTTCTCATGGTCCAATAATTGTTTGTCTTTTGCTGAGTTTCTTTATTCTCCATAATTTATTTTTCATATCAGTTAATCTCTCTTCTGCCTCATTTATCCTAGCAGTAAGAGCCTCCATTGTTGATTGCATCTCAGCAATGCCCTTTTTTATTTCAACCTGATTAGATCGTAGTTCTTTTATTTCTCCACACTGGGATTGTCTAGTGTCTTCTATGATTTTTTCAAACACAGCTAGTATCTTTATAATCGTTCTGAAATCTAGCTCTGACATTTTACCAATATCCATATTTATTAAGTCTCTGGCAGTGAGTACTACCTCCTGTTCTTTTTTCTGGGAATTTTTCCT
The DNA here is from genome assembly GCF_003265705.2 of Callorhinus ursinus. Classification (NCBI taxonomy): domain Eukaryota; kingdom Metazoa; phylum Chordata; class Mammalia; order Carnivora; family Otariidae; genus Callorhinus; species Callorhinus ursinus. Next base: position 26,754,946 of record NW_027397078.1, read on the forward strand.
TCTGGTCATTTTGTCCAGAGATGAATAGATGAATGAGAGAACAAACAAGAAATAAAAAATAAAAAAAATATCAAACACAACCCCAGTACAATATACACTAGGCAAATCAGAAGAGATCAGAAACCAAAAAAGAAAAAAAAGGGGGGTGGAGAGAATACAATCAAACGGGTAGACAGAACAGGGTGATACACTTGGTCTTGGGTGGCTTTTGGTCTGTTTATTAAAAGACACTTAATCACAAAATTGTAAGAAAGAAGAACTTCATATATATATATATGAAATAAAATTGAATACATTGAAAGGAAACCAAAAATGAAGAATGTATCTATAAAATGTAAATGTAAAAATGAAATTAAAAAAGACTTAAAAAAAGAGTTGATAAGCTAGTTGAAAAGGGAAAAAAGAAAAAAATTGAAAAAAGATTTTAACTGACAGGCTAAAGAATCATGAGAAAAAAACTGGAATTCTATATACTATTTTCCCCTGGTGCAGGAGTTTTTCATTTCTGTGTGATCCATAAACTTGTATTAGCCTGATGTTCCTGCTGGTCTCCTGGGGGAGGAGCCTGTTGCGCTGATTCTCAGGTGTCTTTGCCTGGGTGGAGTTGCACCACTCTTGCCACCAGCTGTGTTCAGTGTAAGCTGCTTTGGATTGCTTGATCTGGCTTTTGTTCCCTGAGGGCTTTTTGCACTGCTTTAGAGGATGAAAAAAATAAAAATGGTGGTGCCCAGATCTCCAGCCCTGGAGCTAAACCATCACTGTCCCCACTCTTCAGTGTACCATCATGGAAAAGCAGTCAGTCACTTTTGTGTATGCCAAATTCTCCAGACTTCTGTGGTGCACACCCACACCAATCTTCCCGGGGGGCGGTGGGATCTCACCACAGCCTTGCTGCTTCCTGGTCCCCTGCTTGAAGAGTGGTTGCCTGATCATACCACGGTTTGCGGCTTATCTGAGCTGAGAGGCCACTCCTGGACTTGCCAGTTGTAGCTGGCTTCCCCACTCCAATGCTTGGGAACTCTCCCACACTCAAGCACCCCTGTTTTTTCTGTGACTTAGGGGATCCTGAGACCACAGTCTCCCACCTAGGATTCTGCCCCACTTTTCCACCTGAGCACCTTTCAGTCAGGGAGGTCTCTCAGAGGAGAAGACTTCTAAAAGTTCGATTTTACACTACATTGCCATACCACTTTCTGGTAGCTGGCTTCCAGAGGCTCCTTCCCCCCGTGGTTTATCTTCTGATATATCCCCTCAGATGCACTCCTCTGTACCTCCTACCTTGCAAAAAGTGGTCAATTTTTTATTTGTAGAATTGCAACAATTCTTTTCTTAGATCTTAGGTTGAATTCACAGGTGTTCAAAATGATTAGATAGATATCTAGCTGAATTCAAGGTACCAGATGAAACGAGGGTCCCCTACTCTTCCGCCATCTTCCCTCCTCCCCTATAAGTGATTTTTTATATTGACCTTGTATCCTGCAACCTTGTTAAAGTCACTTATTAGGTCTGGGAGCTTCTTTATAAAGTTCTTAAGGCTTTCCATATAGACACCCTATTATTTCACCATAGTGTTAGCTTTGTTCCTCTCCAGTTTGGAGGTCTTATTCTTTTTCTTCACCTACTGTGTTGGATAGGATTTCTAGGATGCTGTTGAATAAGAGTAAGGAGAATAAGTGCCTTTGACTTGTTCTTCATCTTATGGAGAAACATTAGTCTTTCATCATTGAGCATGTTAGTTGCAAGTAACTCCCTTAAATAAACAAAGTTGACTTTTATTCCCCAAGTACTGAGATATTTTTTATTATTAATAGATATTAAATTTTGTCAAATACTTTTTTTGCATCTACTGAGATCATATGTTACTTTTCTTCTTTAGTTTGTCAATACAGTCAATTATATTGATTTTTTTCCCAGTTTTGTTGAGATAAGTTAACATCTAACATTGTGTAGGTTTAAGGTTTACAACATGATGATATGAAAAATGTATGTACTGAAAAATAATTACCACAATAAGATTAGTTAATACACCCATCACCTTACATAATTACCATTTTGTTTTTGTGGTGGTAGTGGTAAGAATACTTAAGATTTACTCTCACTTATTTATCTGTTTGCTCATATCCCAGTTGTATTGTTTGTTTTCATACCTTTGACTTTTAAGAAAGGTTTTTTTTTTTTTTTGAGAGTTCTTTATACATTCTAGATATTAGTCCTTTGTTGGCTATATGTTTTGCATGGACATTCTCAGAGTCTGTACATTTATCTTTTCATTCTCTTCATGTTGTCTTTCACAGTCCCAAAGTTTTTAATATTCGTGAGGTTCAATTAATTATCCTATTATATATTATGCTCGTAGTATCAAGTCTAAGAATTTTGTACTTTACCCTAAATCTCAAAGATTTTCTCTGAAGATTTTTTTCTAAAAAGATTTATGGTTTTACTTTTTGTGTTTCGATCCATCACAAATTTTGAGTTCACTTTTATGTAGGTACCAACTTAAACATGAGGTTCTTGATCTGGGAGAGGTAAGATGATGGAGGAGTAGGGTGACCCTAAGCCTGCCTCCTCACCTGAACATAGTGAGATAAATATCAAATCATTCTTAACACCCATGAAATCAATCCGAAGTCTTGGAGAAGGAAGCTGTGAATCTAAAAACTGGAAAAATGACCTGCAGAAGGTAGGAACTGTGAAGAGTTGATCCATGGGAACAAAGAGTGGTGGGTGCTCCCCAGGGGAGGGAGCCCTGACCAAAGAGGGAGTAGCGAGAGAGGGGGAGGAGAGAAAAATTGTGGGAAAAAAAGTAAAAACACGCACAGGGAACTGCACAAGAAAACTATTGCTCAAAACAGTTGACGGGGTCAGGGTACCTGGGTGGCTCAGTCAGTTAAGCGTTGGCCTTCGGTTCAGGTCATGATCCCAGGGTCCTGGGATTGAGTCCTGCATTGGGCTCCCTGCCCAGCAGAGAGCCTGCTTCTCCCTCTCCTTCTGCTGCTCCCCTGCTTGTGCTCTCTCTGTCAAATAAATAGATAAAATATTTAAATAAAAAAAACATTGATTGGGGTGGGAAGACAAGAGAGTGTTTCATCACCACCAGTCTTCTGTAGACAGCAGAGCGCAGATTCTGAGGTATTGGAAGTTTACTACATAGCCAGGTTCAGGCCCTGGGGAACTGAGCAGTGGCCCAGTTGGGGAGCATAGTTGAGCCCCAGGAGCAGACAGCCTGAGGATCCCTAGGGTCATAAACACGGTGAAGTGGTTCCCTTGATTGGAGTGCTGAGTGTTGCGATTTACCATAAACTCTGAACCACTGCTCATTTGTGCCCCTGCATTCTGCAACAAGGTCTGTTAAAGGTCTTTAATTTATTTTGAGTTAATTTTTATATATGATGTAAGAAAGTGGTCGAGTTTCAGTGTTTTGCCTGTAGCTATCCAGTTTTTTCAGCACCATTTATTGAAGAGACCGTCCATTCCCCATTTTGTATTCTTGTGTCCTTTGCTGTAGATTAACTGAACATATAAATGCATTTATTTCTGGGCTTTATCTTGTTTCATTGATCTATGTGTCTCTTTTTGGGACAGTACCGTACTGTTTTGTTTACTGTTGCTTTGTAGTGTAGTTTGAAATCTGGTAGTGTCACATGTCTAGTTTTGTTGTTCTTCCTCAAGATTTGGGTATTCAGGGTATTTTTTGGGTTCCATACAAATTTTAGTATTATTTGTTACAGTTCTGTGAAAAATTACATTGCAGTTGTGATAGGGATGCATTGAATATGTAGATTACTTTCAGTAGTATCGACATTTTCACAATATTCTTCCAATGTGTGAGCATGGTATATCTTTCCATTTATTTGTGTCATCTTCAATTTCTTTCATCATTATCTTACAGTTTTTAGACTATAGGTTTCTCAACTCCTTGGATAAATTTATTCCTGAGTATTTTATTCTTTTCAATGCAATTGTAAATGGGATTGTTTTATTAATTTCTCTTTCTGACAGTTCATTATTAGTACATATAAATGCAACAGATTTCTGTATATGAATTGAGTGTTTTGGAACTTTATGGAATTAATTTATTCTAGTAGTTTTTTGGTAGAGGCTTTAGGTTTTTTTTTTTTTGAGATTTTATTTATTTGACAGAGAGAGAACACACACGAGCGGGGAAGAGGGGTAGAGGGAGGGGGGCAGGGAGCCCAAGTGGGGCTTGATCCCAGGATCCTGAGATCATGCATGCCCTGAGCCAATGAGGCACCCCTAGCATTTTCTATGTTTAGTATCATATCATCTGGAAATACTGACAGTTTTCCTTCTTTCCTACCAATTTGGATGCCTTTTCTTTTTCTTGTTTGACTGCTGTAGCTAGGACTTCCAGTACTATGTTGAATAAAGTTGGCAAGAGTTGACATTCTTGTCTTGTTCCTGATCTTAGAGAAAAACTTCTGGAAAGCTTTTTAGCTTGACTATGGTGTTAGCTGTGGGTTTGTCATATATGACCTTTATTAATTTGAAGTATATTATCTGTATACCCACTTTCTGGAGACTTTTTATCATAAATGGATGTTGAATTTTTGTCAAATGCTTTTTTTGCATCTCTTGAAATCTTCGTAAGATTTTTATCCTTTATTTAGTTAAAGTGGTATATCATGTTGATTAATTTGTGGATGTTGAATCATTTTTGCACCCCTGGAATAAATCCCACTTGATTATGGCCTGTGATCCTTTTAATGTATTGTTGAATTATGTTTACTAATATTTTGTTGATGAGATTTACATCCATGTTCATCAGGGATTTGGGCCTGTAATTTTTTTTTGATGTCCTTGTCTGGTTTTGGTATCAGGGTAATGCTGGCCTTGTAAAATGAGCTTTGAATAATTTCCTCCTCTTCAGTGTTTTAGAAGAGTTTGAGAAGGATAGCTATTAAATTTTCTTTGAACGTTTGATAGAATTCACCAATGAAGCTGTCTGCTCCTTTACTTTTGTATATTGGGAGGTTTTTGATCTCTTATTCATCTTCATTACTAGTAATAGGTCTGTTCAGATTTTGTATTTCTTCCTGATGCAATCTTGGAAGATTGTATGTTTGTGTAGGTATTTATCCTTTTCTTCTAAGTTGTCCAATCTGTTAGCATATAATTGTCCATCGTAGTCACTATAATACTTTGTATTTCAGTTGTGTCAATTGTAAATATGTTCTTTCATTTTAAATTTCATTTATTTGAGTCCTCTCTCTTATTTTCTTGCTGAATCTAGCTAAAAGTTTGTCAATTTTGTTTATCTTTTCAAAGAATAAGCTCTTAGTTTCATTGATATTTTCTGTTGTTTTTTAGTCTCTCATTTATTTCTGCTCTAATAATTATTATTTCCTTCCTTTTACTCACTGGACTTTGTTTTTCTTTTTCTCATCCCTTTAGGTATAAAATTAGATTATTTGAGTTCTTATTTTGTTATTTTATTATTTTATTATTTTAGATATTTATTTTTATTAGAGAGAGAGACTGAGAGAGAGAGAGAGAGAGAGCAGGAGCAGGGCAGAGGGAGAGGGACAAGTAGACTCCCTGCTGGGCAGGGAACCCGATGCAGGACTCGATCCCAGGACCCCAGGATCACGACCCAAGCTGAAGGCAGATGCCCAACCGACTGAGCCACCCAGGTACGCTTTGAGTTTTTATTTTGTTTCATTTTTTTGAGATGGTCCTGTGTTGTTACAAACTTCTCTCTTAGAACTGCTTTTGCTGTATCCCATATATGTTGGAATGTTTTGTTTCTGTTTTCATTTGTCTCAGGGTTTTTATTTCATCTTTGACTTCTTTAATGACCTGTGGGTTTTTAGTAGTGTGCTGTTTAGCCTCCATGTGTTTATATTGTTCCAGCTTTCTTCTTCTAAGTGATTTCTAATTTCATACCAACCATTGTGGCTGGTAAAAGATGTTTGATATGATTTCCATTTTCTTAAATTTATTGAGACTTGTTTTATGGCCTAACATGTGATCTGTCCTGGAAAATGTTACATATTCACTTGAAAAGAATGTGTATTCTGCTGGTTTTGGGTGGAATGTTATGTATATATCTGTTAAGTCCATCTGGTCTAATGTTTCATTTAAGGCTACTGTTTTCTTATTGTTTTTTTTTTTCCTGTATGGTGTATCCATTGATGTAAGTTGGGTGTTGAAGTCCCGTACTATTATTGTATTACTTTCAATCTCTTCCTTTATGTCTGCCAATACTTCCTTTATATATTTAGGTACTCTTATGTTGTGTGCATAGATATTTACAATTGTTATATCCTCTTATTGGGTTAATCCCATTATTATTATGTAATGCCTTTGTCTCTTGTTACGGTCTTTGTTTTAAAGGCTGCTTTGTCTGATGGAGTGTATTACTACCTTTAGCTTTCTTTTCATTTACATTTCTATGGAATATCTATTTTTGTCCCTCCACTTTCAGTTTCTTTGTGTCTTTAGGTCTGAAATGAGTGTTTTGTGGACAACATATAGTTTGATGATTATTTACTTTGCTGTGCAGAAGCTATTTATTTACTTATTTATTTGAAGCTTTTAATTTTGGTATTGTCTCAATAGTTTATTTTTGCTTTTATGTCCCTTGCCTCAGGAAACATATGTAGAAAATTGTTGCTGTGGCTCATGTCAGAGAAATTAATGCCTATGCTCTCTTCTAGGATTTTTATGATTTTAGGTCTCACATTTAGGTCTTTAATCCATTTTTAATTTACTTCTGTGTATGGTGTGAGAAAGTAGCCCAGCTTCATTCTTTTGCATGTAGCTGACCAGTTTTCTCAACACCATTTGTTGAAGAGACTGTCTTTTTTCCCCATTGGATATTCTTCTCCTCCTTTATCAAAGATTAACTGACCATACAATTGTGGGTTTATTTTTGGGCTCTCTGTTCTTTTGATCTATGTGTCTCTTTTTGTGCCAGTACCTTACTATTTTAATTACTACAGCTTTGTAGTACATCTTGAAATCTGGGACCATGATACCTCCAGGATTTTTTTCTTTTTCAAGGTTGTATAGCAGTCTATATTAAATTGAGGGTCACTTACATTCAAATACTACAAGCACTACATTGTTTTTGCCCCTCCCACGCTTTATGTATTTAATTTCATATTTTGCATCTTTTTATTCTTTGTATCCCTTAACTAATTATTGTACATGTAGTTTATTTTACTACTTTTTTCTTTTAATCTTTATACTCGCTTTGTAAGCGGTTGATCTACTACCTTTACTATGTGTTTACTTTTAGCAGTGAGATTTTCTCCTTTCATCATAATCTTCTCTTTATGGCCTCTTTTTTTTCTGCTTAAAGATGTCCCTTTAACATTTCTTCTAACGTCAGTTTGGTGGTGATAAACTCCTTTAAATTTTGTTTTGTCTGAGAAACTCCTTATCTCTCCTTCAATTCTGAATGGTCATTTTTCTTGGTAGAGTATTCATGGTTGTAGTTTTTCTTTTTTATTCAGTACTTTGAATATTTCATGCCTTTCTCTTCTGGCTTGTAGAGTTTCTCTTGAAAAATTAGCTTATAATATTATATGTGTTCCCTTGTACACAGGTAGTCATCTTCTCTTGCTACTTTTAAGATTCTTTATCTTTAATTTTTGACATCTTGATTATTAAATGTCTTGGTGTTTACCTTTTTGGGTTCACCTTGTATGGGGCTCTTTGTGCTTCCTGGACCTGGATGTCTGTTTCCTTCCCCAGGTTAGGGAATTTTTTAGCTATTATTTCTTCACATAAGTTTTCTGCTCCTTTTTCTCTCTTTTCTCATGGGATGCCTGTAATATAAATGTTAGTACACTTGATTTTGTCCTAGAGGTCCCTTCCACTATTCTCATTTTTAAAATTGTTTTTCTTTTTGCTATTCAGCTTGGATGATTTCCACTACCCTGTCTTTTATTTTTTTAACTTAATTTAATTTTATAATGTTATTTAGTCACCATACATCATTAGTTTTTGATGTATTGTTCCATGATTCATTGTTTTCGTATAACACCCAGTGCCCCATGCAGTACGTGGCCTCCTTAATACCCATCACTGGGCTAACACATACCCCCACCCCTCTCCCCTCTAAAATCCTCAGTTTGTTTCTCAGAGTCCATAGTCTCTCGTGGTTCGTCTCCCCCTCCGATTACCCCCACTTCATTTTTCCCTTCCTTCTCCTACCCTGTATTTTAGATCACTGATCCATTCTTTTGTGTCCTCTAATCTGCTGTTGATTCCATCTCATGTATTTTTCATTTCAGTTATTGTATCCTTCTATTTTGCTGCTTTTTTATATATTCTATCTCTTTGTTGAAGTTCTCACTCTGTTCATTCATTCTTCTGAATTTGGTGAGCATCTTTATGACCACTATTTTGAATTCTTTATTAAGTAGATTGCTTATCTTCATTTAGTTTAGTTTTTTTTTCTGAGGTTTTGTCTTGATCTTTCATTTAGAGATATTCCTCTGTCTCCTCATTTAGCCCAACTCTCTTTGTTTGTTTCTATCTATTAGGTTGATTAGCTTCATCTCCTAGTCTTGAAATAGTGGTCTTATTTAGAATGTGTCCTTTATGTTCAGAAGCACCATCCCCCTTGTCACTAGAACCACGCCCTCCAAGGGTGTCCCCTGTGTGGTCTGTGTGTGCCTTCCTGTTGTGGTGGGATGCAGGTGGTGTAGGTGTTCTGCTCAGTGGGTCTGACCCCCTAAGGCAGCTGGCTGAGAGGGCTATTTGTGGTGGCTGCAGGCTCTCTTGTGGGTGGGTCTAGCCTCCGGTATGGCTGGCTGCAAGGCCTGGTTGCCACTGTTGCAGATACCCTAGTGGGTGGGCTCTCCCTCTCCCCTACTTCCCCAGGAACCTCTTTGGAGAGGTACTGTTTATAGCCGAGGCTACCTGTAGGGTGTGGTGATATAGCAGCAACTTTGGGGGGTGGTAGGCCCAGCCAAATCTGCCCACCATGTATGAGGTGGGAGCTGATTTGGAGGGATGCCTGCCAGGGAGGGTGTATAGGTTGGGGTGGTAAGTAGGGGAATGCCTTGATGGGACAGTTGGGTACTAGCAGGATAGATGGAGAATGTCAGATCTGATGCCTGTCAGAGTCAGTCCAGTTAGGCAGAAGGGGACAAGAAAAATGGCCAGTGCTTCTGTTCCCAAAGAAAGTTCCTACTGATTCCTGCCCCTTCAGCATTTGCCACAAAATTAATCAATAAATCTCCTTTAGGTTTGGCCTAGATGCTTTTCAAACTGCTGCCTGTGTGCTGGTCTTGGAGTGTGTGTGGGTCTGTTAAGAGCTGAGTCTTGGTTTCCTGTAGTCCTTTGGCTCTCCTAAAGTTATGCCCCACTGATTTTCAAAACCAGACATTATGGGAGCTCATCTTCCCAGTACAGGTCCTCAAGCAGGGGCTGCCTGATGTTGAGGGTTTTTTTAGTTTTTTGTTTTTTGTTTTTTTTTTTTTTGACAGAGACACAGTGAGAGAGGGAACAAGCAGGGGGAGTGGGAGAGGGAGAAGCAGGCTTCCCGCTGAGCAGGGAGCCCGATGTGGGGCTCGATCCCAGGACCCTGGGACCATGACCTGAGCCCAAGGCAGACACTTAACCGACTGAGCCACCCAGGCGCCCCCTGATGTTGAGTTTGAACCCCTTGTTCCTCAGGGAGGACCTCCCCCACTGTGATATTTCTCCCATGTGTGGGTCACTGTACTTGGGAATGGGTCTCGGTCAAACTACTTCTCTTTGGCTCTTACCCGTCTTGTTGTGTTTTTTCTTTATGTCCTGGGGTGTGTAAGAGCTATTTTGCTAGTCTTCAAGTCATTCTTAGAGTTGCTCTATAAATAGTTGTAGCCTTAGTGTATCTGTGGGATAAGGTGGCCTCAGGATCTTTGTACTCTGCCATCTTTATTGAAGATTTCTGAGTCACCTTAAATTACATTCTTTGCTCAACGTATTTTTGGCCTTGCAGGTAATATGAATTTAGACTACAAATTCTTGAATTAGCTAGTTTATGGTTATGCATGAGTTTTCAGGGGAGATTTTTCTTTTCCATTTCATCCAGTATCAGGGTCAAGATTAGCAAGTGTTTTTTGTTTTGTTTTGTTTTGTTTTGTTTTTTTCTGTCCTTTCTAAATGTAGTTTTTTAGTTTAGTTTTGATTTGATTTTCTTACCCATTTACTTATACACCTTTGGGCCCATCTTTATGAGGGGTTTCTTGTCATATTTCACACCTTTGGCATCTTGGCTTTATCTCCTGTCCTCCTTCTATGTTTTTTTTTTTTAAGATTTTATTTATTTATCAGAGAGAGAGAGAGACAGAGGCAGGCAGAGGGAGAAGCAGGCTCCTTGCTGAGCAAGGAGCCCGATGTGGGACTCGATCCCAGGACCCTGGGATCGTGACTTGAGCTGAAGGCAGACGCTTAACCAACTGAGCCACCCAGGCGTCCCCCTCCTTCCATGTTAATACAGCTAACAAGGCAAAAGTTTATGGTGTCTAGGATCCCATAGAAACTCTCAGGATGAGGTTAACATTGACATTAACTTAAATCCCAGGTTTCACTGTTTTACTTCTACAGAATTCTTTCTTTTGTATCAGTTCACCAATGCACTTAAAAAGATGTTCTTTTTTATTTATTTTTAAAAATATTTATTTATTTGAGAGTGAAAGAGTGTGAGTAGGGGGAGGGGGAGAGGGCAAGAACCTCAAGCAGACTCACTGCTGAGCTCAGAGCTTGACACAGGGCTTGATCTCATGACCCTGAGATCATCACCTCAGCCTAAATCACCAGTTGGACGCTTAACCAACTGAGCCACCCAGGCTCTCCAAAGATGTTCTTTTTTAGTTAAGAGGTTGATTGGGGTAACTAGTCTTCCATCTGACTACCCTAGAAATGCCATTCATTCATTCATTCATTTAGGATGGTAGCTTTAGGATGAAAATAAAGTATCTGTCAGAATGATAGCAATGATGTTTAACTGTTCTGAGAAATAACTGTTCATATATTTCTTTGATTTTGGAAATTACCTTAGCATTATTCTTATCTTCCTAAGTTCTACCTTGGATATCAAAGTCATTGAGGGAAATGGAAAATCTTGAGACAGGAAATCTCAATTTTTTTTTTTTTAGTTTTCAGAATAAAGACAGCTCAAGCCTTTATTCTCAAGTCATTTGTCTGGTTTTCATAACTGATTTAAGATATTGGATTCAATGAATATTTTCTGAGCCAGAAGAGATGTTCAGTACTATCAATATTTGTTTGTATTAATTATTGATTATTTAAACTCTTTTGGTTTATGGTTTGTCATAAATCAGACTGCATACTGCCCATCACAAAATTGGCATATTTTTCAGTGTACCTTAATTCCACCCAAAGTCAGTTATAGTAAAAAGGTTTATTCTATCACATATTTTTGAATGAGTAGAATAGCAAACTCTTTAGCCACAGATTAAAATGCTAATGCATCAGAGCTGTGAAATATGACACATCAACCGAGACAGACAGATAATAACAACTTTTGGTCCATAAATGCTGCCATAACATCCTAGAAAAAGCAAGCTTCCTACACTTCTGCACAGAAATGATCCACAACTTCTCACACATCCTTTCTTTGGAAATAGGCAATTCTTACTCCAATTTTCTAGACAAGTCATTGTGTTTTATTTCTAGGCTGATGGAACATCTAAATGGTGTATGTACACTTCATACATGTGATAATAAAGTTTATGCCAATAGGACGATGAGCCAGTCATGCCATGGCTCGTATGGTCTGTCTTTACCTTTATTTATACACATTCTGCAGGCTGTGCAATCAATTCATAACCAATTAAGATAGTAATTATTGAGACTGCTTGTTGTTTAGTAAGAAACCAGAAGTAAGTACAATACTGATTATGGAAGACAAAGCAATTCTTGTGACACCTTAAATAACCGATTAAAGGAGCAAAGTGACTATTAAATCATTATGAAATATATGCTGTAAACTTAAAAACAAATACTTTATTCAATGACCCCGATAATGGCAATTCTAGGAAATTATCCCACAGATACAATCATACGTGTATATAAAGTTATAAATATATATGTGTATATACACACACAAAATGGAATATTACTCAGCCATAAAATAGAGTGAGATCTTGCCATTTGTAATGGCATGGATGAGGCTAGAGAGTATTATGCAAAATAAGCAGAATAAGGCAGTCAGAGAAAGACAAATGCCATATGATTTCACTCATATGTGGAATTTAAGAAACAAAACAAATGAACAAAGGGGAAAAAAGACAAGAGAGGGACAAACCAAGAAATAGACCCTTAACTATAGAGAACAAGCTGATGGTTACCAGAGAGGAGGTGGGTGGGGGGATGGGAGAAATAAGTGATGGGGATTAAAGAGTACACTTGTGATGAGCACCGGGTGATGTACGGAAGTGTTGAATCACTATATTGTACACCTGAAACTAATAGAACACTGTATGTTAATTATACTTGAATTTTTAAAAAAGTTCACATCAAAAATATATGTATGGGGTGCTAAAGTACTTATAAGTATTATTTGAGAAATAACTAATGAACATGATTGCACAAGATGCTGAAAGCATAAAAGGGCTTTAGGAAAATAAATTTATAAATAAATGCATTTCTGCTAAATTAAACTTTGTTCTCTTTAGAATATGTGAAATAATTACTTAAAATATATTTTCTTCAGCAATTAGTAATAGCTGCCAACAAATATTAACCACTAATGGTTATTGTTATAAATTTATTCTGGCATTTGGAAACATGTTTGAGAATAATTAAGTTTAAGAAATTAAAACTTTCAGAATTTTATTTAATGTCACTCTTGAGCTATATATAGTAGGTAGCAAACATTGGAAGCAGAATCATAAAGGGTGGTAATGGCTGAAAATGTATGTAGATAGCACGAAGTTTGTCAATTACAATCATAGTAGATTACTAGGGGAAACTAGGATTTTTTTGGAGCATGATGACCTAAAAATACACAAATGTCCATGATGCCTTTGTCAAAGAAAAGGTGTTACAGTTTTTCAGACCTTGGAATTGATCTTTTTGGCTATTGCTTTGCCTGAACATTTTCTTCATTTAGAAGATATTACCTAAATCTTATTTATTCCATGGTTACTTGTTACTCTTACATAATGATCTAAAAATATCTCCTCTTTACTTTTTCCCAATATTTACTTTTTTTTGCCTTTCTCTAGAGCTCAGAGACCCAAATTCAGGCTCTGCTTTGCTATTGACTTACTCTCTTAGTCACTTTATCTCTGTAGGGTTTACTGTCCTTTTCTCTATAATAAAATATTTAAACAAAATAATCACTGTGGTCTCATCCAGTTTTGTGTTTTGAGATTATAAAAAGGTCAATCCTTCCATAACACTTTCATTGGCTTTCTATTGCATGAACAAAATCGAAACCACCTTCAACAGCCTTTAAAGCTTTACATGATCGGCCCTGCCTCTATCTCCTACTTCCATTTCATGTCACAATACTGTACTTTCTACAAACCAGCCACATCAACTTCCTAACCTTTTAGGGATTAGCTCAAATATTATCTTCTCAGAAAGATTTTCCTTGATCCCTTTACTTAAATTAAGCCACCTTTGGAAGTTACTCAGGCACTATCATATTCCTTTTTTTTTTTTTAAGATTTTATTTATTTGACAGAGAGAGACAGCGAGAGAGGAAACACAAGCAGGGGGAGTGGGAGAGGGAGAAGCAGGCTTCCTGCTGAGCAGGGAGCCCAATGCCAGGCCCGATCCGAGGACCCTGGGATCATGACTTGAACTGAAGGCAGATGCTTAGTGACTGAGCCACCCAGGCGCCCCTCATATTACTTTTTAAATTTCCTCAAATTCTTTTTAGCACGTTGTTAACTTTGTTTCTTGTCATGCCAGATTAGGATTTTAGCTTCATGGAGATGGTAACTTTAATATATTTATCCATATATCTTCAATGCCAGCACAATTCCTGACATACAAAAGATGTTAAAAAATACTTGCTCAATGTTAATTGCTGGAAAGAGACTAATGGGGTAGAAATGATACATGAGCCAAGAAGTGGCAGCCAAAAGAGGCCCTATGGTATATTGTGTTTACAGTTGTTGGTGAAACCCTGTAGTCTACTTACAACAACCACACAGGCAAACAGTCAATCTAAATAGATGTCCTTGGTAGCTTTGGTATAAACCATAGGACAAATTGCAACATTTTTTGGCTTTTTCTCAGGAAGATAGTCTGTTGAGAGGACTGAGAGTGACTTTATGGACTTGTAGGTCTCCGTTGTTCTCTAACCAGGCCTTTCTTCTTTTACCTCTTCTCTGATGAGGCTCCAGAGATAATAATATTAGAAAAATCTAAATTGAAATGGATCATAGTGCAATTCCAAGGAAGAAAAAGGGTGATACTTGGATGATATAAAATATTTTATTATTTAGCTTTTTGTTGTTGTTTTTAGTGCTACTGTGTAAGGTTGAGAGAAACCAGAATTTAGGATTTAATCAGGTGTCTACCTGATTTGACCAAAATCCTACAAGGAAGAAGTATTGTAACCTTTTTTCAAAAGTAACAAAAGCAACTTAATTCATATAAAAAAAACATGTATATTAGGATCTCAGAGACCCAAGTTTAGGCTCTTCTCTGCAGTTGACATACTCTAGTAGTCATTTTAACTCTTTAGGCCTTAGTGTCCTTATATATGTCATGAAATAAATAAAATCGTTGTGGTCTCTTCCAGTTTAGTATTTTGTGATGTTATGATATGAACCAAGTACTAATATGTGGACCATGATCTTTACCTTTTAAAACTTGTCCCTTGAAATTGGATTTTGGAGTGAGAAATTGTAATGTCAGAACTCAGAATGGAGCTGAGTGTTTAGAATAAAATTAGAGACCATATTGTATACATATTTTTTGTAATGCTTAACAAGTAGTAGACACCAATTGTTTTGGTGCTATAATTGAATCAGACCCATGTTATGTCTTACTTCATCATATCCAACTTATTGTGATAGAATGCCTTTGGATAATAGATTCCCCCCAAATCATGTTCAGCACATTTATAATACATAACTGAAATAAGATGATTGTGATCCATTTATTGGAATGAGAACTAAATGGCCACTGGAGATGCTGGATTGATCTTCAGGAAGAAGGTTTTTTTCCTTTTCCCCTAGATATACATGGGAAATGTTTCATTTTAGAATTGGCTTTGTCACTTTCCACATTTGTATACATAAATATGATTGTTATGAAAGTCACATCACAGCTATTTTTCCTGCTTTGAACAAAGTGACCTTTCTGATTCACATTCACCTGCTGTCTTCCATGTGTCACAGAATAATCAATCACCACGTGAAAAATGAGAAATCTATCTAAAGAAAATACAGCCTGTAAGACCCATTCTTCTTTTACTTAATTCACATTAGCTTGGAAGTTCAATTGTAGTGATTAAGTCAGATTGTTTACTTAGGCAACATATGCAGATGAATCTTATTTATTTATAATGCTTTGTGTAAGTAACAGTCATGCTAATCATGATACACCACACAATTTTAATTGCTTTGTGTTATGTCTGAGATGGACATCATCTTCACCATGTCCTTATCCACAATGTGAGGAAACATGCTATGGTAGCATTTGGAAGACAGTTACAGCATAGTTTAAAAATAATCTAAACTACAAGGAGGAAGAAATTCCCTGAAAGGAGACCCCAGATGAGCCCTAGAATTAAAACAATCCTAAGGATTTAAGATGCACAAATATGATATAGTTACACAGTGATTTGTAGATTTTAAAGTTTTTTTATATTTGTTGCCTCATTTGAATGTCCTTAGTTGGTGAGCAATAATGCGGAGCAAGGATTATGATTATATTTAGAGATAAACAAGCGTATTGCTCTTTTTTTATTATTATGTTATGTTAATCACTATACATTACATCATTAGTTTTTGATGTAGTGTTCCATGATTCATTGTTTGCATATAACACCCAGTGCTCCATTCAGTACATGCCCTCTTTAAAACCCATCACCAGGCTAACCCATCCCCCCACCCCCTCCCCTCTAGAACCTCAGTTTGTTTATCAGAGTCCATAGTCTCTCATGGTTCGTCTCCCCCTCCGAATTCCCCCCCCTTCATTTTTCCCTTCCTGCTATCTACTTTTTTTTTTTAAACATATAATGTATTATTTGTTTCAGAGGTACAGGTCTGTGATTCTTCAGTCTCACACAATTCACAGCGCTCACCATAGCACATACCCTCCTCAATTTCTAAAACCCAGCCACCCCGTCCCTCCCACCCCCCACCACTCCAGCAACCCTCAGTTGTTTCCTGAGATTAAGAATTCCTCATATCAGTGAGATCATATGATACATGTCTTTATCTGATTGACTTATTTCGCTCAGCATAACACCCTCCAGTTCCATCCACGTTGTTGTAAATCGCAATATTTCACTCCTTTTGATGGCTGCATCATATTCCATTTTATATATATATACCACATCTTCTTTATCCATTCATCTGTCGATGGACATCTTGGCTCTTTCCACAGTTTGGCTATTGTGGACATTGCTGCTATAAACATCGGGGTGCACTTACCCCTTCGGATCCCTACATTTCTATCTTTGGGGTAAGTAGTGCAATTGCTGAATCATACAGTAGCTCTATTTTCAACTGTTTGAAGAACCTCCATACTGTTTTCCAGAGTGGTTGCACCAGCTTGCATTCCCACCAACAGTGTAGGAGGGTTCCTCTTTCTCCGCATCCCCGCCAACATCTGTCGTTTCCTGACTTGTTAATTTTAGCCATTCTGACTGGTGTGAGGTGGTATGTCATTGAGGTTTTGATTTATATTTCCCTGATGCTGAGCGATGTTGAGCACTTTTTCATGTGTCTGTTGGACATTTGGATGTTTTCTTTGGAAAAATGTCTGTTCATGTCTTCTGCCCATTTGTTCTTTGGGTGTTGAGTTTGATAAGTTCTTTATAGATTTTGGATACTAGCCCTTTATCTGGTATCTCATTTGCAAATATTTTCTCCCATTTTGTCAGTTGTCTTTGATTTTGTTGACTGTTTCTTTTGCTGTGCAAAAGCTTTTTATCCTGATGAAGTCCCAATAGTTCATTTTTGTCCTTGCTTCCCTTGCCTTTGGTGATGTGTCTAGGAAGAAGTTGCTGTGGCTGAAGTCCAAGAGGTTGCTGCCTGTGTTCTCCTTTAGGATTTTGATGGACTCCTGTCTCACATTTAGGTCTTTCAACCATTTTGGGTCTATTTTTGTGTGTGGTGTAAGGAAATGGTCAAGTTTCATTCTTCTGCATGTGGCTGTCCAATTTTACAAACACCATTTGGAGAAGAGACTGTCTTTTTTCCATTGGACATTCTTTCCTGCTTTGTCGAAGATAAGTTGACTATAGAGTTGAGGGTCCGTTTCTGAGCTCTCTATTCTATTGCATTGATTTATGGTACTGTAAGACAGTACCATACTGACTTGATGATGAAAGCTTTGTAATAGACCTTGAAGTCCAGAATTGTGATGCCACCAGCTTTGCTTTTCTTTTTCAACATTCCTCTGGCTATTCAGGGTCTTTTCTGGTTCCATATAAATTTTAGGATTATTTGTTCCATTTTTTTGAAAAAAGTGGATGGTATTTTGATAAGGATTGCATTAAATGTGTAGATTGCTCTAGGTAGCATTGAGATCTTCACAATATTTTTTCTTCCAATCCATGAGCATGGAATGTTTTTCCATTTCTTGTGTATTCCTCAATTTCTTTCATAAGTATTTTATAGTTTTCTGAGTACAGATTCTTTGCCTCTTTGGTTAGATTTATTCCTAGGGATCTTATGGTTTTCGGTGCAGTTGTAAATGGGATCAACTCCTTAATTTCTCTTTCTTCTGTCTTGTTGTTGGTGTATAGGAATGTCACTGATTTCTGTGCATTGATTTTATATCCTGCCACTTTACTGAATTCCTGTATGAGTTATAGCAGTTTTGGGGTGGAGTCTTTTGGGTTTTCTACATAAAGTATCATATCATCTGCAAAGAGAGTTTGACTTCTTTGCCAATTTGGATGCCTTTGATTTCTTTTTGTTGTCTGATTGCTGTGACTAGGACTTCTAATATTATGTTGAATAGCAGTGGTGATAGTGGATATCCCGGCCATGTTCCTGACCTTAGGGGGAAAGCTCTCAGATTTTCCCCATTGAGAATGATATTCGCAGTGGGTTTTTCATAGATGGCTTTTATGATATCGAGGTATGTATCCTCTATCCCTATACTCTGCAGAGTTTTGATCAAGAAAGGATGCTGTACTTTCTCAAATGCTTTTTCTGCATCTTTTGAGAGGATCATATGGTTCTTGTTCTTTCTTTTATTAATGTATTGTATCATATTGATTGATTTGTGGATGTTGAACCAACTTTGCAGCCCAGGGATAAATCCAACTTGGTCATGGTGAATAATCCTTTTAATGGACTGTTGGATCCTATTGGCTAGTATTTTGGTGAGAATTTTTGCATCCATGTTCATCAAGGATATTGGTCTGTAATTCTCCTTTTTGATGGGGTCTTTCTCTGGTTTTGGGATCGAGGTAATGGTGGCTCCAAAACGAGTTTGGAATTTTTCCTTCCATTTCTTATTTTTTGGAACAGCTTCAGAAGAATAGGTATTAATTCTTCTTTAAACGTTTGGTAGAATTCCCCTGGGAAGCCATCTGGCCCTGGGCTCTTGTTTGTTGGGAGATTTTTGATGACTGCTTCAATTTCCTTAGTGGTAATAGGTCTGTTCAGGTTTTCTATTTCTTCCTGGTTCTGTTTTGTTAGTTTATACATCTCTAGGAATGCATTCATTTCTTCCAGATTATCTACTTTGCTGACATATAGTTGCTCATAATATGTTCTTATAATTGTTTGTATTTCTTTGGTGTTGGTTGTGATCTCTCCTCTTTCATTCATGATTTTGTTGATTTGGGTCATTTCTCTTTTCTTTTTGATAAGTCTGGCCAGAGGTTTATCAATCTTCTTAATTTTTTCAAAGAACCAGCTCCTAGTTTCGTTGATCTGTTCTACTGTTCTTTTGGTTTCTATTTCATTGATTTCTGCTCTGATCGTTATTATTTCTCTTCTCCTGCTTGGTTTAGGCTTTATTTGCTGTTCTTTCTCCAGCTCCTTTAGGTGTAGGGTTAGGTTGTGTATTTGAGACCTTTCTTGTTTCTTGAGAAAGGAATGTGCTGCTGTATACTTCCCTCTTAGGACTGCCTTCGCTGTATTCCAAATATTTTGAACAGTTGTGTTTTCATTTTCATTGGTTTCCATGAATTGTTAAAATTCTTCTTTAACTTCCTGGTTGACCCATTCATTCTTTAGCAGGATGCTCTTTAGCCTCCATGTATTTGAGTTCTTTCCGACTTTCCTCTTGTGCCTGAGCTCTAGTTTCAAAGCATTGTGGTCTGAAAATATGCAGGGAATGATCCTAATCTTCTGGTACCGGTTGAGACCTGATTTGTGACCTAGGATGTGATCAATTCTGGAGAATGTTCCATGGACTCTAGAGAAGAGTATGTATTCTGTTGCTTTGGGATGGAATGTTCTGAATATATCTGTGAAGTCCATTTGGTCCAGTGTGTCATTTAAAGTCTTTATTTCCTTGTTGATCTTTTGCTTAGATGATCTGTCCATTTCAGTGAGGGGGGTGTTAAAGTCCCCCACTATTATTGTATTGTTGTCAATGTGTTTCTTTCCTTTTGTTATCAATTGCCTTATATAATTGGCTGCTCCCATGTTAGGGGCATAGATATTTATAATTGTTAGATCTTCTTGTTGGATAGACCCTTTAAGTAGGGTATAGTGTCCTTCCTCATCTCTTACTATAGCCTTTGGTTTAAAATCTAATTTGTGTGATATAAGAATTGCCATCCCAGCTTTCTTTTGGTGTCCATTAGCATGGTAAATTTTTTTCCACCTCCTCACTTTAAATCTGGAGGCGTCTTTGGGTCTAAAATGAGTCTCTTGCAGACAGCATATCGATGGGTCTTGTCTTTTTATCCAATCTGATAGCCTGTGTCTTTTGTTTGGGACATTTAGCCCATTTACATTCAGGGTAACTAGTGAAAGGTATGAATTTAGTGCCATTGTATTGCCTGTCAGGTGACTGTAACTGTATATTGCCTGTGTTCCTTTCTGGTCTATGTTGCTTTTAGGCTCTCTCTTTGCTTAGAGGACCCCTTTCAATATTTCTTCTAGGGCTGGTTTTGTGTTTGGAAATTCCTTTAGTTTTTGTGTGTCCTGGAAACTTTTTCTCTCTCCTATTTTTCAATGACAGGCTAGCTGGATATAGTATCCTTGGCTGTATATTTTTCTCATTTAGTGCTCTGAAGATATCATGCCAGTCCTTTCTGGCCTGCCAGGTCTCTGTGGATAGGTCTGTTGCCAATCTAATGTTTCTACCATTGTAGTTTACAGATCTCTTACCCAGAGCTGCTTTCAGGATTTTCTCTTTGTCTCTGAGACTCTTAAGTTTTACTATTAGATGTCAGGATGTTGACCTATTTTTATTGATTTGGGGGGGGTTCTCTGTGCCTCCTGGATTTTGATGTCTGTTTCCTTCCCCCAATTAGGGAAGTTCTCTGCTATAATTTGCTTGAATATACCTTCTGCCCGTCTCTCTCTTTCTCCTTCTTCTGGAATCCCAATTATTCTAATTTATTTCATCTTATGGTATCACTTATCTCTCAAATTCTGCCCTCGTGATTCAGGAGTTGTTTATCTCTCTTTTTCTCAGCTTCTTTATTTTCCATCATTTGGTCTTCTATATCACAAATTCTCTCTTCTGCCTCATTTATCCTAGCAGTTAGAGCCTCCATATTGGATTGTACCTCATTAATAGCCTTTTTGATTTTGACTTTGTTTGATTTTACTTCTTTTATTTCTGCAGAAAGGGTTTCTCTAATATCTTCCATGGTTTTTTCAAGCCCAGGTAGTATCTTTAAAATTGTCATTGTGAACTCTAGTTCCGACATCTTATTAATGTCCGTATTGATTAGGTCCCTGGCAGTCAGTACTGCCTCTTGTTCTTTTTTTTTTTTTTTGAGGTGATTTTTTTCTGTCTTATCATATTGTCCAGAGGAGAATAGATGAATGAGAGTACAAAATGCTAACAGGGTAACAACGACCCCAGAAAAATATACACTAAACAAATTAGAAGAGACCTGAAACTGGGGGAAAAGAAAGGGAAAGAAAGGAAAATGAAAAAGAAAAAGATAAAAAACAAAAATAATGGAATATGATCAGGCTGGTGGATAGATCAGTGCCACACACTAGATTTTGAGTGTATTTTGGTCTGTTAGAAGAAAGTGCGTCCCAAAATTTTAAAGAAAGAAAAACTTGTATATGTACAAAATTAAGGGTAAATACGATGAGGGGATGGAATATGACTGTAAAGATGAAACTTATAAAAGATTTTATCAAAGGAATTGATAAGTTGGTTGAAAAAAGGAAGAAGAGGATTTAAAAAAAAATGGGGAGAGAATGTGATCAGGCAGGAGACTAGAACAAAGGCATACAATCGAGATTTAGGGTATATTTTGGTCTGTTAGAAGAAACTTTATCCCAAACTTTTAAAGAGATAAATATATATATATATATATATATATATATATATATATATACCAAAAATAAGGTTAACTACTATGAAGAGATAGAATATGAGTCTAAAAATGAAAAATAAAAAAGATTTTTTAAAAAAGGGATTGATAAGATGTTGGTTGAAAAAGGGTAAAAGAAAAATTCAAAAAAAGAAAAAAAAATTAACTTTGAAGGACTAAAGAACCATGGTAAAAAAGCCATGAATTCTATGTGCAGTATTCCCCTAGCACTGGATTTCTGCCGTTCTCCTTGATGGGCAAACTTGGTCTTGACTGGCTGTTCTTGCTGATTTTTCTGGGGGTGGGGCCTGTTGCCGTGGTTCTCAAATGTCTTTGCCGGAAGCGGAATTGCACCTCCCTTGCGGGAGTTGGTCTAAGTAATCTGATAGGGTTTGCTCTCTGTAGCTTTTGTTCCCTGCAAGCTTTCCCTATAGCTTTGGAGGATGAGAGTGAAGATGGCACCTCCCAATCTTCTTTGCGGAGGAACCGAGAACTTGTGGCTCCACTCCTCAGTGAGCCCCAGGGAGAAGCAGTCAATCACTCCCATCTCCCCAGTCTCCGGCTGCACTCCGTGCTCACCCGGCCTGTGATTGAGCATCTCTCTTTCTGGCACACGACCCTGTTTGGAGTCTCCAAACCAAGCAGATTCCTGCTGCGGGCTCCCGTGCCACTCCTCCCGGGAGAGGAAGGGAAGTCTCCCCAGATTTGCCACTTGTTGGGTCCCTGCTGGGAGGAGCAGCGCCCCAACTCTGCTGCAGATCATAGTTTATGGCAACCCTGAGCTGAGAACCCACTCCTCCGATCCGTCTTTGCAGCCGGCTTCCCCGCTCCAGTACCTGGGAGCTCTGCCGCACTCAGGCACCCCCGGTCTTTCTGTGACCCCGAGGGTCCTGAGACCACACTGTCCCAGCGAGGGTTCCACCCCTCGCTTAGCCACTGGAGCGACGTCCCTCAGCGGAGCCAGCTTCTAAAAGTTCCGATTTTGTGCTCCGTGGCTCTATCACTTGCCAGAAGCGGCCGGCGGAGGCCCCCTCCCCCGCCGTCTATCTTCCCAAATATCGCCTCGTATTCGCTTCTCCAAACGTCCTACCTTCCAGAAAGTGGTCGCTTTTCTGTTCAGAGAGTTGTTGCTATTCTCTTCTTTGTTCTCCTGTTGAGTTCGTAGGTGTTCAGAATCGTTTGATCCCTATCCAGCTGAATTCCTGGGACCAGATGAAATTTAGGTCCCCTACTCCTCCGCCATCTTGCGCCTCCACCATCTTTCTCTTAATAGACATTGAGTCAGTTGTTACTAAAAATAACAGCACACTTCACTTGGGCATTTACTATATGTTTACAATACAATATAATTTAAAAGATCTCTATTTATTTTCTGTATGTCTGGGGAGAAGGATGCTGACCAAAAGCAAATAAATTTTGACACTGAGTGTATTGCCAGGTGATATGTCATTATAAAAGTAAATTCTGTTTGTTGACTACATATAATAGTAGAAATTTTGTGTTGGCTCTACAAATGCTTTATTACAGAAATACAAGATAGCTTCATGAAATTTGCCTAATACTATATTTTATTGTTTTTTATGTATTGATTTAACACCTACTTACCTTGACTTAAAAGTTTACATTTTATTTTCTGTTCATTTCATACCCAATTAAGTTTAAAATGAAAGCAAGCATGGTATGAGGCATAAGTTATTTAAAAGTAAACCGTCTGTTATTGGAGTGAAATTTGGTCATGGGATTTATGACAGCATCAGTTTAATGAGATGGTGCCCTCTTATTGTATCTTTGAATCACTGAATTTTTCTGTGTCCATACCTCCATTACCCATGCCTGTTCCCATGTACTAGCTGCTATTCTGTTCCACAATGAGAAGCATAGTTTTCAACTTCCTCTACTTTCAGAAGGCATACTTAATTGCAGGTCAGTTTATGAACAAAAATTATCAACATATGTTATTGTGTAATCATTACTCTGATTTATTTTCACAAAGTTAATTAGAACCAGTTTTTGTATTCTGTTAATAAAAATTCACCTTTTTAAATTCAACAGAAACATTAGTACCTTCCCTTTATCATTCTTAAGCAACTCTATGCATAATGATAATTTTAAATTGTGATGAAAATTTCATACAATAATAAGACATTTAAATTTGTTGGTATTTCTTATATTTTAACGAAATAGAATGACAGCCGTCCACATTTCTTTAACATTCCTTACGTCACTTGGGCCTTATATTGTGTGAAGAAATAATTATCATTAAAACATTGTCTCTTAAAACATTCTACTTCAAATTTAATCAAACAACTGCCAAGAATGCTAAAGGAATGAGGTGTTTTTCTTGTGAAGACAGTAAAAACTTCCTCTTTGCTCTGGCCAGGAATGCTCCTTCCAGAGACAGTCCAAGAGACTCTAGAAGACTTAAGAAAATATATGGTTTTAGCAGGGTAATGAAAGAGCAGAGCCTTTACTTCAGGAACTATAATTATAAAGACCTATAATCATCCTGCTGAAATAGGATGGGGAATTCTCAGCACCTCACAGTAATTATCTAGGGGGTATGAAAGAACTGAGAACACCTGGAAGCTCTGAGAAGGTACATGACTTGAGGCAGAATCAGATTCATGGGTATGTGACCTGTGTAGTTGCACAGGGCCAAGGGCTCAGAAGGGCCTTGCACTTAGTTTAATTCTCTGTTTTTGCTTTCTTGAAATGTTTAATAAGTTTTGAACAAAGTGCCCCACATTCGTTCTGCTTTAGGCCATGCAAGTAGGTAGCTAGTTCCTGATCTGAGGTCACCTAAGAGAGCAACTTTTGTATGAGACAGCTGGTTGGTGAGAAAGACCTACACTAGCAGTTTTGCCAGTGGAATACATGAAGCAAACTGCAGAGTTGAAAGTAGTGCAAACTGAGCCCTCATAGGAGGGGAGTATTGATTTGTAGAATAAAGAATATTTTTGGAGGATTGGTAGGAGGAAGGGCAAAAGGATGGAGATGGATGTTTTTCTTTTGGTACTTTGCGTCCTACATTATTTAAAGGGGATATTCCCCCCCACCACCCAAAAAAGGGATTTCCCAATTGGCTTTCTAGATCAGCATTTTCCAAACATCTCTAATTGCCCAGTCCTATCATAAAAAATATGTAAACATATATCTCCCCAATACAGATTTATTAGTTTAAAAATATATATCATTACTAATGATGGAGAGGGAAATGTTTTTCTTTCCTTCAAGATTCTTCTAGCTGGTCTAAGAATTAAATTAACATGAGACAGATTAACAGGGGGGAAAAAACCTAAAGTTTTATTATGTGCACATGGAGGCCCAATTATGAAATTGAGACCCAAAGAAATGATCAAGGCATGAAGTTTTTATACATTTTAGACAAATCTGTGAGGAATTGACAGGACAAAGAAAATTTAGCTTTAGGAACTTCAGATAGTAAGGAATTCTAAACAGTATGTGGCCTGGGGTAGTAAATTAGTAAAAATAATGAGGTTTGTTTATACAGCCTTCTCAGCTTTGAATTCCCTATCCCTGGTGATAAGAATGTCTCTTTACCTCCTGTTATAGGAGAGTACCTTTCACCTGGGAGATTTATTTCCTTCTTTCTGGAGACAAAGGAGGGTCAAAATGTTCTTCCTACATTTGGCTGTTTCTTAAGTAACTTTAATTCAAAATACTCAATATACCAAAGTGACATACTATGGGGTGGCCTGCCCTGGGCCCCTATACTATAAAACTGTATGTCAGCACTGTCAAATAGAAATATATGGTGAGCCACAAATGAGAGCTACCTATGTAATTTTAAATTTTCTAGCAGCCAAATTAAAAAAATAAAAAAAATAGAATTAATTTTAAGATTTTAATTAAGCTACTATATCAAAGATATCATTTCAACATGACATCAATATAAAATTATAATGAGGTATTCAGTTTTAAGTAATAAGTCTTTGAAATCTGCTGTATATTTAAACTTTCAGCATCTTAGTTCAGACGAGCCACATTTCAGGTGTTCGATAACTATGTGTGACTAATAGCTGCAATATCTAATACTGTAGTTTTATATTTTTAAAATATAAAATAAAGGAGCACATGGGTGGCTCAGTCAGTTAAGCTCCTCACTCTTGATCTCAGCACAGGTCTTGATCTCAGAATCATGAGCTGAAGCCCTGCATTGGGCTCCTTGCCCAGCCAGGGAGTCTACATAAAAAATAAAAAAAAAATTTAAAAAATTAAAAAAAATAAAATATAAATTAAAGATGTATGACAATAAAAAATATATAAAAGGAAGTTCCACATTCTAATATTTTTCCCCATATCTTAGTGGATAGCCTTGCAAATTTCCTGGGGTATGTGCCTCCCACACTGAAAATTAGTGGTCTAAAATCATGATTCGATTTACTAAGTTTATAGGTATGACAGTTCTGAAAGATGAAGTTATTTAAAATTTTTTTTATTTTAATTAACTAACATATAATGTATTATTGGTTTCAGAGGTATAGGTCTCTGATTCATCATTCATATATAATACCCAGTGCTCATGACATCACATGCCTGCCTTAATGTCCATCATCCAGTTACCCCATCCCTCCATCCCCTCCCCTCCAGCAACCCTCAGTTTGTTTTCTATGATTAAGAGTCTCTTATGGTTTGTCTCCCTTTCTGGTTTCATCTTGTTTTACTTTTTCCCCTCTTCCCCTATGGTCCTCTGTTTTGTTTCTTAAATTCCATATATCACTGTAATAATTGTCTTTCTCTGATTGACTTATTTAGCATAACCATCTAGTTCTATCCATGTCATTGTAAATGGTAAGATTTCATTTTTTGATGGCTGCATAATATTCCATTGTATATTTATACCACAAGTTCTTTATCCATTTATCTGTCAATGGACATCTGGGCTCTTTCCATAGTTCGGCTGTTGTGGACATGGCTGCTATAAACATTGAAGATGACATTATTTTTATGCTATGGTTGGAATTAATGCAGATATTACCCCCTGCCACCCACCCACACACTTTCTCTCTCTCTCTCTCTCTCTCTCTCATTTCTTTCATGAGAAAGTAACATAGAGCTATCTCTTGATTGGAGGATTGTCAACTTTTACATTTAAGATATTTTGGCATCCATCTTTGGAAAATACAGTATGCCACAATTCCCTACCACTGTGTAAAGTTGAAATTCTAGAAAACTGGGGGCAGAGCAAGATGGTGGAGGAGTAGGAGACCTGCATTTCATCTGGTCTCAGGAATTCAGCTGAATAGGGATCAAACCATTCTGAACACCTACGAACTCAACAGAAGATCGAAGAAGAGAGTAGCAACAACTCTCTGAAAAGAGAAGGGACCACTTACTGGAAGGTAGAATGTGCGGAGAAGTGAATCCGAGGCGATATTCGGGAGGATAGACGGCAGGGGAGGGGGCCTCCGACGGCCACTTCTGGCAAGTGATAGAGCCGCGGAGCACAAAATCGGACCTTTTAGAAGTCGGCTCCGCTGAGGGACGTTGCTCCAGTGGCTAAGCGGGGGGTGGAACCCTCGTGGAACAGTGTGGTCTCAGGACCCTCAGGGTCACAGAAAAACCGGGGGTGCCTGAGTGCAGCAGAGCTCCCAGGTATTGGAGCAGGGAAGCCGGCTGAGAGACGGAGCTGAGGCACGGGCTCTCAGCTCAGGGTTACCATAAACCATGATCCGCGGCCCAGTCGGGCCACTGCTTCTCCAGCAGGGACCCAACAATCGGCAGATCCAGGGAGACTCCCCTTCGTCCCCCGGGAGGAGTGGCGCGGGAGCGCACCACAGGGATCTGCTAGGTTTGGAGACTCCACACGGGGTTGGGGCCAGAGATAGAAATGCTCGGTCACAGGCCGGGTGAGCACGGAGTGCAGCCGGAGACCAGGGAGACGGGAGTGACTGCCTTTCTCTGGGGGCACACTGAAGAGCGGGGCCCCGAGTTCTCAGCTCCTCCGAGTGGAGATTGGGAGGCCACGATTTTCACCCTGGTCCTCCAAAGCTGTACCAGAGCTTGTGGGGAACAAAAGCTCCTGAGAGCAAACCCGAGCAGCTTGCTTAGCCCGAACCGACAAGGGTGGGGCAATTCCGCCTCCGGCAAAGACATATGGGAACCACGGCAACAGGCCCCTCCCCCAGAAGGTCAGCACGAACAGCCAGCGAGCCAAGACCAAGTTTACCGATCAAGGAGAACGGGAGAACTCCAGCGCTAGGGGAATACTGCACATAGAATTCATGGCTTTTTTTTTACCATGATTCATTAGTTTTTCAAAGTTAATTTTTTTCAACTGTTTGTTTTTTAGTTTTTCTTTTTCCCTTTTTCAACCATCTTATCAATCCCTTTTTTAGAAAAGCATTTTTTATTATCCATTTTTAGAGTCATATTTTATCCCTTCATAGTAAGTAGTTACCCTTATTTTTGGCATATATATATAAGTTGTTCTCTCTTTAGAATTTTGAGATACAGTTTCTTCTAACAGATCAAAATATACCCTAGATCACTAGTGTATGGCTTTGTTCTAGTCTCCTGCCTGATCACATTCTCTCCCTTTTTTTTTAAATCTTCTTCTTTCTTTTTTCAAACAACTTCTTATTGTATCAATTTCTTTTATAAAATCTTTTATAATTATCATCTTTAAACTCATCTTCCATCCCTTCATTGTATCAACCCTTATTTTGTACATATATAAGTCTTTCTTCCTTTAAAATTTTAGGAGGCACTTTTTTCTAACAGACCAAAATAAACCCAGAATCTAGTGTGTGGCACTGATCTATGCACTAGCCTGATCATATTTGATCATATTCTGTTTTTTTTTTGTATCGTTCTGTTTTTGTTTTTATCTTTTTCTTTTTGTTTTTTTCTTCTTCTTCTTTCTTTCTTTCTTTTCTCTTTCTTTTTTCTTTCTTTCCCTTTCTTTTGCCCTGGTTTCAGGTCTTTTCTGATTTGTATAGACTATATCTGCTGGGGACTTGTTAACCTGTTAGCATTTTGTTCTCTCATTCATCTATTCTCCTCTGGACACAATGACAAGACGAAAAAAATCACCTCAGCAAAAAGAACAAGAGGTACTACTGTCAGCCAGGGACGTACTCAATACGGACATTAGTACGATATCAGACGTAGAGTTCAGAATCATGACGTTAGAGATACTAGCTGGGCTTGAAAAAAGCGTGGAAGTTATTAGAGAAACCCTTCTGGAGAAATAAAAGAACTAAAATCTAACCAAGTTGAAATCAAAAAGGCTATTAATGAGGTGCAACCAAAAATGGGGGCACTAACTGCTAGGATAAATGAGGCAGAAGAGAGAAGAAGCGATATAGAAGACCAAATGATGGAAAATAAAGAAGCTGAGAAAAAGAGAGAAACAACTACGGGATCATGAGGGCACAATTCGAGAGATAAGCGATACAATAAGATGAAACAACATTAGAATAATTGGGATCCCAGAAGAAGAAGAAAGAGAGAGAGGGGCAGAAGGTATATTGGAGCAAATAATAGCAGAGAACGTCCCTAATTGGGGGAAGAAAACAGGCATCAAAATCCAGGAGGCACAGAGAAACCCTCTCAAAATCAATAAAAATAGGTCAACACGCTGACATCTAATAGTAAAACTTAAGAGTCTCAGAGACAAAGAGAAAATCCTGAAAGCAGCTCAGGAGAAGAGATATGTAACCTACAATGGTAGAAATATTAGATTGGCAACAGACCTATCCACAGAGACCTGGCAGGCCAGAAAGGACTGGCATGATATCTTCAGAACACTAAATGAGAAAAATATGCAGCCAAGAATACTATATCCAGCTAGTCTGTCATTGAAAATTGAAGGAGAGATCAAAAGCTTCCAGGACAAACAAAAACTAAAGGAATTTGCAAACATAAAACCAGCCCTAGAAGAAATATTGAAAGGGGTCCTCTAAGCAAAGAGAGAGCCTTAAAGCAGCATAGATCAGAAAGGAGCACAGACAATATACAGTAAGTCACCTTACAGGCAATACAATGGCACTAAATTCATATCTTTCAATAGTTACCCTGAATGTAAATGGGCTAAATGCCCCCATCAAAAGACACAGGCTATCAGACTGGATTAAAAAACAAGACCCATCGATATGCTGTCTGCAAGAGACTCATTTTAGACCCAAAGACACCCCCAGATTGAAAGTGAGGGGGTGGAAAACCAGTTACCATGCTAATGGACACCAAAAGAAAGCTGGGGTGGCAATCCTTATATCAGACAAATTAGATTTTAAAACAAAAGACTGTAATAAGAGATGAAGAAGGACACTATATCCTACTTAAAGTGTCTATCCAACAAGAAGATCTAACAATTGTAAATATCTATGCCCCGAACATGGGAGCAGCCAATTATATAAGGCAATTAATAACAAAAGGAAAGAAACACATTGACAACAATACAATAATAGTGGGGGACTTTAACACCCCCCAGACTGAATGGACAGATCATCTAAGCAAAAGATCAACAAGGAATTTAAGACTTTAAATGACACACTGGACAAAATGGACTTCACAGACATATTCAGAACATTCCATCCCAAAGCAACAGAATACACATTCTTCTTTAGTGCCCATGGAACATTCTCCAGAATTGATCACATCCTAGGTCACAAATCAGGTCTCAACCGGTACCAAAAGTTTGGGATTATTCCCTGCATATTTTCAGACCAGAATGCTTTGAAACTAGAACTCAATCACAAGAGGAAAGTCGGAAAGAACTCAAATACATGGAGGCTAAAGAGCATCCTACTAAAGGATGAATGGGTCAACCAGGAAGTTAAAGAAGAATTAAAAAGTTCATGGAAACCAATGAAAATGAAAACACAACTGTTCAAAATCTTTGGGATAGAGCAAAGGCAGTCCTGAGAGGAATGTATATAGCAATACAAGCTTTTCTAAAGGAACAAGAAAGGTTTCAAATACACAAACTAACCCTACACCTAAAGGAGCTGGAGAAAGAACAGCAAATAAAGCCTAAACCCAGCAGGAGAAGAGAAATAATAAAGATAAGAGCAGATATGAATGAAATAGAAACCAAAAGAACAGTGGAACAGATCAATGAAACTAGGAGCTGGTTCTTTGAAAGAATTAACAAGATTGATAAACCGTGGCCAGACTTATCAAAAAAGAGAAATGACCCAAATCAACAAAATCATGAATGAAAGAGGAGAGATCAGAACACACACCAAAGAAATACAAACAATTCTAAGAACATATTATGAGCAACTCTATGCCAGCAAATTAGATAACCTGGAAGAAATGGGTGCATTCCTAGAGATGTATCAACTACCAAAATTGAACCAGGAAAAAATAGAAAACCTGAACAAACCTATAACCCCTAAGGAAAAGGAAGCAGTCATCAAAAATCTCCCAACAAACAAAAGCCCAGGGCCAGATGGCTTCCCAGGGGAATTCTACCAAACATTTAAAACAGAATTAATACGTATTCTCCTGAAACTGTTCCAGAAAATAGAAATGGAAGGAAAACTTCCAAACTCATTTTATGAGGCCACCATTACCTTGATCCCAAAGCCAGACAAAGACCCCATCAAAAAGGAGAATGACAGACCAATATCCTTGATGAACATGGATGCAAAAATTCTCACCAAAATACTAGCCAATAGGATCCAACAGTCCATAAAAGGGATTATTCACCATGACCAAGTTGGATTTATCCCTGGACTGCAAGGTTGGTTCAACATCCGCAAATCAATCAACGTGATACAATACATTAACAAAAGAAAGAACAAGAATCATATGATCCTCTCAATAGATGCAGAAAAAGCATTTGACAAAATACAGCATCCTTTCTTGATCAAAACTCTGCAGAGTGTAGGGTTAGAGGGTACATACCTCAATATCATAAAAGCCATCTATGAAAAACTTACAGCAAATATCATTCTCAAAGGGGAAAAGCTGAGAGCTTTTTCCCTAAGGTCAGGAACTCGGCAGGGATGTCCACTCTCACCACTGCTATTCAACATAGTATTAGAAGTTCTAGCCACAGCAATCAGACAACAAAAAGAAATCAAAGGCATCCGAATCGGCAAAGAGTAAGTCAAACTCTCACTGTTTGCAGATGATACGATACTGTATGTGGAAAACCCAAAAGACTCCCCCCCAAAACTGCTAGAACTCATACAGGAATTCAGTAAAGTAGCAGGATATAAAATCAATGCACCAAAATCAGTGGCATTCCTATACACCAACAACAAGACAGAAGAGAGAGAATTCAAGGAGTCGATCCCATTTACAATTGCACCCAAAACCATAAGATACCTAGGAATAAATTTAACCAAAGAGGCAAAGGATCTGTACTCAGAAAACTATAAAATACTCATGAAAGAAATTGAAAAAGACACAAAGAAAAAGGTTCCATGCTCATGGATTGGAAGAACAAACATTGTGAAGATGTCAGTGCTACCTAGAGCAATCTACACATTGAATGCAATCCCCATCAAAATACCATCCACTTTTTTCAAAGAAATGGAACAAAGAATCCTAAAATTTGTATGGAACCAGAAGAGACCCCGAATAGCCAGAGGAATATTGAAAAAGAAAAGCAAAGCTGGCGGCATCACAATTCCGGACTTCCAGCTCTATTACAAAGCTGTCATCATCAAGACAGTATGGTACTGGCACAAAAACAGACACATAGATCAGTGGAACAGCATAGAGAGCCCAGAAATGGACCTTCAACTCTATGGTCAACTCATCTTTGACAAAGCAGGAGAGAATGTCCAGTGGAAAAAAGACTGTCTGTTCAACAAATGGTGTTGGGAGAATTGGACAGCCACATGCAGAAGAATGAAACTGGACCATTTCCTTACACCACACACAAAAATAGACTCCAAATGGTTGAAAGACCTAAACGTGAGACAGGGGTCCATCAAAATCCTAAAGGAGAACACAGGTAGCCACCTCTTCAGTCTCAGCCACAGCAACTTCTTCCTAGAACCCTCCCAAAGGCAAGGAAGCAAGGGCAAAAATGAACTAATGGGATTTCATCAAGATAAAAAGCTTTTGCACAGCAAAAGAAACAGTCCAGAAAACCAAAAGACAACCGACAGAATGGGAGAAAATATTTGCAAATGACCTATCAGATAAAGGGGTAATATCCAAAATGTATAAAGAACTTATCAAACTCAACATCCAAAGGACAAATAATCCAATCAAGAAATGGGCAGAAGACATGAACAGACATTTTTCCAAAGAAGACATCCAAGTGGCCAACAGACACATGAAAAAGTGCTCATCATCGCTCGGCATCAGGGAAATCCAAATCAAAACCTCAATGACATACCACCTCATACCCGTCAGAATGGCTAAAATTAACATGTCAGGAAACGACAGATGTT